>NC_084843.1:49358351-49661382 GCF_033115175.1 Lepus europaeus | reverse complement strand
CTTCTGTGAGGTTCTATTTGCCTCTCAGTCAGAAAACTTAATTGTAGCTTAGACAGCACCTTTCTTAGCTCCTCTAATAATGACTCTGTCCTTTGTTCTAGACCTGTCTAGCGTACTTGGGCCTCATTCCTTCGTAATCATAACCTCTACTCTACCACCAATGGCTCTACTCCCAACCCGTGTGTACTGATGGTCCTCTTCCCCACTTCATGCTGTATAATTGTTCAAACCTGGTAAATGCCACTCTTAGGATCATTGGTTACTATTCTCACTCTGTCTTTTATGACCTTGTCTAAATATAATCAGAGTCAGCAAACTTGGAAGGCTTCCATAGCCTTGGCAACTCATGACGACTGCCTAGGGTGGTTACTGGCGCCATAAACTAGAGTGTCAATTTGTTGGGTCAACAACAGGAGCCACTGTGCAGTTGCTCCTCATGTGGGATCTCTGTCCTTAATGTGTTATACATTTTGATTTAATGCTATAACTAGTACTCCAACAGTATGTTTCACTTTGTGTTTCTATGTGGGTGCAAACTGTTGAAATCTGTATACTAAATTGATCTTCTGTATATAAAGAGAATTGAAAATGAATCTTGATGCAAATGGAAGGGGAGAGGGAGTGGGAGAGGGGAGGGTTGCGGGTGGGAGGGAAGTTATGGGAGAGGGAAGCCATTGTAATCTATAAGCTGTACACTGGAAATTTATATTCATTAAATAAAATTTAAAAAAAAAGAAAAAAAAATAAGGAGTAAGCATTTGATCTAGCAGTTTAGAAGCCAGTTAATTTTCCTGTGTCCTGGTTGGAGTGCTGGGGTCTGATGCCTGGTTCTGGCTTGACTCCATTTTCATACTGTGCTGATCCTGGGAAGTAATAGTGATAGCTAAAGTAGTTGGGTTCCTGTCACTCATGTGGGATACTTGGGTTGAGTTCTTGGCTTTGAGCTGGATATTTGGATATCTGTGGAGTCAACCAGCAGATTGGGGTTTTTTCCCTCTCTGGTTTTAAAACCAGATATATACAAAATGATCTTGGGATCAGTGACTTCAGAGGTGCAGTGCTCAGGGTTGATAGAAATGTCCATGTTGTATTAATTCTGAGGACAATTTTGATATGCTTCTGGCCTGGTAGCCCTGTGTCTTGCTCCCCAGCTCTTTGGGTTATCCCGTGAGTTTTCTAGTGAACTAATTCTTTGATTAAAATATTGTCTTGCTCCCCAGCTCTTTGGGTTATCCTGTAAGTTTTCTAATGTACTGATTCTTTGATTAAAATATGTACTTTGTTTCTGTTTTTTGAAGTTAAGCATCTTGACTGGTTTATGCATGTCATCTTGAAATATTTTGAGGATGTTACCATTTATTAATATGTTTCAATGAGAATAAAAGTTTGTAAATCTTCACTTAAATTTGATGTCCCAGGAAGCTAGACCATGTTAGTAACTCATCATTGAGCAAATATTTATTGAGTACCTCTCTTTGATAATATGGCGAATGGATCCTGTGACAGAGTGGCTCTGATGGAGCTTTGGTTTCAGTGTGTATTTTATGACCCTAATGCCTGCCATTTCTAACCCCTGGGGCCTTGGCCCCAGATTAAGCACAGTACAAGCAATGGACAATTGGTAAATATGTAGGGAAGTCATGTGATGTGATTTGAGAATCTCTTCTTATGGACAGTCTTCATTTATTCTCAGCATCATTTACTTCGTAGACTCCTGTCTCCCATCAGGGTTTCTTCGATCTTGAAGCTCTTTGGAAATAGCTTAAAGAAGAGGGGTGTGGCCTTTGCATTAGGAACTTGGGCTATCGGCTGAATTCCAGATGTTTCCCAGTTCAAATGTTCTGAGTGTTGACCTCTACCTTTCATTCTAGATAATTACTAGGTTTCCAAATTTAAAAACCTCAGAATAAGTGATGCTGCAATTAAAATTTGGGTCTAATAGGTCCTCCTTAGATTTTTTCCAGGCAGGGCAAGAACTTTTTGATGGGTTATACCTTGACTCGCAATATTCGGTTCAGTCCAAATGCATTGTTTTGTGTGACTGTGTACAGGGAAGCAGGCTTTCTTTATGGAGACTCCCTGTACAGCAAAAACTTTACATATTCTAACTATGGCCAAAGAGTCTGGTAAAAGACTTGAGATGAACAGTCCTAATGACTGTGAATTGGGAAATTAGACCTAGAAGGTGTTTGTGCAGCGTTTGGTAAGATAAGAGTTGGCCTCTATATAATTAGCCCTGCTTTGTGCTGACATTGTAGATAGACATGCGCTGTATTTTGAAGTGAACTAATATTTTGCTTTTTTTTAGAATGGATTCTTCATCTCCCACCCCAAGCAAGTCTACCTTGTTGGGTATTGCTATGGGTATTAATGTGGGGGCATTACTGTTTATTAGCATTAAAAACTTGGCATCTTTGAATACCATTAAAATGGATGTGAAACCATAATACAAGGGAATGTTAGAGATTCGCAGATACCCATTTTCAAAAATGTCTTATTTTCTTTACATATCTTGGAATAATTTCCTTGTCAGGATTCACTTTCTTACTGCTGTTAATTTATTTTTAGTTTGAGATAGTACGGTACATCATATTCCATTTGTACCTTAGTTTATTTTCATCTCAGTTATAAAATGTTTCTTAAATAAATTTAAGTGGGACGGAAATCCATCTAGATAGTTTTTGAGTTCTGATACACTATTTTCTCCTCTTCCTTCCTCTGTCTTTTGTAATCTCCTTAAAAAAAAAAAAAAAAAAAAAAAACCAGACCCACATATTTGTGAAGATGGGATAATCTGATGATTCCACATGGGCTTTAAAAGGGGCATGTGGGGAGAGATGATTGTCCTTGCTGTTAGCTGCTCTACATTTTGTGAGAATGGTGAGACTGGCTTAAATCTTCAAGGGAATGGAAAGCAGACACAGCCTTTACTGACACAAGAATGTGTTAGAACCCAGTGTTTAAAGTAGCGAAATGCCCTTGTCTAATGTCACATTTGGTTCCGCACTTAAATGGAGATTAGTGTTATGTTAGATCTAAGACTGTTAGACTTAAATATGCTCAGAATTTTTTAGAAAATGTTCAGGTTGAATTTAACATCATAAGTTATGAAAAGTTGTTAAGTATCATAGTAACATGGACAGCAGAAATACACATATAACACTAAGTATTTAAATGCCCGCATTTAAGACACATTCATGATACTTATGCTAATGGATGGGAAGTCAGTTTGAAAAGTTCACATACTGCCAATGCAAGCTGCTGTTAGAGTGTGGCAGTTTCCTATTTATTCAAACAGCTGTTCAAGAACCTTCTTCAGGCCAAACTTTGCTAGCTTCATTCCAGTTACAGAAATGAGCAAGCAAGCAATGAGAAATTGCTAGTTCACTAACAATATTGTGCCGTTCCTACTTTCCAGAAAGAGTTCAACTGGCATTTTCCTCAAGTTCCAATTTCTGGAGTTTTTATGCTATGGAAATGTGTTATTGTTCCAAGTGCACAATCCTGTGCTGGGCACTGGTGCTCAGTGGGCCTGCTATGACTGCTTGACTGAATCGACAAGTACTTGGTAAGGTGTGGACGAACTTGGAGAGAGAGAAAGAGATGTAGGACAGATATCCTTCCCTGGTGCTTAGGCATCAACTTGGGGACACGCACCAAGCACATAGATTTTGCATATACTTCAGACAAAGTTGTATAGGGCCACAGAACACAGAGCATGACCACAGAGTCCAGGAGGAGAGGCACAGGAATGCTGAAGTGGCCCGGCTTAACTGGGGAGATGGGCTTTGAGGCAGACCTTCCGGGAGCTATGAGATGTGGGTAGGGTGAGAGTAGAGAGACATTCTGGGAATGAGAAGACTGCCCTGAGGGAGCAAAGGGTGTGGACTGGGTGTGGGGGAGGGGGGTCAGAGTACAGAGGGATCTCCTTAGAAGATGTGTTGCATCCTATGGTAGTCTTGGCCTTGGCCTTTTATTTTTCTTTCTTTCTTTTTTTTTTTTTTTTAAGATTTATCTTTATTTATTTGAAAGAGTTTCGGAGTGAGGTAGAGATAGAGAGGTCTTCCATCTGCTGTCTGCTGGTTCACTCCCTAAATGACTGCAACAGATGGAGCCACGCCTACCTGGAGCCAGGAGACTTTTCCAGGTCTCCCATGTGGGTGCAGGGACCCAAGGACTTGGGCCATCTTCCACTGCTTTCCCAGACCATAGCAAAGAGCTGGATTGGAAGCGGAGCAGCCGGGTCTTGAACGGGCACCCATATGGGATGCTGGCACTACAGGCTGGGACTTTAACCCAATGTACCACAGCGCCGGCTCCTTGGCCTTTTCTTGATTTGATCATCCATTGTTACCAAAGGTAGGGAATGGGGATGAACCTGCAGTGACTTGGCAAAGGTTTAGAGTTTTTTCTTGTTTTTAGTGATTGTTCCCTGCGTGATGATCTCCTGTGCGAGTGCTTGGTACTGTGGTATTGCAGCCATCTGCCCTTGGCAGGGTAGGGGTATTGAGTAAATATTTGAATAAGTAGTTGCCAAAGAACCATAGGTTTCCCTCAGAATTGGAAGCCCCTCGTTGCCCACGCACTCGCGGAGTGTGGAGCTTTCTCTGCGTCTGAGGGGCTCTCATTGTCCTTGTTGCTTCGTGTAAACAGAGCTGGGGTAATTTTTGTGATGGTAATTTTGGATTTTTCTCACAACTGCTTTGGGAATAGAATATTTTGATTCTTGCTAAACTATATAAAATAAACAATGGAGCCTGTGAAATGAAACATTGAGAAATATTTGAAAGCAAAGATTAACAGATACAGTTTAATAATTTCAGAAAATAACATGGTACAGATTGCATACCGACAGGCTGAATGCCTCCTCAGCCAAAAGGGGACAACAGGTGGTTTCTCCTCGGAAGGGAGTATAGGAAGAGAGAGTTAGGGAACTTAAAGTTCAGCTCAAAGGGAGATGATCTAAAATATACATGTTTTAAGTATACGTAAAAACACCAAAGTTAGAATTTTCTGTTTTTTTAAAAATACAGTAATCTTCTAAAGTAAAAGTGATAGACTAGTTTCTGGGAATCGTGTGCCTAAGAAGGGAAGGCAGGCTTGGCAGAGGTGCCTGTGTGCCGTCCTCTGAGGTCTGTGCACCGTGGGGCTGACCAGGTTCCGGTAGGAAGCTCAGGCTTCTGTTGCCATATTTGTAGATGCTGACTCACTGTTCCAGTTATCTCATTTAGCCATGGCTTTTGATTCTTGCTTTTAAAAAATGTATGTTATTAAAATTTAACATAGACTCTGAGAAACAGGGGCACCTATCTTAAACAACATCATCTATAACATGTTAAGACAGAAGTCCTACTGTTGAATGCACTTTTACTAACACTTAATGTTTCTTTGATTGCTCTCTCTTGTGGAGTTACATATTCTTTAGCATTCTGTTGAAACAGAAAACAAGTAAGATCAGGCAGAAAGCTTCCTACTTGAAGTCTCCAACAACCCATTCTTTCCATCTGTCTCCCTCGGTCTTTGCAGTCTTCTTTCTAGTTGCATCTTAAATTCTTTTAAAACAAATATTCTTACATATTAAAGCAAAATATACTCATTAAACAATTCAAGCAATTAAGTAATTTATAAATTAACATGTCTCACATTAAAAGCAAAAAAAAAAAATAAACCATAAGTGGCCAACATTTTATTCTTTTGACATTTTTTTTGCATAGGCTAAGTTTTTATTTATTGCTTAAAATTTTAGTAACAATTCATTAAAGTGAGCCAATATTTAAAAATTAAGTAGGGCTGTAAAATAAGGAAAAAGGAGGCCTATCCTCCTCATGCTTACCCCAAATGTGCTGGGTCACAGATCTAATACTGTAAAGATTCATAAAAACTAAATTCATTTTTTAGGCTTCTCTGCCCTTGATCTCTCTGAAAAACCTAAGCAACCACCATAGTAAGATTTATATAATATTTCTTGAATGAGGGAGGAAAAGAAAATGAGCCACCTTGTATATCTTTTTGAAAGGAAAAGTAAGGAAGGGAAGAGAGACAGAGATTTACCATATGTTGTTGGAAAATTGATTTAAAGTTCTCTGAGTAGTTGGAAATAGAGACTAGGGATTGTAGACATTCTTTATTCAAACTCCTAAATTGTGCACGTTCTAAATATAGGATTTTTAGGAAGCCATTCAGAAGGACTGAAATACCTGTGTTTTTTCTATCCATAGGCTTGCTAAAGGAGACAGAGAGGTGGAGGAGGCAGTGGTAGCATCTGGGGGTAGTTCCTCCTTGTATCTCAAGAAATATAGGGTTTCCATTGCTTTGAAAATAAACAGACCTCCTGCCTAGCCAATTTAGAGGGTCAAAGCCAAACTCGGTTGACCTCCAGCCCACTGTATGCTCATTGCAATACCATAGTTTACTAAGTGACACAACTGCCAGTTGCCATGACAGGAAACATTGACCATATAAGGAGTGAAAGGGGGCTGTAGTTAGATTCTGGGAAATCTCTACCTAGTCCCAGAAAAACCATGAATATTACTCCCCTTTGTTAGAATGTAGCTTCCTTTTTATCAAACAACCCTCATAATATTCAACACAGCTCAGACTGGGACACTCCCCTCCAAGGCTGTGGGAGAGGAGGCAAAGGGAGCATTTTGGTACAGTTGGTTAAGCCACAATCTGTGATGCCATCCTATATTGGAGCACTAATTAGAGTTCTGGTTGCTCTGATCTGATCCAACTCCCAGTGTGCCTGGGAAAGCAGTGGGTGATAGCCCAAGTAGTTGAGATTGTGCCACTCCCGTGGGAGACCTGTGTGGAGTTTCAGGCTCTTGGCTTCAGCCAGGCTCAGCCCCAGCCATTGTGGCAATTTGAGGCATGAAACAATGAATGAAAGATTTCTCTCTCTTTCTTTCTCTCTTTCTCTCTAACTCTATCATTTATTATTTATCTTTCCCTCTCTCTGTCACTCTGCCTTTCAAATAAAAAGAATAACAAAATCTCTAAGTCATATCTACACAAAGTAATATATACACATTTGATCTGCTTTTCAATCTCTTGGTATCTTATATACATTGTTTTGTAGCTTGATTTTTAATTTAGCAATATATGATCAGTTCCATAAATACTTCCATTCTGCAGAGTTCTTTTTCTTTAAAGATTTATTTATTTAAGAGGTAGAGTTTCAGACAGAGAGCGAGGTCTTCCATCTGCTGGTTCACTCTCAAAATTGCTGTAATAGCTGGAGCTGAGCTGATTAAAAGCCAGGATCCAGGAGCTTCTTCTGGGTCTCCCACATGGGTGCAGGGGCCCAAACACTTGGGCCATCTTCTACTGCCTTACCAGGCCTTAGGCAGAGAGCTGGATCAGAAGAGGAGCAGCCGGGACACGAACCAGCACCCATATGGGATACTGGTGCTGCAGGCAGAGGTTCATCCTACTATGCTGCAGCGCTGGCCCTACCTCGGAGTTCTCACCCAGGTTTTCTCTTCCCTCTCTCACACTCTCAGTGGTGTTACTCAGCTTGTTATTTTAGTCATGCTCATGCTCACTCCAAGTACACATTCCCATATCTGATCTGTTGCTATGATTCCAGCCCACCTAGTCATCATTCCCACCTTGGATGCCCCGTGGGTCCCTCATAACCCACTGTCCATGGGCACTGTTGCTCTTCCTGTGCCCCTCACAGGGAGAAGCAACGGCATTCATCCCATCTTTCCAGCCAGAGATTTGACATCATATTCGGTTCTTTCTCTTCTTCGTTCACCTTTATCCTGTCAATCACCAGACTTGCTGCTTTGACCTCATTAACATCTTCCAACCCAGGTAGTTTTTATCCATACTGACAATAGTCACCTGGATTGCAGAGGTGGTCAACTCTCACTTGGGACACTCTCATTGTCTAACTCCTCTCATCTTTCTCCTCCCTTCATCTTTACATCTATTGGCCACACAAGCCCAAGGTGACTTTTTTTTTTCTATTGCAAGTGTAAACATGCCTTCCATATGATAATCAGTAGCTTTCTCTTGGCTTCAGGATGAAACCTATGCTCTTCTTATGGGTCTTTATACTCACACAGTCTGTCCTGTGCCCAAGCCTCACTTGCATCGGTCACCATTCTTTTTTTGACTCTCACCTAAACAGTCGCCCACTCCAAGTTCCAGAACATGCCGTGCTCTCATTTAGGCCTGGGTTTGTTCTCCCTCCCCACATCTCTGTTTGCTCCAGTAGTTTCTGCATGCATGCTATCTTCCCTGGTTCTCTGTCCTTCATTCTTTATGTCACTTTGCCATTGGTATCATTCTGATATATTCTAAAAGCATCTCACATTTGGTTACTGTGTATTGATTATACTGCACTGCAATTGCTTGTTTAGAGTTTGGGTCATACCCTCACCCCATCCACCCACCAACCAATAGCACAATGGCCATTGAACTGTGAGCTGACCGAGGGAAGGAACTAGGGAGAACATGTCTTACGCCAAAGAAGAATAATGAGTAAATGTAGTGCGAAACCCAGGAAGCCTATAAAGCTGTGGGGATGTCCAGTTCTGGAATCTTAAGAGTTACAGTGGTCAGGTTTAGGAAACCTGATTTGCTTTAGTGGTTCAGGCCAGTTCAAAGGTCAGTGTAAGCACACTTCAGGGCATAGGCTTGGCAGTGAGAGGTACCACAGCTACTAGAGAAGAAAGCAATGTGATCATGACCAGAAGCTGTTTGCCTTTTGCCTTCTTTCATGCTTCATCCTGTTTGGGTCTTCTGTAGACATGGTGATATGTTGTGTTTGGAGGGTTGGAGGCTTATATAATGCCTCCTTTCTCAGTGGGGCAGAAGCAGAAATGGAAGGATTCCTGGAGAGAGGTTGTTAGATTGAGGGTCATCCATCGTCAGAACGCTAAGGTGGCTCACCTCTCACCCAGCTGGTCCTCCTGCCTGCTTCCTCCCATCTGTGCAAGCTCATTAAAGAAATCCTTTATGGATCTCCCTTGATTCAGAGTCCAAGTCTCTTTTACTCACATGCGGTAGAGGAGGAAAAAAAATAACGCTCTTAACCCAAATGCCTTGTAACTGACTGACTTTTCTACTTCATTGTACTCATAAGCTGTATTTCACACTGGAATACCACCCACCTCAGCTTTGCATTTTGTTAACCATGACTGTGCTCCCACTGGTTTCATGGAGTACTTCTCCGTTCTCGAGCAAACTTTGGGTTATTGAGGCATAGAGGGTGAGAAACTCAACTCAGGAGATGAGGGCTGGTTGCTGAGTCCTCCACCTCATGCATGTGATACAGTGTGGTCCTGTCTTATGTGATTTTGAATCAAGTATTAAAAAGTATAAAATCTGGCCAGCGCCGCAGCTCACTAGGCTAATCCTCCGCCTTGCGGCGCTGGCACACCGGGTTCTAGTCCCGGTCGGGGCACCGATCCTGTCCCGGTTGCCCCTCTTCCAGGCCAGCTCTCTGCTGTGGCCAGGGAGTGCAGTGGAGGATGGCCCAAGTGCTTGGGCCCTGCACCCCATGGGAGACCAGGAGAAGCACCTGGCTCCTGCCTTCGGATCAGCATGGTGTGCCGGCCGCAGCGCGCTACCGCGGCGGCCATTGGAGGGTGAACCAACGGCAAAAGGAAGACCTTTCTCTCTATCTCTCTCTCTCTCACTGTCCACTCTGCCTGTCAAAAAAAAAAAAAAAAAGTATAAAATCTCACGTAATGCAAACAACTTGAAGTAACACAGTCCTTGTCTTCAAATTGATCAAGAATTGGGTAATCTCAACACTGATTTGGCCTATTGAATTAAAATTAATTATAAACTGAGTATTTTATTGAAAGCTTTCCACTTCAGCTGGTGAGTAGAAATCCCCAATACTGTCTGCCTTGGGAACAGCCTTAAAATCAGTGTCAGATTTTACAAAGTCTTCAAGAAGTATTTCTTGCACAAAATGAAATCTGACCAACATGCATCATCTGTCCTTTCTTGCCTTCATTTTCTACTGGAGAAAACTGAGAGACTAAAACCCACTTCTGGCTTTAAATGAGGACACAAAGGACATAGTGCCTCCTGTAGTGCCTGGTACAAATTATTAGGAAAGTGATTAGGTATCTGTTATTAGGAAAGTGGATGATATCAACAACATAATTAGAATATCAACATAATCTTTGCCTAGAAATTCTTATGGCACTTTGGGAAATTCCATATTAAAGATTTAAAAAATCAGACCAAAGGAGACCCTGCATCATGGTCGTGTGTGGATTTTAAACCTCCTTTGCCCCTGATTTTTCCTTTGTTGAAATAATCAGAAAGATAGCCAGATAATCTTTTTCTTAAAACCATTTTATTTACTTGAAAGGATTACAGAGAGAGAGGGTTAGATCTTCCATTGGCCGATTCACTCTCCACATGGCAGCAATGGCTGAAGCCAGGAGCCTGAAACTCTATCCAGATCTCCCACATGAGTACAGGGGCCCAAAGACTTGGACCATCTTCTGTTTTCCCAGATAAATTAGCAGGAAGCTGGATTGGAAGTGGAACAGCGAAGACCTGAACACGTGCCCATAGGGGATGCTGGCACTGCAGCCAGTGGCTTAACCCACTTTACCATAATACTGACCCCCAAATTACCTATTTTTTCAAGGACCAGTACATTTAAAATAATATGCACACATTTTTTAAAGGAATTTACATCAATTCTTCCAGTGCCTCCTTTATCCTTATGACATACAGTAGTTCTATTATTTTTATTCTTATTAGAGAGAGACAGATGAACAAAGAGCTCCCATCTGCTGGTCTGGTCCCCAAGGGTCCACAACAGCTGGAGTCAGGAGCTAGGAATGTACTCCGGGCCTCCTATGTGGGACTTCATTACTGAAGCCATCACTTGCTGCCTCCCAGTGTCAATATTGATGGGGAGCTGGGATCAGGAGTTGGAAATTGAACCCAGATACTCCAACACGGGATGCAGTCATCTTAACCAGTGCGTTGACCATGAGACCAAGTGTTTGCTCCCCCATAATTCCTCAGTTATGCAAAATGACTTTAAGTTACTTCATACATGTATACAGGTTTAAAGTAAGAAGAACTCTAAAGTGACATAGGATGGAGTAACTTTTACAGCACTTGACTTGTTCATCTGAAAAGTTGAATTTATATGCTTTCTCCAACAATGGAGATAAAAATGTGTTAATAATGTAGTAATTAGAGCTCTTGGGAAGCATATGCTATCACAAATGCAAGTCACTCTTGTTAGTAATAGATTAGTTATCAAACTTTAAACTTGAAGCTCGCAGTTGAAGAAAAGAGTTTTATTAATTTTAGAGTGTAATGCATACAGGAAAAACTCAAGCATAAGAAGAAAAGACTTACTGCTTTGACTGCTTGCACCTTGGGAAAAATACTTAAAAGATGCATGTATCTTTGAGGCTGTAAGTCACCATTTGTCAGGCGAGAGCAAACGGGCAAGACAGGGCATTAGGTTGGAAAGCTGTTTTCTTTCTTGTGGGCTGTGGATTTGTATGAACTAGGATAGCTGGAAGGGCTGGAAGCCATGGTCATAACATTGGAGTATGTTAGTCTTAGTGAATAAGCAGAACATAATTCTTTCCTAGAATGGTAAATTTTCTAAGAATATTAATTTTATTTAAATTTTTAGCAATAAAAAAGGGCTATCATAAGATCTACAGGTATTGAGGCTTCTAAACAGGATGTTTAAAATAATATAGATTTCTGTATATGGTCATTTACACATTCAATTATTGTTTATAGCCATTGTCTATCTTCCCACTCAACCAGGATATTTTTTTTACTTGTTCAACTTTTTAAATCTTTTTTAAAAAAGGATTTATTTACTTACTTACTTACTTATTTGAGAGACAGAGTTACAGACAGAGGGAGACAGAGAGAAAGTTTCTCCATCTGCCAGCTCACTCCCCAAATGGCCACAAAAGGCAAAGCCAGACCAATCAGGAGCCAGGAACTTCTTCCTTGTCTCCCTCGTGGGTGCAGGGACCCAAGCACTTGTGCCATCCTTATCTACTTTCCCAGACAGGGAGCTGGATTAGAAGTGGAGCAGCCAGTACTTGAACCAGCACCTATATGGGATGCCAGCACCACAGGCAAAGGCTTAACCTACTACACCACAGCATCAGGCCCTACTTAAACTTCTTATTCAGTGAAGTATTAAGCCTTCTTATTGTAATGTAAATTTAGAATGTTATCTCAAAAACTAAAAAAGAAAAAAGAAGACATAGGTAGAAGGAAAGAGGTAGGGAGGAAGGAAGGAGGGGAATATCATGTTCTTAGACTTGTATCTACAAATTAGACTGAATCTGTTAAAAGTTAACTAAAATTAAAATAAAAGTGAAAATATTATTATAAAAACTTCAAACAAGCATTCTGCCACAGAAATAGGTTTCCTTTGTAAAAGTCTTTTGGGTTAAGTCTCCAGCTATTGCCCTAGCACTGGTTTCAGAACGTTGAGTTGAAGGGACTTTTCATACAAAGAATGTTACCATCATCATCCACATTGCCTCTCTGCTGTGTGCCTCTCACTGGCAGGCACTAAAAGAGGTTCTAATGACATTATGCTTAACAGTCTTTTGAAGTCGGTGGTATTATCTCTATATTACAGATAAGGAAACTGAGGCCCAGACTGCTTATGTTACTTGATCAAGGTCACACACAGAACAGGTAGCCAGCAGAGCTGTCTCACTTGGAAACCTTTATGTAGCAGAACTTGTCCAGGAAGGGGGTAGCTATAGATTTCACAGGCAACTACTAAATCCAAGGACCTAGTGCATACCAATAGACCCTTTTCATGTGGAGCATCTTGGCTGAAGCTGGAGGGTTGGGAGAATTAAGGCAAGGTTCTTGATAGGCCTAACTCATTGATTTTCCTTATCTCTGCAACCCTCCTCATTTTACCCAGCTTAGGAAGGCATTCATAGGACTTTTTTTTTTTTTTTTTTTTTTGGTCTTAGAAACTTGTGATGTCTACTTGGTAAACAGTTCCACAAGATTATTCAAGAATTTTTGGAAAAATGATTTTTTAGTTGAGACTTGTACTGACGTCAACCTGTACCCCAAATATGGGAGCAAGGTGTCTGTTGCCACTAGCTGATACTGCACAGTCAGACCCAAAATCACTGTACTCCTCGAATACTTTGTATTATGGTAGACAGCTGGATTGGCTGAATTTCTTGTGGATTTTTGTTTCAGTATTTAATTTCTCAGGTAAAAAGGGGCTACTTTAGTCTAAGGAGAATTTGTCAGAATTTTGACATGGCTCAAAGATTGTAGCTTAAACTGCTAGACAAAAATATCTTTCATTTTTGGTGTATATATGTCTTTGTGTTGAATCCAGGTTAGTTTTAGCTTGGGAGTGTTTATAATATTCTCTAGAGAAGTGAACACTCTGGAGTTTTTCTAAATTAATGAGGAGGTTGCATCACGGATGAGCAGGGTTGTGGTTGGTTAGGAGGCAGCGTAGCCAGTGACAATAGTGTGTGTGTGTATGGCAGAGGTAGGTAACAAGCATATTGGGAATGTAGAATTTGTACATATGCCTTATTACTTTATTTTAAAACAAAGTTCTCTTTAAAAAAGATTTATTTATTTTATAGGTGGTATGGGGAGAGGGAGGGAAAGAGAGGGAGAGGGAAGGAGGGAGAGAGAGAGAGAAAGAGAGAGAGAGAGAGAGGGAGATTTTATGCCTGCTGGTTTACTCCCCAGATGACTGCAACAGCAGGGTTGGGCCAGGCTGAAGCTAGGAGCCAGGGGCTTCTTCAGGTCTCACACATGGATGCAGGCACACAAGCACTTTGGCCATCTTTCTCAGGTGCGTTAGCAGGAAGATTGGATTGGTAGTAGAGTAGCCAGAACTCAAACCAGTGCTCATATGGGATGCTGGCGTAGCAGGCAGTGGCTTAACCTGCTGTGCCATAACACTGGCCCCACTTAAATGTATTATTATTATAGAAATACTGTCTGTTTATCATAGAAAATTTAGGAATAAGAGGACATTTCAAAAGTAATCACTGTTAAGATTTTGCTTTAAATTATCCTGATCCATGTGTATATGCATGTGTGTGAACATTCATACATGTTTGCTTTCGGAAAAGGGAACCTATACTATAAATGTTCTGCAAGTTGTATTTTTAGCTGTATCTATTTGTTCGCGATTTTGCTAGAACACTATCACTAATGTATGTAAAATTGTCATTGATGGCTATATCACAAATTTTGGACCTTTGCTGCTGTTATTTTTTCTTTGATATTCTAATCTTGCAATCACTGACTGAGAAAAGCTTTTTCAATTTTAGCCCAGTGAAGCGGCCCCCTTCCCACTGTCCAGCCAGTCGATGGGTTACGCGTTGCTGCTCCCCTACCCTGAGACCACTCCCTAGCCGAAGAGTGCTGTGAAATGGGTGACTGCTGATGGCTCATCTTCGTTTGCTGTTTTCTTCTTGCAGGAGACAGATCACGTGGTGCCCAGCCAGTCAGAGTGTCAGGGCAGAGCCGGGACGCCAGCTCACGAGAGTCCACAAAGCAATGCCTTCAGGTGCCAAGAAGCAGTGCGACTGCAGCCAAGGTGGGCCTTCGCTGTCAGAACCTGTGCCTTGCCTGAGCATCCTCTCCCAGGGATGCCAACTTGTGTGCTTGCCACCCCCACACAAGTCAAGGCCTCCTGGCTTTTGTTGTTACTCCTTAGAGCCAGAGAAGTTGCTTTCAAAGGGTTTAGTAGGACCATTGTGGGGTCAAAGAGAAATGCAAACAACCTACTTTGCGTATTTCGAATTGGAAGATAATCATACTTTAGACTCAGGGAGGAATGGGAACAGATTCTGCCTTTGCAGAGAAATGCTGTTTTCATTTATTCCTCCTTTATTCCATGCCATAGTGAACTAGGATTTTCCTCTGTGATAATGATAAGTCAATGATGACCATGTAGGCATCATGCCAATTGTTCTCCACCTATGATCTCACTTAGCCTTTCCTAGTTGGCTCAGAAGCCTAGGTGCTCATAGCGCCATTTTATAGAGGAGCCTGAGGCTCAGAGACATTAAGGTGCTGTCCTGATGATGGGTAAATAAAAAAGACTAGCCAGAATTTGAACCTACAAATGTGTGAGTGTGGCATGGCAGGTGCATCTTGTGTCCTTACTCAAGTGTCACCCAGTGACCTTAGCTCTGAAGCCGTCTGAGGACTGGCCTTCCTAGCTGATTATACCACGTGGAGGCTGTCGTGGATCCAAGGTAAGGATATGTATGGAAAGCTGCCTGCAGACAGCTGGCATGGCGTTCTGAGGGGAGCCTGCCATTGCAGCTGTCTATGGAAAGTCTCTTGCGGAAATAAACAGAAGAAAGAATTCCAATGCTGGCTGTGTCAAGTTGTGTCAGCTGTCTTTGTAGGATCTTGTGTATGGTGTAATCATAGCCCTTACTCAGAAAGGTATGCTGCACTTCCGAGTGTGACCTTTAGATCTTTTTTTCTAAGTCCAAATGAATCAAGTACAGAGAAGATTGGCTGTGCTGTGTGATTGTGCTTTAAGATATCCAACATACTGAACTTAAAATCGTAGAACCCCAAAGGATTAGAGAGGACTCCAGTGGTCAGATGATCCCCTAGCCAAGAGGATTCATGGATACCTTTTTAAAAAACACTTCTCACAAGTTACTACCTTTTATCTTTGTTTTACCTGACCTCAGGTGTAGTACCTGTTGATCTCAACCTTGTGATTTCTCCAGTAATTGGGACAGTGTCCCTTCTATTTTAAGCCTGATTGTAATGGTTAGAATGGATTTATACAGTGACCATGTCTCTCTCTCCCCCTCCCCCATCAGCCTCATGACTGCCTCTGTCAGCAAGATTAAGGTCAACTAATTCCCATGCACATTTAAAAAAAAGTATAAAAACAAACAAAACCCAAAGTTAAAGCATTCGTGCTTGTGTGTGGAATGGATGACAGCCTTTCAGGGGTAGATACTCAGCAGAGGCCAATAAGGACAAATGGTATTTGCAATTAACCTTCTCAAGTTTGGCAAACTTGCAACCATTTTATGTTCCATCTATCATGAGGATGCTAACTGGTGATTTTACTGTTGTCAGAAGGAAAGTTAGAAACTGAATAGGGCTCTGTGGTGGAAATCATTCATATATGAGTAGTTAAGAGAGGAGAGTATTGAATGAAATAGCTCTCTGGGTGTACAGAGCAGCAGTTCTTACAGTTGGGGTGGGAGAAATTACCCTTAGTATAGATTTTCAGAGATCCATAGTACTTTGCTTCAGAAATAAAAAAAGATGAACGCACACTCACACCAGAGAAAGAGAGATGTTTTTGTGAAATTTTAGGCAGCTCCTAGACCTCCTGTGCATGCCTGGAAAAAAAAAAAAAAAAAAAACAGATAGAGTGAGCAAGCAGCCTGCCTCTTTAAGTCAGAGTTTTGTTCCAGCCTCCAGTGGTAGGACAGCTTTTCCTGGTAAAAGCAGATCTGGTCTTTCTTTACCCCCTTAGCACCCTCCACAGGACCCCAGATATTTATCCTTCCCCGCTTCAGATCTCCAGACCCTACTTTGGTAACATTGAGCCTTCTAAGATAGCAGCATTCTAGAAGGTTCTGTGCACCGGCATAAGCAATCACAGAGTTTGGTGCTAAGTCACAGATCAGGAGCACTGTTAGGCCAGCTATCTCTGGTAATATTAAATTTAGTATTCAGATTGGGCTGGGAACCATTAAAATATACTGTTATTTATCACAGCCTTGGTGGCGCCACCCAGGGACATCCTAATGGAACACACACACACACACAAAAACTCTCTCAAACTGTTACAAGGATTGTGAAATTGGATGAACTGGTGAAATAAGACCTGGGGCTAAAAACAGCTTTGAGTCAGGTAGCTCACATTCCTGATAGCTTTCCTCTTCTGTTTTAAGCCAGTAACTGGCCAAGTTCAGGCATATCATGCCCAATAAGATCTTGATAGAGACATGATAGTGTAATAGAACACGCCGTTCCTAGGTCTTGCTCCAAGTACAGGGAAGAAGCCAGGCTAAATCTCAGCAAGTGTGAAATGCCACCTTCTTGGGGGTGGGGAGAATTATTAACTTGATGAATAACACAAGTGATAGAGGAAAGATCTTCCTGTAGCCAGGAACCATCAGTGTCGTAGTTCTCTTGTGTTCGACTAGAAGGAGTTGTTAGTCTTCAGAGAAGAAAATCCCTTGCAGAAGTGGGATTTTGGAGCCAGCTGTAGTCATAGTGGATATTATGTTTCCATGCACACCAAGAAGTTTCATACTTGCCGCTCTCAGAGTGTCCTGTACCTTGGGCTCTTTCTAGCACAAGAGCTTTATTTGTTTCTGTGGGTATGAGTGTTTTTTGCTAAAGTTTGAGTGCATCAATATTATACTGGTTTTCTAATGGCACTTTCTCAAGTGACTATAAGCCTGTGGCTTAAAACAAATTGAATTTATTGTACTATACTTTTGTAGCTGTCCAACATGACTCTCAGTTGGTCAAAATAAAGGTGCTGGCAGCACCGTGTTTGGATTTAGAGGCTCTAGGGGAGAATCAGACCATCCCTTGCTTTTTCTTCAGTTTCCAGAGGCTGCCCACATTCCATAGCTCATGGCCCCTTCTTCCATCTTTAAAGGCACCAACACTTTCTCTGACCATAGTCACATGTCCCTCTGCCCACAGCAAGGAAAGATTTCCTGGTCTTGAGGGTTCATGTGATTAGATTGGGCTCCCAGGATGATCTGGGTTCATCTCCCTGTGTAAGGTCATTAACCACATCTGTAAACTATTTTTTAAAATGTAAAGTAACATGGAGGGGGTACAGACCAGGAAAGAGGAAATGGACAATTTTGGGGGCAGGAGAACCTTTCTGCCTACTTTCCATGAGGAGACTTCAGAACGCTCATCAAGGGGAGGCATTGTGGCACAGTGGGTTAAGCCTGTGCTTGCTATGCTACAATTTGTATTGGAGAGCTGGTTCTAGTCCCGGCTACTATCTTTCCAGTCCAGCCTCCTGCTCATAGGCCTGCCACCCCTGGGGGAGACCCTGATGGAATACCTGGCTCCTGGCTTTGGCCTGACCCAGCTCTGGCTGTTGTGGGCCTTTGGGGAGTGAACCAGCAGATGGAAAATCTCCCTCTCTCCTACTTTCTCTGCTTTAAAAATAAACAAATAAATCCTTTTATTATAATTCATGGAAAACAAAATTTAAAACTTGAGTTCAAAAAATTTGAAATGTATGGATAGCTTCTTCGTAACATACAAGTTTTAGGAAAAGTCTAAGTTTTTCTGAGAGGTGGAGAGCAGGTGTGAGCACCATAGCACTGTGACTCAGTGATGAGCTCCTGACATGCCCTAGACTGCCAGGGCTGGAGTGGGTCAAAGCTGGGAGCTTAGAATACAACCTGGGCCCCCACACGTGTGCCAGGAGCCCTATTACTTGAGCCCCCCTTTCCTGCTTCCCAGGATCTCCATTGCATGAAATAGGAGTCCTTAGCTGGAGCCAAGAATTGATCCAAGCTACTCAGATAAGTGATGTGGGCTGCTTAACCATTAGGCTAAATGCCTACTCTTCAGTTTGCAGAACACTTGTACTTGTTTATTTTTCTCCAGGGAAAAATCTGTAAAGCATTTATCCTACGTGCTCATAACCCTCCAAAGCGTTTCAAAGGCCTGCACTAACCTCTTCTAGCTCCGGGTTTCCTTGCTCTTCTGAATTTCCTCAACAGAGTCGATCATAGGTAGGATTTCCATCCCCAGCAAGCCCTTTATTGCAGCCTCGCTGCCATTGGCCACCCCCAACCTCCACCTTGGCAGCACAGGGCTCCACGTCAGAGGTTTCGGACTTGGAGTCCTACAGGGAGCGCATCAGGAGACGTATTTGTCTTAGATGGTGTTTTAAAATATTTTGAGTCAATCTTTAAAAATCAAGATTTTAAAATTTTTACTGATTTTTGCCTTCTTTGGAAAAAAGCCCCTTTTTTATAGGGCAATGATGAACTGGAGCTGAGGAGCAGCTCTCGTTTTTTTCCCACAATTTCCACTTGCTGCTGTCTATTTATTTATGCTCATTGCCAGGCACTCACAGTGCCTGCATTTGACTTACAGTGCCTGTTCCAACCCTGTCTTCCTGGCAGCTGCTCATTCTGGGAACGCTGGCTGCCAGGAGTCCCAGTCCTAATATAGCGATGGCTGATAGATCTTGATGTACTGCTTTCTCTGATGACCCGTGGACATGGTAACAGATAGCACATATACAGTGGAGGGTGTTACAATATTCCGGCATGCTCTTCAATACCTGGTGTTTTGGAAAACATTTAAAATTACAGAACTATACTTTGTAAGAGTTGGAAGAAATCTTAGTATCGTTGAATATGAGTACAACGCTCTCATTTTCTAGTTTGGCACCCAATGAGGCTGTGGTTTGCTTAGCTTCTTGGTAATAGAACCGAGACAGCACCATCAATCCCTTTAGAGCAGCCAGTTGATGAATATGCACCAGTTTGACTGATTTTTATAGCTCAAACTAGCACCAATCCTATAAACCCTCAGAAATGTCAAAGGGGAATTTGTGAATGTAAGAGAATACTAATGCAGTCTGGGGTTTCTTACCAAGCTAAGTAAATTTACTTTTGAGAGTGATTAACTCACTTACATTTAACATATTGTTTTAAAATTTATGACAGCATTAAAGTTTTAATATCATTAAAGACCTTGTCTGTATCAACAGGAGCTATTTGGTAGCATTATCTTACTACTAATGAGCTTGATGGCCACATTTGCAAGTTTGAGTTCATTGACCTCTTTCTTCATCTGGAAGTCTCCTGTGAGAGGGCCCTAAAGATCTTTAGCAGGGATAATGGCCTCGGATGACTTGGGTTTTTGTGACATTTCAGATTAACAACAACAAAAAAAGACAACAAAACCCCAAAAAGCTGGAGGCTTTGTTGCTTTGTGGAAGAGGAAGTGTTATTGGCAGCAACTTATCCACAGGGGATAAAGTCCTTTCATCTTTTGTTTCTCAGACTGTGTGTGTGTGTGTGTGTGTGTTTTAATTGCTAATTGTTTCTTACTTCGGTGCTTTTCCTAGGAATAAGGAGAGTCTGTGAGTTCTGCTGAAAGGAGGAAGAATGATAAAGACAATGAGGACCCAGAGGTTTTTACTCAAACAAAAGACACATTCCCCTGGTTGGGCTGTACCAGCAGGACTCCTCCAGTTTACAGCTTGTGCTTGTTCCTCATTAGATTTGGTTTGCTTTTTAAACGGAGGGAGGCAGGGACAAAGTGTGGAGATAATTGTAACAACAAAGTTTATCTTGACTGTGCTTTGTGGTTCCCTGATGCACAACTGGGCAATGAGAGGGTTCTGACATGGTACCCAGTGCTGGGTTGGAACCATGAGGCTAGGGCTCTGCTTCGCCCTGTAGCCACAGAAACAGTCTGATGGAATGAACGGAATATTTGAGTTCAGAAGTGCAGGGACTTACTTCATGTCTGTCAGGTGGCCTTGGTCACTTCACTCAAATCCCTCCTCTAACCTAAGGAGTTTAGGTCAAAAGATGACTGAGGCTCCTTCTGGCTCTTCCCATGGAAGATACTCGGCACTCTAGAGGTTGAAAGGCTTTGATCCACGGAAAGACTTGAGCTGAAGAATACAAGCTCTTGCAGACACAGATAAGTAATTCCCCTTCTTTGCTGTAGAGCACAAAAATCCCACACCAGATCTTTAAACTGCTGATTGAAAAAGTGCCCACATTCGATTATTTGGGGCATGAAATCATCTTTTTTTTTTTTTTAAAAGGAGTCTGCTCTTGATAATTTAATAAATTCTTAGTGCTCTCACCAGTTAATAATCAGACATAAGGATAAAAAGGAAACTTCAGAGTTCTCATTAAAAATAATAAAAAAATTAAGTGAAACACTGGTAAATACAGAAAATCCTGAGAACACAAAATGTCTTATATTCTTACCACCAATATACACTGTTATGATTGTAGTGTATGCTCTTATGTTGCTGTTAATGTTGGTATAAAAGTGAATTTTGTATGAAAGGGACTTCTCAATGCATTAGGATTTAAATCTGCTAGAAGCACTAGTTTTAACTTTTTATTTCAAAGTATTTTTAAGTTTACAAAACTAAAGTTGTAGAGTTGTATTAAGAGTTCCCATATGCCCCCATGTCTTATATTAGTGTATTTGTCACAGTATATTTGTCACTATTTAAATCACAACCAACTTTCCCTGATTTTTAAAATCTAACCTCCCTCCCTCCCTTCCAGTCCTCCCAGCCTCTGGTAATGAGCACTCTGTGTTCGTATTCTTCCTTCCTTCCTTACATCCATCCATCCATCCTTCTTCCTTCCTTCTCTTTTTTTTTTTTTCTCAGCTTCTATTGATGAGGGAGAACATGTGGTGCTTGTCTCTCTGTGTCTGGCTTATTTCACTTAACATCATGTCCTGCAGTTCTATCCATTTTGCTGCAAATGATATGATTTCATTTTAATGGCTGAATAGTATTTCATTGAGTATATAGACCACATTTTCTTTATCCATTCTTTTGGTGGTGGACACATTGACTGATTCTATATCTTAGTTACTATGAACAGTGCTGCAAGAAACATGGTGGAGCAGGCATTTCTTTATACCTTGATTACATGTCAGTTTGATATATATTCAGTAGTAGAATTTCTGGGCCACATGGCAGTTCTAGTTTTGAAAGAAAGCTCCATACTATTTTCCATAAGGGTGGTCTAATTTACATTCCCATCAACAGTATATAAGAGTTCCCCTTTACCCACATCTTTACCAGCATTGCAAAGCACCCCCCAACCTAGTTGGAGGTGTTGCTGTAGAACCCCCAAATCTGGGATTGCTCACCCAATGGTCAGAAACCCAATCACTTACATTGGTATGGTGGAAGAAAGTAGATATATATGTAACACACTGAGCAAGGAGCTGGGCAGCTGTTGGTTAATTCCTGGGCTCCCTCTGAGTTACGTGTGCAGATTCTTAAAGATTGATATTGGGGCTGAGAGGTGCAAATTAAGTTCATGTCCAAGTTCCTGGTTGATCAGTGGTGTTCATGACCTTCCTTTAGTTGGTTGTGATGCCGTGTTCTTTAGGGAATCTTTATGATGACTAGGTGGGCTTCAATTGGTCTGGGGGAGTTACATGTAACTGGTAGTTAACTTCTGCCCTAGACCTGGACTTCCCCTAACAAACCTCTCTGGACAGTGCTGGCCAACAAGGTTTTATCTGTTGGGTACACAAATGACTGAACACACTGATCAGAACCTTGTAGGGCGAGCTGTATCACTCCAGCAATTCAGTGAATTCCTTTTGATATGGGACAGGCAGGAACACCTTGGCCTAAAGGAGACAGACAAGAGGCTGGGGTCTTACATTTACATTATAGGGGTTTGGCGTCACCAGTATATTTACTTTCTGTTTTTTTTTTTTTATCACAGGCATTCTAACAAGGATGAAGTGATAACTTATTGTGGTTTTGCTTTGTATGTCCCTGATGGTTGGTGACATTGAGCATTTCTATGTTGGTCATTTGTGTTTGTTCTTCTGAGAATTGTCTGTTCATGTCCTTTGCCCATTTCTTAACTGGATTAGTGGTTTTTTGGTTGTTGAGGTTTCTGAGTTTCTGAAATATTCATGACTTGAATTCTTTGTCACAAGCAGCTTGCAAATATTTTCTCCCGTTCTGTCAGATGCCTGTTCATCATAATGATTTCTTTGTTGTACAGAAGATTCCAAGTTTAGTTCAGGCACTAATTATTTGAAGTAGGCCCCAAAGAAGGAAAATAGACAAGAATGTGTTCTGACTACACAATATTTATATTTAATAGTATACTTTTTAGACATGGGACCAGTTAGTTGAATAATAGAGTAGTAGATGAATCATCACAATTTTGGTGAGTTCATCGACGACTAAAATGAACCAAAGTAAATTTCTATAACAAGCATTCTAATATATAATCTCTAAAAGGAACACATTTTTACAAGTTTTGGTGTCATTATAGCCTTATGGCCCCAGTACTTGGATCCGTGCACCCAAGTAAGAGACCCAAAAGAAGTTCCTGGCTTTGGACTGCCCTAACTCCAGCATGTGTGGCCATCTGAGGAGTGAACCAGCAGATGGAAGATCTCTCTTTGTCTCTCCCTCTTCTTTTCTCTGTAACTCTGCCTTTCAAATAAATAAAAAATCATAGTTATAAGAGAGCAAAGAGAAAAGTTTGTCCTTAATATCTGAATGTTATGAAAATTTTCTAGCTTAACTTCAAGTAGATTTGAGAGGCATTTCAGTAATGATTATAGGAGAAAATAAATCTAATTTAGAACTTTGACCAGCTCATTATGTGTTCATGTTTCCAGGGTTCATAGAATGAAGCTGTTCCTTTCTTACTTCTTCTTCTCACAGAGGCAATGGCTACTCCCATACTTCTGTTGCAGTATTTGTCAATAAGTTTATTCCTCTTCATGATTTACATTAAATACTATATATACACAGATTATACATAGTGACACACACAACCTGCACCACCCATCTCCTCTCATTTATTTAAATAGCTGTGTAACTTTTTTGTCCCACTTAATGTTTGGTTTCTTTCCATATAATAGAAAATATTATGTATCACACGTAATAGCTGGGATATGCTCCATTGTGTGGATACACCATCATTTATCTAATTGCAAAGTATTTGGTATTTTGTTATTTCTAGAATTTATATTTGTAGATATTGCTTTAAGTGGAAAATATTTATTTATTTATTCGAAAGTCAAAGTTACACAGAGAGAAGAAGAGAGAGAGAGAGGTCTTTCATCTGCTGGTTCACTCCCCAATTGGTGGCAACAGCCAGAGCTGCACTAATCCAAAGCCAGGAGCTAGGAGCTTCTTCTGAGTCTCTCACACAGGTGCAGGGGCCCAAGGACTTGGGCCATCTTCTACTACTTTCCCAGGCCATAGCAGAGAGCTGGATCAGAAGTAGAACAACCGAGACTCGAACCGGTGCCCATATGGGATGCCGGCACTGCAGGCAGTGGCTATATCCACTATGCCACAGTGGCAGCTCCGTGGCAAATTTTATAAATATTTTTGTACATCTATTATAGTTTTGTTGGTTTTTCTTAAGGTTCAAAGATGTCTGGACACAGAATTTGAAATAATTAGCTTAAATGAGGTTTATGATATAATTGTTTCATGGAAGAAGATTGAAATGTAATGAAGAATTGAGAGCCTTGAGAGAATTAGATAGTCATGCAGCTGGATTTCTGTAAGTGTTGGAGTATTAGCAATGTGACTCTGGCTGGAACATTTGAGCAGCTCAGTCCAATCAATCCCTTCCTTCTTCATTGGTTTATGCACTAGTTGTTTCTGTTTCATCCACTAGTCTTTATGGATCTCTAATTCAGTTTGTGCTAAGGGGCAGAGTGCTTCTGGCTCTAACATTCCGAGAGAATATTGCTAAGTCATGCTGATGATGGAACAATTCTTTGTTGTGTGGGATTGGCCCATGCATAGCAGGGATTCTGGCATCTGGCTCCAGCCCACAGAATGCCAGTAGACATTCCCAGCTTCTGAGATAGTCACAAAGAGCCCCCAAATTTTTGATCTTCTGTATATCACGACCTTGTAAGAAATGCCAGTCTGTGTGATTGGTATATCACTATCAACCGTGTTTTATGTGAAATTTTATTAACATGGGCACACATTCATGATGTGTTCATATGTGGGAAAACTGACAACTATATAACTATTACACTGTGATCCTATTTTTGCTTACTATGTATTTATGTACAGAAAAGATAGAAATCAATATTTTATTGGTGACAACTTTTTGGACGGATGATTGTGGGCAACATAAAAAATATGTGTGCTTTTGTTTTCCAAAATTGAACCCCTATTAAATTTGTAATGGGGGAAGTGAATTTATAAGTACAAGAAAATATTAGTACATATGGTTTCTCTGGCATTACTTATTAACTGTCTTACTTTGGAGCATATAGGAATATTAGGAGATAATGAATTTATATTTTGTTCTTGTTAACTAAGAGAAGCCTAATAGTAATTTTCAATGATACCTGTGGCTTTTATGGTTTGGGTTAGTTGGTATCAGAAAGGAAATACTAAAGATCATTTTGTATAGCGTATGATGATAATCAAAATCAGAATTTGTGTCCTAGCTGCGTCTTTCCTTGAATAATTGACTCTGGATGAAAGCAGTTTCTCCTTAGACCGCTGAGCTGTGCCAAGCTTCTCAGGCGTGCAGTAGCACTGAATCCTTAGAGCACCCTATGACCTCGCAGATAAAAAAAACAAAGGAAATACCAAGGCTCATTCAAATGAGGTGGGGTCCAAGAGGAGGAAGATTCAGAGGGAGTGGAAGCAGAAGTAAGCCAGATGTTAGAGGCTTCCCGGACAATGCCTTGAATGTAGCACCAACACAAAATAATTTGACCACACCCAGCCTATTGAATAAATCCAAACACATATAATAGAGCCCCTGGGAAGGGCCTAGAAAATGTGTCCAAGATACTGCCCCATAGAGAGGGAGGGCCTTGGAGGTAGTCAGACTTGAATGCTAACTCTAGCCTTGCTACTTCCTTGGACAAATTCCCTAACCTCTTTGGGCTTTAGTTTGTTCAGGATTGCAGTGGAAATGAAAATACCTACTTTGCAGAGCTCCTGTTACGAGGATTACACGAGACAGCACATGTCCAGCTTTGTTTCAGGACAGGTCCCACTGCAGGTGCTCACTAAGTGCGTATCTCTGGTTCTCCTACAGGTCCCCATCCAGCTGCACAGGAGCCACTGCCCACACAGCCCTCGTTCTCTTCTCCCCTCCATTCATCAAGTTCCAACCTTGAGTCAAACTTGTTCCCAGATTCTCCTGCACTTTGCTCTCTTTCTGACAACCAGTTTGATTTCTGCAGTTGGAATATGTTCAACTGGATTAGGCACATTGTTAACCTCAAAGTTCTTTGATTTATATCTTCAAATAGGAAATATGCCACTTTTCTTACAGTTCTTTTAAATGTATGAAATTAGCGCCATACTGAACTCACTAGTTTAGTAGTGTAGTAATATTTCTTTTTACTGATGTTTTTTTAAAAATTTACTTACTTGAAAGGCAGAGTTAGAGGGGGAGACAGAAAGAGATCTTCCATCCACTGGTTCATTCTACAAATGTCTGTAATGTCCAGGACTGGGCAAGGTTGAAGCCGGGAGCCAGGAGCCTCTTCTGGGTCTCCCACCTAGGGGGCAGGGGCCCAAGGACTTCTGCTTTCCCAGACACTTTGGAAGGGAGCTAGATTGGAAGTGGTGCAGCCGGGACTTGAACCGGCACTCATGTGGGATGCTGCTGTTGCATGCTGTGGTTTAACCCTTTACACTAGAATGCTGGATCCTTTATTGACGCTTTTAAAAAATCTTATTTCAGTGGCTGACAGAGGGAGAGAGGCCCAGAGATTTTCAGTCTCACGGTTCACCCCTCAAATATCTGCAACAGTCAGGCTGGGCCAGGCTGAAGTCGGGGGCCTGAAACTCCATCCAAGTGTGGGTGGCACGGACTTAACAACTTGTGTCTCTGACACTAACTTAGCCTTAATATGGGCAATGAATTCATTAATTTTTAGTCCATGTTCTTGTCTCTTGCAGAGATAGCAATAGTAAGTGGAGACTGCTATTGTGCGCAAATAGAAACAAAGCTTATTGGGCATTGGGGGAATAAACGTACATTCATGCTGGAGTGTGGGAAAAATATGCAACATGAGTGGTCCAAGGAGTTGCCCCTAAACTAGGGAGGAAAAAAAATCTGAAAATGGTACTTGGGATTAGGAAGGTCTGAAAATAGGAGGATGGGAGAGTGGAAAAGCTTCATCTAAGCACCCAAAAGATGGGTACAGTACCCTTAAGTCAGATCCAAGGTGGGGAGAGAATGGTCTCCTACCTTCCACCTCTTTTTACCTCATATGTGCCTTGCTCCCAGGTGTGACAGATGCATGATGGGAAGGTGGGTGTTTCGATTGACAAGTCTGAGGATACATCAGGTGTCCGGGGGGTGGGGTGCTGTGGCCTGTGATTTCTGGCTCCTCAGCCCTAACTAGCTGCCTGCCTATCCCATATCACCCTTACCCCTCAGACCAGCAGTAACCTAGGTACCCTTCATCTCATGCCAAGGGTGCAGCATCAGGGACAAGAAGGGGCTGGAGCATGGTGAACTTCAGAGAATGGGTAAAAGAAAAGTCAAGAAAATTGTTCACAGCCAGACTGCATAGGGCCTGGGTGCCAGGTTGTGGATTTTGGATTTTGTCTAAGTCCAGAGGGAAGCCAGTGGAGCCTATAAAGAGGAGGATAATGTGCTCAGAAGTGCGTCTTCGAAGACCACTCCGGGTACTGTGTGTTGTGCTCAGGAAGACATCTGGGAAACTAATCAATCATCCATGTGGGAGGTGGTGGTTGGAGGTCAGGGAGAAGGAAGTGGGCATGTGAAGGACAGAGACATATGACTCTCTCCTTTCAAGAAAGAAAACCTTTAAAAGGGACAGGTAGCTCGTTTAACACGTACTAATGTCCCTTCAAATCTCCTGTGCGTTTTCTTAAAGTTCTTTTGTTCCGCCGGCGCTGTGGCTCAATAGGCTAATCCTCCACCTTGCGGCTCCAGCACACCAGGTTCTAGTCCCGGTCGGGGCGCCGGATTCTGTCCCGGTTGCCCCTCTTCCAGGCCAGCTCTCTGCTGTGGCCAGGGAGTGCAGTAGAGGATGGCCCAAGTGCTTGGGCCCTGCACCCCATGGGAGACCAGGAGAAGCACCTGGCTCCTGCCATTGGATCAGCGTGGTGCGCCGGCCGCAAGCGCGCTGGCCGCGATGGCCACTGGAGGGTGAACCAACGGCAAAGGAAGACCTTTCTCTCTGTCTCTCTCTCACTGTCCACTCTGCCTGTCCAAAAAAAAAAAAAAAGTTCTTTTGTTCCTAGAGCTATCCTGATTCGTACTTGAAAAGAGAGTCAGAAACCTGAGTATGTTGCAATATCACTGTTCCCTGTGCAGCGTGTTTTCATAACTATTCATCTAATTTTCACTGTCATTCAAATTGTACCCTCCCACTGCCCAGTCATTTGTGATGGCCTGGACCTTTCACCCTGTCTGCCCTGAAAGCAGTCTTCACCTGTGTGATTGGTTTTTCTCTTTCTCTGACTTTAAGCTCCAGAAACACAGGAATTGTTTCTGCTTTGCCCCATTGTTCACTGTCTTAATTTAGATTTCCTCCTAGAAGCAGAGCCTGGGAGAAGGACTTGGGTATAAGGAGGTGGTCCTAGGACACGGGAAACAAGGAAGGAGGGAGAGTCAACAGTAGGTATCTGCCTTAGCAGGTTGAACTTCTGAGAAATTGTTTTAGAAAGGACCTCACTTTTCCCTTTGAATGTTGGGCTACAACAATGTCACACACACTCTCCTCTCTGTTGGTTGCAGACTGGCCCCAGGGGAGTTAATTCTGCCACACTTCCAGGCTGAGAGAATGAGCTGTGCTTGGCAAAAATTTTGAGGCAGAAAAGTAAAGAGAGGTGACAGGTGCTTGAGGTGAGACAATGCAAGTGGGTACAACTGCACAAAGACCTGAAGCATCAGTGCCAACCCAGAAGCATTAGGGTCTCCTGAGCTGAGCAGTGGCACAGGAGCAGGTGTCTGACAATTCCTTACTAACATATGCAATGGATGAGGTTTTTCAAGTAAAGTGTTTTGTATCCTACTCAGCAAGCCAGTTGTTGCTCTCATTAGCACTGCCACTAACCTGTTATTAGGGGCTGTGCTATATCATTCAGTCCCTACAAATAAACCTGTTGAATCCCGTGTCCTCAATATCCCATCCCTAACCGTGAACTTTACTGGGCCACTACATGTTTTAAACCACACCCATGACTACTCTGCCTTCGTCCCTCCTCCTGTCCTGAGGCTGGCCTGGTGGGCCTGACTCACACGGCTCAGCCATTGTCCAGGCACTTGTGTGGCCCTGGCTTCTGGCATCTGTTCCTACAGAGTGAGGAGTAGTGCCTCTTCACGGCCAGCTGGGCTGCCTCTTAGCTACTTTCTCATCGTGTCTCCCCGGGTATAGCCTTTCACCTTCTGGGAATGTGTCCCCTGGGAGGCCAGACCAGAAACACTAGGTGACTCCACCACTCAGGAAGTCCCCAACCTGTGCTCTTTCATCACCAGTCTCCTCCAAAGCTACCTCACCTGGACCTTTAAGATGATGTTTCCCAATTAGGAATCTCTTGGCATGCTTGTGGACCGCACATCACCATTTGATTCCTCTGGACATTCTGATCTGTAGGTCTTGACTGAGGCCTGGGAATCTGTTTTGATAATACTGGTTGATTCTGATCTTGAAAGCAGTGGGAGGTGGGGATGAGGTGGGGCATGGGTCCCAGCTACTTGAAGGGTAGGCCATGGGGGATCCACATTATGCTTCTAGCCAGGGCGGCCTTGTTCCCTCTGGAGGAGTTCATTGACCTGGACAAATGGATGTGTGAACTGAAAACTCAGTTCACGGAACGTCTGTTGATTCTAGTTATTTTGTTGTCACTTTTCCATGCCTTGGTTTCTTTACCTTTGAAGTTTAGCTGCCCAGTATTGGACTTCAGTCCTTTAGCACATAATTTTGATAAGAACCAATTAGAGAATGTGTTCAATGAGGCTTCGGCTGCCTAGTGCAAGGAATTTTATGTTTATGGATATTGAGGCGTGTTATTGTTGCTAATAATACTCCTGGAATTTATTTGAGTCTTGTCTGTGTCTGCATATAGACCTATTGTTTGTATATAAAGAATGTTTTGCTCAGAGACTTGTCCTCTTGGGATATACCTTTTGTTTTCAAATGAATTTCAGGAAACAGCAGTCATACAGCCAGCCAGCCAGCAGCCATCCGGGTATACATTAGCTGTAGCCCAAGTGGTTCTTTCTAATCCAGAGGCTCACTTTAAGGCAGGGAAATATCTCGAATTCTTATTGTCCTATCTGGGATAGGCACTGTTCGGCTCTGAGGCTCTGAGTCTATGTGAAGCACTCAGAAGAATGTGTTCAATGCTCTCCTTTACTCTTTCTGCCTGTGTTTTCTCAATGGTGGATCAGAAGGGCACTTGTTCATCACTTTAGTAGATCTCTCTGGGGAGAAGCATATTTCCTTATGGGAATGAGAATCATTTCATCTTGATGCATGCTCCAGGTAGAAGAGGAAGCATGAATAATATTGCAGCCCTTGTATACACTCGGATATATATGTGGATAGGCAGCTGCCCTTAACCATGGCATGAACATTAATTAAGAAACCTACTGTGTGTGTCGTATGTCAGTATTGGCCCTAGAGATAAAATGTTAACAAGTCTCAGGCAGACCGTGTCCCATAGAGCTTACTATTACAAGAGATGATCAATTGTACAAATGCAGAGATGATGGCAGTCTACATAGCAGAAGTGAAGATAAGATACAGCAAGAACATTTAGAAGGGAGACGTGATTGGAGGCTACCGGTATCTAAAGGATGAGTGAGTTAATTAGGAAAGACAGTGGAGAGGGAAGAGCATTATGGGCAAATGGGGCCACCTATTTCAAGGCCTACACTGAAAAATAGCATAGGACACCACAGAACAAGAAATGCCAACACAGCCAGAACTCAGAATGACACAAGGGGAGGTGGATGCGTGATAAATCCTGCAGGATGTCAGAGAGGCTTCCAGACTGCTGGTCTTTAAATCCAGTCTACAGAAGATGGCGACAAGATCTTGTGTGGGCAAGTTGGGGAGGGAGACTGGGTGCATGCTGTTTTTTATCTAACCAGTCCAGATGAGAGATGGTAGTGCTTGGCCTTAGATGGTAAGAGGGGGAGATGAACAGGAAGGCACAGGTACAAAAGTTACTTGGCGTGAGAAATTGAAGAACTTGTGATAAGTTGGCTATTGGGCTTGTGGGAGAGGAAAGTGTAAGATCACGCTCAGATAGCTCTCAGGTATCTTTCTGGAGCTGTTGGGTAGATGGGGACGCTTTTCACTGAGAAAGAGAATACTTTCCTCTGCTAATTTGAGATTAATTAATTAATTGAGAGTAATTGTTGATGTAAACTAAAATGCTAAGCTATAATAGTGCATTTTACCAATTATCACATCCTGTTGTGGTTTGATACTTGAGCCAACAAAAGCATCTTCATGCTAACTTGGCTTTGCTGTGTTGAGTTCCTCTAGATTTGTGGGAGAAGTCCATTGCAAGCTGACAGCAAAGGCTGACTCAGCACATGCTTTTTAGGTTCTGTCAAAGTGGGGACATCATCAGGTTTTAGGCAAGTCGCACTGCGGTGGGCTATTGAAAGCTTTGCTGTCACAGGATCCAGGGGGAAGCACTTTTAATATCAGTACACAGTTAAGTTTTGCATTTCTCTATGGAGAAGTCATTTTATTATTATTATTATTATTATTATTATTATTTTAATTACAGTGGTGGTGATGGTAATGGCAAGTGGTGGCAGGAGCAATGGTTGTATACTAGCTGTGTGCTGGTCATATTAGCAGTGGTAGCAACAGGCATAGGTTGTGATGGTGGCATTGGTGGCATCTGGAGATATCATACTCTGATCACTGCTGAAGACGGTAATTGGTCTCTGAGGTGGACAGGTTGAATTTCCCATTTCCTGGGCCTAGGATAGAGGGCAAGTTGACATTTCGCTTGGCAGAGGACTCTGGCTTTTTTTTTTTCCCATTTATTAAACTTTTATTTAATGAATACAAATTTCCAAGGTACAGCTTATGGGTTACAATGGCTTCCCCCCTCCCATAACTTCCCTCCCACCCACAACCCTCCCCTTTCCCGCTCCCTCTCCTCTTCCATTCACATCAAGATTAATTTTCAGTTCTCTTTATATACAGAAGATCAGTTTAGTATATATTAGGTAAAGATTTCAACAGTTTGCCCCCATATAGCAACACAAAATGAAAAAAATACTGTTGGAATACTAGTTATAGCATTAAATAACAGTGTACAGCACATTAAAGACAGAGATCCTACATAATATTCTTTTTAAATTAATTAATTTTCTATGCCATTTCCAATTTAACACCAGGTTTTTTTTTTTCATTTCCAATTCTCTCTATATACAGAAGATCAATTCAGTATATAATTAGTAAAGATTTTTTTCTTTTTTGACAGGCAGAATGGACAGTGAGAGAGACAGACAGAGAGAAAGGTCTTCCTTTACTGTTGGTTCACCCTCCAATGGCCGCTGTGGCCGGCGCGCTGTGGCTGGTGCACTGCGCTAATCCAAAGCCAGGAGCCAGGTGCTTCTCCTGGTCTCCCATGCGGATGCAGGACCCAAGGACTTGGGCCATCCTCCACTCCCAGGCCATAGCAGAGAGCTGGACTGGAAGAGGAGCAACCGAGACAGAATCTGGTGCCCTGACCGCAACTAGAACCCGGTGTGCCAGCGCCGCAGGCGGAGGATTAGCCTATTGAGCCATGGCATTGGCCAGGACTCTGGCTTTTTAATCTTTGCCCCTGACAAGCAAACATTTGATAGGGATGTGCTGGTCACTGTCCAGTTCTTGGGTGCTGGGAGGGAGGAGGTTGGAGGGAGTGTTCCGGTGTGACCCAGTTTCTCTGTGCAACTACTTCATGAAGTTACCTTTAAAGGTCTTTTCAAAAAGGGAATTTGGGACAGCTAGCTACTGTTCCAGTTCTCTTTTCATTGCTGAACTTCTCCAGTGAGAAGCTTCCGTTTCTCTTCCTCTTCGGCCATGACCTTTAACTTGTTCAATCTGGTGGCCTTTTCCTTCTCCACTTTCATTCTCATTGTTTCTGGGTGACTTTGATACTTTCCAGCAGTGTGGGATTGGGCAGTTCTCCTGCATGCCCCATTCTGCTCCCCTTGCTTTCTTCTTATCCATAATACTTAACACCTGGTGTACCACAGCTCATCACTGGTCCATTTCTTTATGTTTTCTCCCCTTCCTGGAGAATTCAAGTGTGCAGGAGTAGACTTTGTTTTATCTACTGCTTTATTCCAAATGCCTGCACTAACACCTGGTGCACAGTTGACTCTTAATACATATTTGTTGAATGATTGGATTAAGTTACTTAACTGACTTGTTTTCTTATTGGATGTAATAATGATAATCTCATGCTTTTCTTAAAAATTAAATGAAATAATGTGAGTAAACTGCCTGGTAATCCTGCCTGGCATAGTAAGAGCTGGTGAACTGATAGGAGTAGAATCTTCTCTACACTATTTTGATTATTTAAAAAAAAATTTTTTTTTTGCCAGGCAGAGTTAGACAGTGAGAGAGAGAGAGAGTTATAGACAGAGAGAGAGAGAGAGAGAGAGAGAGAGAGAAAGGTCTTCCTTCCGTTGGTTCACCCCTCAAATGGCCGCTATGGCCAGTGCGCTGTGCAGCTTTGAAGCCAGGAGACAGGTGCTTCCTCCTGGTCTCCCATGCGGGTGCAGGGGCCCAAGGACTTGGGCCATCCTCCACTGCCTTCCCGGGCCACAGCAGAGAGCTGGACTGGAAGAGGAGCAACCAGGACAGAATCCGGCGCCGTGACTAGGACTAGAACCCCGGTGTGCCGGTGCCGCAGGCGGAGGATTAGCCTAGTGAGCCGTGGCGCCGGCCTTCTCTACGCTATTCTAATAACTTCTTCCTGTTTGGTATTTCAAGTGTTCATTTGATTTTGCCTCTTATCCCCTTAGTGATACTTCTACATTTCCTTAACAACTCATGTTTCCAGAAACATGCATAGTGGTTCTCATTGCTTCATTATGTCAGCTTATTTATTAAAAGGCCTAATCTACTACTATTAATAATAATAATAAAATATACTCCACTAGTTATCACCATTACATAAAAATTCTACTGTAGGATTTTCATACAGGCAGTCCCCAGCTTAATAATGGTTTCACATAGAATTTTTCTATAATAGGATGGCACTAAAGTGATACGTACTCAGGAGACACTACTTCAAACTTTGAATTTTGAACTCTTCCTGCACTAGGGATATGCAGTATGGGGCTATCTTTCAATGCTGTGTAGCAGCAGTGAGCTGCAGCACCCAGTCAGCCATGAGATACATGGGTAATCACCAGATAGCCTGCAGTGTATACTGTGTTGCTAAATTGTTTAGTAGGTCAAGTGTACTAAATGCATGCTCAGCTTAGCATACTTCCAACTTAGGATGGGTTATTGGGATGTAACTCTATGGTAAATCACGGAGCATCTGCATATGAGTATAGGATTTATGTGTTAGTTGGCTTTCACATTATATATTAGTCTATGAGGTAGCTGTGATTATCATTTTTACTTTATTATTTTTTAATATTTATTGGAGAGGCAGAAAGAGAAATCTTCCATCTACCGGTTTACTCTCCAGATTCCTGCAACAGCCAGTACTCAGCCATGCCAAAGCTGGGAGCCCAGATCTCAGAGTAGCTCTCCCACAGGGTAGCAGGGACTCAAGTACTTGACTTCGACCCTAGTCACTCTGATACGGGATGTGGGCTCTCCAAGGGGCAAGTTAATAGGTATGCTAAACACCCACCCCCATCTTCACTCTAATGATGAGAAGCGGGGGTTAGTATATTGACTAAGAGTACTTATCTGGTAAGTAACAAATCAAGAAGTTATTTTGGGTCTTATTTCTTCTGGATCTTTTTTTTTTTTTTTTTTTTGACAGGCAGAGTGGACAGTGAGAGAGAGAGAGAGAGAAAGGTCTTCCTTTTGCCGTTGGTTCACCCTCCAACGGCCGTCGTGGTAGTGCGCTGCGGCCGGCGCACCGCACTGTTCCAATGGCAGGAGCCAGGTGCTTCTCCTGGTCTCCCATGGGGTGCAGGGCCCAAGCACTTGGGCCATCCTCCACTGCACTCCCTGGCCACAGCAGAGAGCTGGGCTGGAAGAGGGGCAACCGGGACAGGATCGGTGCCCCGACCGGGACTAGAACCCGGTGTGCCGGCGCCGCAAGGCGGAGGATTAGCCTAGTGATCCGCGGCGCCGGCGCTTCTGGATCTTTATCTAATCCACCACATAGGAAAGAGCTGCTTCATCATTTCTGAAGTTGTGAAATCGCTGTGGAGGGCTAAGGGGGTTGATGAACTCAGGATGGGTATATTGGCAGTTGTCTTCCTCTCTGTTTCCCCAAAACTAGAGCTGTCTTTGCCTGAGCTTATGGTTGGGAGCCTTGGTCTGTTACTCAGAAGAGGGAAAAACTGGTTTGCGCAGGTACAAAAGGCAGTCTGAATTTGACCATTTTCTTAATTTTCTTGTTTTACCATCTCCTAATTTTTCTCATTATAAGTAAGTTATTGGAACAGGTAGCAACACCTGTGGTCTAAAAGAACTTTTCATTCTTAAGAGCATTTTGAAGAAGTTAGGCTTGTGGCATTTCTAAATTCACACTGCTGAATGCATTATGACAGTCTGAAATCATTAATCTTGTTGAACATTCAGAGGACATAGGAATATACTTTCTTCATTTCAACTGAGACAATAATAGCTATAAATAACGATGTCCCCAAATAAATCTTGTTATGAATGGCTTGACACTTACTAAATCTCTTATTCATTGAGATAGCTTTCATTTTCATAAGGATAATGACTATAATATGTTTATATTATAAAAGCATATGACTGCTGCAGAAAAAACTTGAATGCTATGTAACAAATGCCATTGGAGTACAGAATTTGAAAAATCATAATTTGGACCTAATCATCTTCCAGTAATGATGTGTGAGTGTGTATGTTGTTTCAAACTTAGGGAAAATTGATTCAGAATACTTATGCCTTGTTTTACAGCCATATTTCTTGGGAACTTTGTCATGACAAAACCCAGCTGTATCCATTAGCATTTCATCAATACAGCAAAATACCTGAGAAAACTAACTTTATAAAGGGAAAGATTTATTTATGTCCATTTCACAGGTTGAGGTCCACAGTCAAGGCACTCTGTTGGTTTGGCTTCTGATGGGGGTGGGATTGAAGGAGAGTGGAGTTCAGAAGAGTAGGGATCCAGTGGTGAGTCAGGAAGCAAAAACAGGTACTGGGCCCCACACAGACCTCATGACAAGCTCTCTCTCAGGAACTCCCTTCCAGTGGCATATCCACAGTGCCCTAAAGGTCCCTCACTAGGCCCTGCCTTTGGGATTAAGTGTCTAAGCTCTTCTGGTCGTTAACTTATGCATCCATGTAAGGTTAACTTCAGCTTCAACATTAGCTGACAGGCATTAGATTTCTGGTTACATTGTCTTGATTCAACTGTGATAGGGTTTAAATGTCTGAGTTTGGGAGCCAAATCTGGTTCACACCATAGCACCAGCTTTACAGATAGCCCAGCGACGATTAGAACGTTTGTTGTTTAAGAGACAGGGTGAAATTTCCTTTTTTTCTTTTTTTTTTTAGCAGATAGAAATATACTTAATTTTTTTCTTTTTTTAAGATTTATTTATTTGTTTGAAAGTCAGAGTTACACAAAGAGAGGAGAAGCAGAAAGAGAGAGGGAGGGAGAGAGAGAGAGAGAGAGAGAGAGAGGTCTTCCATCCGATTGTCCACTCCCCAATTGGCTGCAGTAGCCAGAGCTGCGCCAATCCAAAGCCAGGAGCCAGGAACTTCTTCCAGGTCTCCCACGTGGGCACAGGGGCCCAAGGACTTGGGCCATCTTCTGCTTTCCAAGCCTTAGCAGAGAGCTGGATCAGAAGTGGAGCAGCCAGGTCTCGAACCAGCGCCCAGATGGGATGCTGGCACTTCAGGCCAGGGCATTAACCTGCTGCACCACAGCGTTGGCCCCAATAAGGTGAAATTTCTACCAGCCAAATTCTGTGGACAAATAGTATCTTTCTATAAAAACTATATAAGATCCTGTGTATTAAAAAAATGAGGAATATATATATATTTATATAATTTGTACTAGGTACTGAGGATTTAGCAATGCAGAAAATGGGCATAACCCATGCTTTTTTGGAGCTTACATTATAGTGTGGCAATGCAAATGAGCAGGCGTAGTTTCAAATTGTAAGAAGCATTAGGAAGGAAGTAGGCACAGAGTGTGCTGGTGACTGAGGGAAGCTGCTTCTGGTAGGGAGGTCGGGAGGGCCTGCTTGGGGAGGGGACACGTGAGCCGAGCTGATGCTACCTGTGCTGAGACGAGATGGTGGTTTGCAGGTCTTCTGGGAGAGAATAGTCCCCTTGGGTCCGGGGACAGCAAGTGTGCTTACACAAGAAACAAGAACTGTGTGCTCAAGAAGCAGAAGGGAAGGTGGCTGGCGTGTGATGGGCAACGGTGAAGGTGAGACCAGACAGTCTGGTCACTGTCACACCAAACACTGTCATTGTCTCAAGCCACTGTCAAAAGCCTGGATTTGATTTCATGGACAGTGAAACACTACTAAGGGTTTTTAACAGAGGTATGGCTACATCTAGAGCTGCCAGCTTCAAAGGTCCAGAGTTGAAAAGTTTCTTTTAAATGGAAATAATTTTCCTTTGTATTTTATAGAATAGACCAGAAGACTTCTGTCTGGCCAAAGGATGCTTTTGAAACTCAGCAGGACTTAAATGAGGTAGGTGCAATCATTACTGATTGTATGAACATGAATTAGCCAATCATGAAATGTATTATTCTGTTCCTAGGGGTTGTGTTTAATTAAAACTTCAATCATTATTTCTTTTGAGTTGAAGATGTGGTTCTTGGGCTTGGTAGTATTTTTCCTTCGTTCTGTTGTAAACACATTTAAAATAGTATTTTTGAGAGTACTTACCATGTTTTGGACCTAACCCAAGTCAAGGAGTCATCTCATTATACTCTTTTTTTTTTTTTTTTTTTACTTTGGTTTACGATTTTGTAACCATGGCTCAGACAGTTAACATTTGTAAATTTTTCTCTTTATTTTATTTGCCTCTCTCTCTCTCTCTGTATGTATTGTTCCTAATGGCTTTTGCAGTCTCGTACTTAATCCTGCTTACTGTATATCCACTGAGCATAATACAGTTTAATGTTTGCAATGGGATCTTCTTGATGTGCTTTGAGACATGAAGCCATATTTTCCAACCCAAATGATTTCCCACTAAACTGGACATCTCCATGTTAGCTTGTTGTAGATATTCTTTGAAATATGTAATTTAATTTTCCTGTTGGAAATCAATATAATACAATTAGGGTACCTGTTATTATGAGTGCCTTGGCTTAAGACATGGGTTTGGAGTGCACTGTCTGTCTGGTTTGTCTTGCCCTTATTAAATTAAGGAGCGGTGGGTGGTATGTGCTATGTCTGATTAGGATCATAGCAAAGAAAATGAAAAGCTTTCATACTCAGATGCCTGGAAGAGACAGCGAGAGATTTCAGGCGAACTGTTTATTTTGAAGTGTTACTGACATTGTGAAGATGCCTGTGGCTTCTTCCCCTACCCTGAAAGATACTTAACGAAATTCAGGTGTCTTTCTCACTCTCTCTTCCTTGAAGTTGGCAGATAGGAACAGTCAAAAGTTAAGCCAAAGTAAATAGCTGAAGTTGAGGAAAAGATCCTAAAGAGGAGAGCAAAGGACACTGTTACGTTGGTGCATGTGCCTGGAGACAGCCTTCAGTTTCTGCAATCCAGGGAGAAAGAGGAGTGAACACTGGTCTAGCTAGTAGCTGTGCTGCCCCTTGGGAGGCCCACATCCTACGTCAAAGTGCCTGGGCGTCAGTCCTGGCTCTGCTCCTGATTCCAGCTTCCTGCTGATGCGCACCTTGCGAGGTAGTAGTAATGTTTCAAGTGCCTGGGTCCCTGCTCCTGTGTGGGAGACTTGAGATTCCTGGCTCTTGGCTTGAGGCCTAACCAGGGGTCACTGAGGGCTTTGGGGAAGTGAATCAGTAGATGGGAAAACACTCTCCCCCCAACCTCATCCCCCCCTCGCTACGTCACTTGGGTAATTTTTTAAATGAAAAAAAAAAAAAATTTAAATAGGCAAGAGCCAGAATCAATGAATGCAGCTGTCTACCCCGACAGGAACAAGCAGAACGCCAGTTGTAAAGAAGCAATGGTTTGTTTTGACATGGGTGACTGGAAAAATGCAGTGATTATAAGAGTCAACTCATGATAGCTTTCAAGTATTTGGGAGACATTGTGATTTTCAAACTGGGAGCCTAGGAGAATACTTAGATCACTTGAGCATTTCCAGATCACAGTGGTGAGGAGCGCAATTTGCAAATCTGCTTTTGTGTGCTCCTGTACTATGTTGTATCTGCAAATGGCAGGAAATGTGCCAGCGCAGTGCTCTGGGATTACGTGGGCACAGAGTGCTAAATGGAGACACGCATGGAAAAGAGCAGGCAGCGACATGTTTTCAGTGAGCCACCCAGCATAGGTGGCACTGAGACCCGGGCTGGCTGAACAGAGCGACTGTGTATACAGTGGTCTTGTTCTAGTCACCGGGATCAACTGTATATGCAGACTCTCATTCTTTCAAGTTTTTTCTCCTGTGACCCAAATTTGGGAGACCAGAAAAGACCTTAGAAAAACTTGAAGGCTGGCCGGCACCGCGGCTCAATAGGCTAATCCTCTGCCTGCGGCGCCGGCACAGCAGGTTCTAGTCCTGGTCGGGGCACCAGATTCTGTCCCAGTTGCTCCTCTTCCAGTCCAGCTCTCTGCTATAGCCCGGGAGTGCAGTGGAGGATGGCCCAAGTCCTTGGGCCCCTGCACCCGCATGGGAGACCAGGAGAAGCACCTGGCTCCTGGCTTCGGATCAGCACAGTGCGCCAGCCGCGGCGGCCATTGGAGGGTGAACTAACGTAAAGGAAGACTTTTCTGTCTCTCTCTCACTGTCCACTCTGCCTGTCAATTAAAAAAAAGAAAGAAAGAAAGAAAGAAAGAAAGAAGAAAAACTTGAAGGGAGTAACATCAGTGGGGCAGAGGCCATGAAGGGGAGGGCTGATATGTTCACATTTAAAGAGGAAGATGTCCTGTAGGGTGGGGATCTATTTAAAGATTTATTTATTTGAAAGAGTTACAGAAAAAGAGAAGGAGAAGGAGAGATAGACAGACCCAGAGCGGTATCTTCCGACTGCTGGTTCATTCCCCAGATGGTTGCAGTGGCCAGGGCTGGGCCAGGCCAAAGCCATGAACTTCATTAGGGTCTCCCACATGGGTGCAGGAGCTTAGACATTTAGGCTATCTGCCACTGCTTTTCCAATGCCATTAGTAGGGAACAGGATCAGATATGGAGCAGTCTGGACACGAACTGGAACCCATATGGGATGCTGGCATGACACACGGCAGCTTTACCTGCTATGCTACAATGCCAGCCCCTGGAAAAATTCTTTTTTTTTTTTTTTAAACAGGCAGAGTTAGACAGTGAGAGAGACAGACAGAGAGAAAGGTCTTCTTTCCATTGGTTCACCCCCAAAATGGCCGCTACAGCCAAAGCCAATAGCCAGGTGCTTCTCCTGGTCTCCCATGGGGTGCAGGGCCCAAGCACTTGGGCCATCCTCCACTGCACTCCCAGGCCACAGCAGAGAGCTGGAGTGGAAGAGGAGCAACCGGGACAGAATCCAGCACCCCAACCGGGACTAGAACCTGGAGTACCGGCACCACAGGTGGAGGATTAGCTTAGTGAGCCGCAGTGCCAGCCATGGAAAAATTCTTTAAAATAAAGTGTGTAACAAAAACAGCATCTAGAAAAAGAAAAAAAAAAAAAAAAAACCCAAAAAAAACCATACACAGCATCCCAGATGCCTCTTTGCATTCCATTGAATCAATATTGCCCTCATAAGGATTCCTACTATTCAGACAGAGATTTGTTTTGTTGGGTCTTTCACATGGGTGGCAGGAACCCAACTATTTAAGCCATCACCTTCTGCCTCCCATGGTGTGCATTAGCAGGAAGCTGGAATAGAGGGTGGGGCAGGTGGTGCTGGGACTCAAATGCAGGGGTAGGTACTCAACTGTAGGGGATATGGGTGTCTTAAGCAGGGGCTTAATTGCTGTGCTAATTGCCCTCTCCCATTTTGGGAGCTTTCGATACATAGACAATATGCAGTAGGTTGTTAGTGTTAATTTGAGACAGAGAGAACTCTCACGTGCTGCTTCACTCCTCAGATATCTCTGATGGCCACGGCTGGGCAGAGGGCAGGAGCCAGAAACCCAATCCACTTCTAATCCATGTAGGTCATAGGAACCCAATTACTTGAGCCATTCCTAGTGCCTACCAGGGTCTGAATTTGCAGGAAGGTGGACTCAGGAGCCAGAGCCAGCTATTGTACTCCAATATGGGACACTAGTCTACATGCCCACCCTTTATATGTGTTCTTTTGTGACTGGTTTTCTTTGCTCAATATTATGTTTGTAAGATTTTTCTGTGTTTGGCATGTATTTGCAGTTTTTACTTGCTTTTCTGTGACCTGCTGTATGGTTATTTGTTCTAGGATCAGTTGCTTCTAGTTACACATTTTATTATTAACTCTTCTCTGGCTTTGTACATTTTTTAAAAGAATATTCATTTCCAACTGGACATTTAAGGTAGAACTTTTTGTTATGTTAGCTCTGTTTGTTGCTCTTTGTTCCTGTATTTATTTATACCCTCCCACCCTACCACATGGGAGACCCAGGTGGAATTCTTTGCTTCTGGCTTTGGCTGGGCCCAGACATGGCTGTTGTAGGCATCTGGGGAGTGAACCAGTGGATGTGAGAATGGTATCTCCCTTGCTTTAGCTCTGCTTTTCAAGAAAATGAAGAAATCTTTAGAAGTTATGTTCTTTAAAAAGAACCTATCAGTTCTATAGCTGTACTTTTTCTTCTACATCAACTCAAAGTCCAAATAAAAAATTTCCTTGACCATCGTGAGAAGCATGATCTATAAGTATTTTCCAGATGCTTCCACAAACCTAATTTAATATGTAAATAATTATGAGATGTTGCCTATGTGCCTTATACTTGCACATATTTAATATTTTCCGTTTTACTTTGTTGTTTCAACATCTTACTCCATTTGCTCTGTCACAGCTGTGTGGTGCTCAGCTCTAGTTTGGTTCCAGAGCTCACCTGATGCCCACCCCCATACCCAGCATGGTGATCCATGGTATGACACATCTGTGTATGTCATTTCTGTGTTTATTTCACATACATCCCCAGTGAGCTGAAAAACTCCCTGACTTCTTCCACCTGGCATGAACATAGATTTGCTTCCTGCCAGTGCCATCTTTCTTCTTTTGCTATTCTTAAGCTTCTAGTTTTTTGGGCTTGGGTCTCTCTCTCTCTTTTTTCCAAAGATTGATTTATTTATTTGAATGTCAGAGTTACACAGAGAGAGGAGAGAGGAGAGATAGAGGGGAGAGAGAGAGAGAGAGAGAGAGATCGATCGAGAGATCTTCCACCCGATGGTTCACTCCCCAATTTGCCGCGATGGCTGGAGCTGCACCAATCTGAAGCCAGGAGCCAGCAACTTCTTCTGGGTCTCCCACGTGAGTGCAGAGGCCCAAGGACTTGGGCCATCTTCCACTGCCTTCCCAGGCCATAGCAGAGAGCTGGATAGGAAGTGGAGAAACTGGGTCTCAAACCAGCACCCATATGGGATACCAGCGCTTCAGGCCAGGGCATTAACCCACAGCACCATAGCAGGACTTGGGTCTGTTGATAGGACTTTGGTCTATATTCCATAAGTTTCTGTTGTCTCTGGGACTGTGCTATGGAAGTAGGAGTTTGTTTTTGAAACACTGATTAAATCTCTCTTCTACTATTCACCTGATAGTTCTGAAAGAGATTAGATTTTATTTGTTGGGTGCCTCTGATTTCTGATTGGTAAATCTTCTATACTTGAGATCTATCAATGTCTCATCTATCTTAATCTGTGATCTTAGTTACTCCCATATTTCCATATAATTGCTAAGGCTTAAACAGAGCAGAAAAGTCTTTGTAAGATGAAATGATGGAAAATGATTATTTCACTCTCTACACCTGTGTAGATCCCATTGTTAGCTTAATTTCCAGTTACAGAAAATAATAGATGTATATATTTAAAAAAAAAAACACAGTAGCTCTGCCCTTCCCTAATCAATCATGCCATATTGGGCCCCTGAACCACTTTATTTTCAAATGATTTATTTGAGTGACACAAACAGGGAAAGAGCACTCCTTTCTACTGTTCTATCTGTCAAATACCTGCAGTGGCCCGGGATAGTCTGCAGGCTGTATCCAGAAGCTGGTAGTCCAGTCCAGTGTCCCTACTGGGTTACAGGACCCCAGTTACTTGAGCCATCACCACTGCTTCCCAGAGTCCACGTTAGCAAGCAGCTGGAGTCGGGAGGAGCTGGAGTGAATGTCCCAACCTGCATGTTATCTGCTAGGCCAAATGCTCTTCTCCTCAAACCACTTTTTTTTTTTTTTTTTGACTCCCAGTCTGTGTAACATGGATGACACTAACTTCTTTTACATCTTTGTAAGATTGGAGAAGGAAGCTTGAAATGGGTTAGTTCTAGAGTCATTTTAGTTTTAGTACTCATTGATACTTTTTTTCATTTTTCCTAGTGCTTTCAGGACTTAATGATATGTCTCCATCCGGGAAGGGAGAAGGCAATAGTCCTAGTGTTTCCAGGTGTAAATCCTTCTCACAGTCAATTGTCTAAAGGCCTGGCTTGGATAGAAAAGAGTGCTGTAAAAGTGACGTGTGCACTATGTATTTACTTATCTTAAGAATGACAAGAGAGAGAAGGCTAAACTATGATAAGTAAAGGATTGGATGTGGTTGATCTGAAATGAGCTCTGGGTCAATGTGGGCATTTCTCTGTGCCATTTTACTTGCCCAAACTAACTCTCAGATCATTATCATAAAGCAGTAAATGGGAACCAGTGCTGTGGCATAGTAGGCTGAGCCTCCACCTGCAACACTGGCAGCTGCCCTGGCTTCAGATTGGCTCACATACAGCCATTGCATACATTTGGGGAGTGAACCAGCAGGTGGAAGACTTTTCTCTGTCTCTCCCTCTCTCAAATAAATGAATAAAATCTTTAAAAAAAAAGGAAATTGTCTCTTCCAAAATTTCTAACCTCTGTGCCCTGTGCTCACTAAAAACTGACTTATTTCTTATGGGATAGATACAATGAAGGTATTTTTGGCTTAACTTTTGGATAAAGCAAATATCATCTGAATAAGAGATTGCTTCTATGTCACTTTTTATGTAGGATTTGCCTCTGAAATAAAGATCCTAGCAGTGAGTTCAGGCTTCGACCAAATGGCCCTGAAAGAGGAACTGGTGTTTGGTGCCCTTATTTCCCTCCACTTTGAAGCTTACTGGCTATGTACAACTGCTGGCATGGACTGACTAGAACTTAAACCAGTTTAAAAATATGAAGGGAAAAATGCTTGCCATCGTTTATTAGGTTTACCCAAGAGAGATGTCTGCAGAGGGAAGCACACACTTCTTCGAATCAGTCTTTTGTCCAAGCAATACACCCTACTATTTTGGTTTATTAAGGATTTCATTGACTTAAGAGGTCACTGGCAGAAATACTTCCAGGCAGATATACTGACTTTTGTGTCTTCCAGAATCAAACTGTAGAGACAGTTATTTGTCTTGCTGTCTATGGTTTCCACTACTTCAAGAAGCCTAAGTGAGAATCTTATTGCTCTTAAGAACACAAATGAATTGAAAACTTTAATACACTTAAGAGGACTGAGTAATTTCACTTTCGGGGTACAGTGGAAAAGATGAAAGGGATGAGGTTTATATTTAGCAAGGTTGAGATCCTGGAAGTTTATAGCAAAATACAGAAATGACCCACCATAGTGGTATTGAAGCTGAAAAGGTCAAGGAATTATGGGACTAGATGCTAGCATGGTCATCAGCCTGGACAAGGTAACTGAATATGGAAGCAAAGACTGAAGAAAAGGAAGAAGCCAACCTATATGGAAGTTGCTAATTTATAGACATTCAGGTCATGGAATGGGAAAGGATGGCGTTATCTTTCATAGGGGGAAAGACAGTAATGGATGCAGCTGAGGATCAAAAGGTTCATGGTAATAATGCTTCCCTCCCACCTTGATTGCATTTTCTAACTCTGATGTGGTGAGTAGGAAAAATAATGGTTTGTTGGAGGTGAAGAAAAGTTAACGTAGTCATAATGGCTGTACAATTTTACCTGGTAGCCAATAATATCCAATGTATCTGAAAGACTTAGGTACAAATTCCCTGAAACCTTACTGTTTTCCTTTTTGAGTGCTTCAAGAAAGAAGATGATAGTGTCTTTTTAAAAGGAAGATGATCAGTGCAACTTTATTCTTTAAAAAAAAAAAAGAGTGAAACAGAGATCTTGCATCTGTTGGTTCACTACCCAGCTGGTCAGAACACCCAACGCAGGACCTGGTCAAAGCTGGGAGCCCAGAACTCCATCTAAGTCTCCCACATTAGTGGCAAGGACTCAAGTACTTGAGCCATCATCCGCTGCTTCCCAGGCATGTCAGCAGGGAGCTGGATTGGAAGTGGAGTGGCTAAGCCTGCAACCTGTGTGCTGTGGGATGTGAGCATCTCAAGTGGTGGCTTAACTCACTGCACCACAATGCTTGCCCAAGTGCAACTCTATTCTCATGACTGTATGAGTCGTCGTTGAGTTTATGGAATAACACCTAAACAAACAGGTGTTAGTTGGTTCATCAGACATTCCAGAAATGCGTTAGCTTCTTATGGCTACTTTGAAGTATAGTTTTGACTTCATCAAAAAGAGTAGTTGGGAGATTTCCAGATTTGTGTGTGACATCTTTAGTTTTATTGTTTGGTGAAGAGCCAGAGTAAGAGAAGATGTCCAGAATGATACTGGCAGGATAGGCATTTAGCCTAGTAGTTAAGATGAGTGTATGCCATGCAGAGTGCCCGGACTTGATAGCCAGTGCTGATTCTGGGAGGCGGTGGTGATTGCTCAAGTAATTGGGTTCTTAACACCCACACTGGAGACCTAGGGTTACATTCCTAGCTCCTGGCTTGACCCAGCCCAGCCCCTGCTGTTGTGGGTGTTTGAGGAGTGAACAAATAGATGAGCAATCTCTCTCCCACTCTCTCTGCCTCTCCAATAAAATTTTTGAAATATTTAATTCAGTCTTGTGCTGTGCTATATATTCTGATTGAAGAAGAGTAGAAATCAGGACAAATAGAGTTTGAAACTTCGAGAATGGATCTGTGCCATAAGAAACAAACATAATAAATTATTAGACTCCAACAAATGTTCAGTGATGACCTATCAATATCAAGAAATTTAACCATGGATCAATAATCTTAGTTGTTACTCTACAAAGGGGAAATCTGTTTGTTTTGGAGTGTGAGGAGTTCATATAGTCGCCTAACATAAATATAAAAAGTTAATCTTTTCTTGACATGCTGTTACCCTTATTTCTTGTATTATAGTCATAATTGCTCAACATAATAGATATCATTGGCCTTTAAGCCTAGAAATAATTCTTTAATATTTTAATTTTAATAAAAGTAGACAATTTGCAGTGTCCTTTTTGAACCTACATGTATATATGTCTGTGTCTTCATATGAAAAACTCAATTGTCTCTTTATCACAATCTATAGTTTATCATGTAGGTATTTTTACCTCAAGCTATATCAGGCCACAGGTGGTACAAACTTTTTTGTTTGATATACATTTAATTTTTAATTAATTTAATTTAATTTTGAAAAAGTGATATCAAGAGCTTTTTTTTTTTCAGGTCTTTGGCACTCCTAATTTGATTGAATGGTATTATTTCTGTAAAAATGGGGCAACTGAAATTTTCTATTACAATGAAAACTCAATCCTTAAGGTTTAGGCTCTGGGTCGGGATTGATTGAGGGATTTTGTTTTATAAAGTGTGTGGAATTCTGAACATGTGACTGAAAATCAATTCAAGTTGGCTTTAATAACAGGATTTTATTGACATACACCTGAAAGTTTAGGATCAGGATAAACTGTATGCATGACTAGACACCTGGATTAAAAACTCATCATGGTGACCCATCTCTTTCCATCCTTTGTATCTGGTTTTGATATATTGGCTTCGTTTAAGGATCTGCCCCTAGAAACCCAGTACCAATTAGTTTTCAATTACTTCTGTAACAAATAATCAAAAACAGGCTGGCTTCAAGCGACTACTTATTAGCTAGTTATGTAGGCCAGAAATTCAGGTGTTGTGAACTGTGTTCTGTGCTCAGGGTCTCACAAAACTGAAATCAAGGCATTGGCTGGGATGCACTGTGTCTGGAGGTTTGGGGCAAGATTCCACATTGAGTTCAGATTGTTGTCTCAAGTTGGCTCCTTGTGCTTGTAGGATTGTGGTCTCTGCTGCCTTGCTGTTGTCAGCTAGGGTTAACTGTCAGCTTCTAAAGACTGCGGTGGTCCTCTTCATGCGATCCCCTTCTTGTTGTAGCTGGGCCAGCTGTCACACACAGATTCCTTCTTGTGCCTTACATCTCTCCAATGTTGTCTTCTCTTTCCCATTGGAAGAAACTCTCTGCTTTAAAAGGCTCATCTGATTGGATCAGGTCCATTCAGATCGCTTACCTTTGGTCAGCTGACTTAGCACTTTAATTACATCTGTAAAAACTCTTCATTAACATCGTACAGGTTACTGTTTGATGTAATAAGCATAGTATGGGATTCTTGTGGGTTGTCATTAAGATTTTGCCTGCATAATGGATTAAGCGTCTGTCTCTACTTCTTTCCAGCTCTGAAAAGCCCCATAACTGTGCCACATTTATCTCGTCAGGTCGTGTCCATTCCTAACCAATCATATGATCTTGGAATTCACAATAAGCTACTTGGCTAGACATGAGCTGTATTTCCCATTTTTGACCTGAAGGTTCTTTGCTTAGAGGAGAGGACGGGTCACTGGGCCCAGAGTTGCATAATTCTGGTCTCTGGAAGCATGACCTCCAGGGTAATTTTTCTCTATGCTGGACCACTGCATGATACCATGTGGCATTTTTCTGATATAGTTTTCTGAGTTGAAATAATGTGACTTTGTCTGCTCCCAAGGTTTCTTTCTCAGGTGGAATGGTTTATTATGAATCATTTAATTTAAACCAAATTTTGTTGTCAATAGCATCCTGTAGCCAACTTGATCATGGTAAGAATCCTAGTTCTCATTCCCAGTGGGAGAACTTACACAGCAAAGAAACTCTGCATGCTTCCAGGCCTGGTCTCTTCTGCCATGTCTGACAAAGGCTTCCACTGAGCCTGGCTTCTTGTTTCCAGGGAAACCAGGTGTGCAATCCTGAGTGGTTTTGACAGAAAATGTGGCAGCTGTGCCAGCAGGTGCCCACGTTCTTCTTTGTCCAGAAATTCATGTGGCAAACCATCAGGAGTGTTGGGCTGAGCAGAGGCTCAGTGGCAAGACCCAACTGACCCACTTGTGTTTGCCTCCTGCCTGTCCGCCTGCCCCTGCCTGCCTCCCTCCACTGACCTCCATGCCCTCAGCCTCTATCGGCTCTGGCACAACATCCCGATCTTTTGTCTTCCTGCTCACTCACTCCTTTGTTCCCTGCCATGCTACTAACGGCCTGCTCTCTCTGGGAAAGCGTTCAGGTGCTGTGTCCAGCTCTGTGGATCCCAGAGGGAGCCTGTTCTGTTGCTTTCACAAACACTTTATCATTAAAGGATGAGCAGAAGAATAGTGAACGCCATGCATGTTCATAAAGCCAACATCTATGAACAGCTCCTTAATTTATAGATCTTAAAATTTAATTTTGTGGTAAAATGATGGGGAGAAATTTAGTTTGCTTGCCCACATGCTCTCACTTGGCAAAATATAAACTTGACAGCATTGATGTTACTGTACCTCCCCTCCTCTCCCGCCCCTCCCCACCACCATTTCCAGTGTAAGTTTTTAAAAGATATTAGTGCTGGTCCCATGACCAATTTTGCCTTGGAGCTGTGACCTTTAGGATTATGATTTTTTTCTAAGAAACAACTCATTCTTTCAGTAATATTTCTTAAGAAGCAAATGTGTACCTAGTTCTGGGTTTGTTATAGGGCTGGAGTGTGGGAACTTCAGGAAAGAAATGAACTTTCTTACCCCCATTTTCCAGAGAAAGTTCTGGAACATAGGGGCACACACTGATTCTGGACTTACTGTCCCACAGTGTGACCTTCTAGTGTTGGTACCTTTTATCCTTTGTAGGATATTGTCGGCTTTCTTAGAGCTACAAAACAAGCATTAAGTCAGCAAAAAGCCAAATTTTCTTGATTCCTAACAAAAGGTTAATATTTGAAGAGATGGCTAAGGCTTTCCAAAGTGACTTGGTGCCTTTAAAGCTATAAGCAAACTATTTATTTCATATGGCATGTGATTTTATGATTCTCAGGGGCACTGTTAGTGATTTCTAGTATCCACTGAGTTTTGGAAATTGAGGGGATTAAGATAATGTCATCAGAACAAAGAAAAGACCTATGGGCCAGAATTGGATGGTTTCCCCAGTAACACAGAAAGAGCCAGAGTTAAGGGCTCACTGAGCCCTCACATCTTACTGAGTTTAATTTTAGCATTTTTTCAGGGCTAAAAGAAAATGGGACAAAAATGCCACAAATAAGTAACCATATGGACAGCAATGCAACACAGCCCTGTGGACTTCAGCTCCTGGGATGTAATTTGTTCCGGTAAAAATTATTGTAAAGGTTTATTCATCTTAATGCCTGTGCATTCGAATGGTTTAAGTATTAGTAAACTCTAATGAGAAAGTATTGGTTTGTTTTATAAGCTATAGATGAGATACATTCTATTTTTATTTACTTTAAGATTGATTTATTGATTGATTTGAAAGAGTTAGAGACAGGCAGAGAAAAAAAGAAATCTTGGATTTGCTGGTTCACTCCCCAGGTGGCCACAGTGGCCAGCACTGAGCAGATCAGAAGCCCATCTGGATCTCCCACATGGATTCGGGGGTCCAAACACTTGGGCCATCTTCTGTTGTTTTTTTCCCAGGCTATTGGCAGCAGAACTGGATCAGAAGAGGAACAGCCAGGACAAGAACCAGCGCCCATACGGGATGCTGACATCACAGGCTGTGGCTTCCCTCATTATGCTACAACCCTGGCCCCAGACACATTCTGTTTTTAGAAAATCAGTGTCAGGAGGCCAGCACTGTAGCATAGTGGGTAACAGATGGGCGCCAGTTTGAGTCCTGGCTGCTTCATTTCCAATCCAGTCCTCTGCTAATACACCTGGAAAAGCAGCAGAAGATGGCTCAAGTGCTTGGGCCCCTGCACCCACGTGGGAGACCTGAAGGAAGCTCCTGGCTCCTGGCTTTGGATTGGTGCAGCTCTGGCCATTGTATCTATCTGGGGAATAAACCAGCAGTTAGAAGATAGATCCTTGGCCCAAGTGCTTGGGCCCTGCACCCGAATGGGAGACCAGGAGAAGCACCTGGCTCCTGCCTTTGGATCAGCGCGGGGTGCCGGCTGCAGCACGCTGGCCGTGGCGGCCATTGGAGGGTGAACCAACGGCAAAGGAAGACCTTTCTCCCTATCTCTCTCTCTCTCTCACTGTCCACTCTGCCTGTCAAAAAATAAAAATAAAAAATAAAAGTAAATAAAATTAAATAAAAGAAGATAGTTCCTTCTCTCTGCCTCTTGGTCTCCTCCCACTCCCACCTCTGTAACTGTGTTTGAAATTAATAAATCTTAAAAAAATTAATGTCTTATTTAGAAAATCTCCAAGTCTTGATTACAAATGTGAGAATATAAAACTATTATTCTTTCCCAAACCTCTAGTTTTTATTTCTGGAATAAAGTGAACATAATGAGGATATCACAATGAAGTAGAACTAAGTATGGAACTCTCCTGCCCAGGATGAAACCATTTGACTGAAAGGAGTCCTGGTCTGTATTATTGTGTTATAGCCAGGCTGTCCTGGCTATAACACAATAACAAATGTTATTGTGTAAACAATGTTCTACAAAGAACTGCTGGTGGGTTCCAGTAGGACCTGGGCCCTTTTGTTAGCAGAGAGCTCCTTGAAGTGAATTGTTGCCCTTTACAGTGAACTTCTCTGTTGCCAAGTACAGGAAAGTGAGGGCTGAGCACCCATCCACAGGAAGCTGCTGTGTACTGAGCTGAGATGCTCTGTGCTGCAGAACACGCCGGGACATGAGGGGCACGGTCCCCAGAGAGGAGCCGAAAGCCCAGTGTCTCTGGGGGCAGGGTGACAGTAGCGTTTTGTTAGAGCCATCCACATGGGGAGAAGCCCAACATCTTTGGGGGAGAACACTCAAGTGCAGCCACAACAGCTCGGGAGGCGGCACTGGCTTGGCTCTGAGCGTTTTGTACTTGGTACTTCCTAGTGTGGGGGAGCTCACTCTCAAGGTGAGGCTGCAGTGCGAGGACACTGAAGTGGGGAGAGAGCTGGAGCTCGCTCAGGGAAAAAGATGGTCCCCGGGGCAAGTGAAGCTAAGCAGGAAACAAAAGCCACATCTACAGTGGATCAAGGTCCCAGACTAGGGCAGTTATTTCTCAAAGTGGGGACCTTGGGCCTCTGCATTTCAAATGATCCTGCCGCAGACCAAGCGAAGTCAACTTCTGGGGTGCTCCCAGTCAGGACACTCATAAACACCCCAGGGAATTTGAAGCACTTGATGAAAATGCTGAACCATGTTCGCAGGGGGGCTTTAAATTGTTTCTCAGGGGCCTACTCCCACCCTCCACCCCAACCCCGAAGTACTAGCTTGAAGAGGCAAGAAAATCAAACCGATCTACAATGGCAGTTTTCTTATTGCTTGGCTCTCGTTTCATACATTGTGTTCGGATATGGTGGTGAACAGTGCAGGCCTGGTGCCAGCCCTAAAGGAGCTAGAAAGAGCCAATAAAATATATATTGTGGTGATCGTTAGGAAGGAAATAAACAAGACTAAAAGAGTAAAGTAGGGGGGCTGGCACTGGGGTATAGTAGGTTAAGCCTCTGCCTATGGCACCGGTATCCCGAGTGGGTGCCAGTTCAAGTCCCGGCTGCTCCACTTCTGATCTAGCTCCTTGCTAATGGTCTGGGAAAGCAACTAAGGCTGGCCCAAGTGCTTGGGCCCCTGCATCCATGCAGAACACCTGGAAGAAGCTCCTGGCTCCTAGCTTCAGATCTTCCCAGCTCTGGCTGTTGCAGCCATTTGGGCAGTGAATCAAAGGGTGGAAGACCTTGCTTTCTGTCTTTCCTCTCTGTAACTCTGCCTCTCAAATAAATAATTCTTAAAAAAAAAATAGTGAAGTGGGAGGAGGGTGCTGTTTAGATAAACTCAGCAGAATTGGCTTAATAATTTGGAGGTTTCCCCATGGAGCAGCTACAGCTGACTAGGGCCTGGGAAGGTGGTGACTCGGAGCAGGTGAATCAGCAGATAGAAAATACGGGTGTGGTGTGTGTGGGTGGGGTGTGTGTGCTCAGGGAAAGTGAAGATTCAAGGAAGAAGAGTGCTGAGCAGAAATGGAAATGTTGTTTTTCCAGTTTTGAGCAGGTTTCTTATTTAATTTGCTTTATGTCACCATAGAGAATCTTTAGCCAACTCTTGGGTAGATAAAGGGATGGGAGAGGGACATTAAACCCTTTCATGGAAACTAAACGTAAGCTGTCCCTGCTCTGCAACTGGTGAATTGCAGACAAAGGCACCCTAAAATAGTACTTAGCTCTCCAGCCTGTGTGGGTGTTCTCTATTTCAACCCAACTAAAGTGGGACTTGGGTAATTGTAGAGAAGAGAAAATGAGTATTTTCTAAAACAAGTCGAATATTCTCCATTATGGAAAGGGACAAAATTGTTTTCCATAAAGAAAATGACACCTGCGTGTCATAGATCTGGCTTCGTTCTGAGCCAGACAAGTGAGTGGGAGAAGCAGAGGTAGTCACAGTGCTGTGGAGAAGCCACCAGCCCTCACTGGACTTTCTGGAAGATTCTAGACATCCATCACTTCGGATGCAGAGGTGGAGAAGTGCTGGCAGCCAGACCTGAGTGATTGGCAGCTTCACAGGGAGTGGCATCCTGGGAAATAATAGTGAGGCTGAGGTAGGAATCAGGACCCCAGAGGTTTAGCATACTCCTCCATGCGGAGGGACAAGCATGCTCCTGCACTGAAATGTCAGAGGTCAAGCGTGACCCCATTGTGTAGTGTTGGCTTTGTCCCTCTGCCAGGATTCCAATGTATTTCCCCCATTGCCTTTCAATAGTGTTTGCTTATTTGCTGGTTCTAGATTGGAAGCCACACAGGGGCAAGACTGATGTCAGTCTTGCACCACAGAGTCTAGCGCAGCTCTTTGTGCACTGGAATCTACCTGAACACGTGAGCGATGTGGGTGCATCACGTCTCCACGGGGAACGTGAACCTTGTATGTGTGGTGGGAGCCACTCACGGCCTTTTCGACGTGGCTCCATGGGTCTCGGTCCTGATGGCAGTCGCTGCACATCTCCTGCCATCCACTGGGAGGATTACTCATGGCTAAGTGTTCCCCACCCCATCCTGGCTTCCTTGGGCATCAGGAGGTGTGTCCCTGTATGGGGTGTCCAAGTCTCTAGCCCCTGTTCAGGAGGATTTAGGAGCGTCCTGTGCTGCCGAGTGCCAGGTTCTAGTCAAGCGGTGGGTGAATGCGGGTGGAGAGGGATCTGGTGGAAGACAGATACGTGCGGTTTCTTCCATTCGGCCTTCTTGTTTTCCATTTATAGCACTGCATACACGGTGCGTTGAAGGGCTGACGCTCCTGGTTCTGTGGGAACTTATGTGCTTTCTTGATCTTTGCAGAGTGTAGCACATATGAGCTTGAGACACACTGCTGGTTTCACAATTTTAAAAGAGGATGGGCCGGCGCCGTGGCTTAACAGGCTAATCGTCCACCTTGTGGCGCCGGCACACCAGGTTCTAGTCCTGGTCGGGGCGCCGGATTCTATCCCGGTTGCCCCTCTTCCAGGCCAGCTCTCTGCTGTGGCCTGGGAAGGCAGTGCAGATGGCCCAAGTGCTTGGGCCCTGCACCCCATGGGAGACCAGGAGAAGCACCTGGCTCCTGGCTTCGGATAGGCACGAAACGCCGGCCGCAGCGGCCATTGGAGGGTGAACCAACGGCAAAAAGGAAGCCCTTTCTCTCTGTCTCTCTCTCTCACTGTCCACTCTGCCTGTCAAAAAAAAAAAAAAAAAAAAAAGAGGATGAAAGGTAAAATTAAGAGAATAGCATCCTTTTTTTAAAAAATATTTTTATTCTTTTTGAAATAGTTGTAGTAAATTATATTTTAAAGTTATACTTTTGACCATTTTTTAAAAGATTTATTTATTTATTTGAAAGTCAGAGTTACAGAGAGAAGGCGAGGCCGGGGGGGGCGGGGTCTTCCATCTGCTGGCTCACTCCACACTGGCTGCAATGGCTGGAGCTGTGATGATCGGAAGCCAGGAGCATCTTCTGGGTCTCCCATGCAAGTGCAAGGGTCCAAGGACTTAGGCCATCTTCTGCTTTCCCAGGCCATAGCAAAGAGCTGGACTGAAGTGGAGCAGCTGGGACTTGAATTGGCGCCCATATGGGATGCTGGCGCTGCAGGTGGTGGCTTTACCTGTTTCACCACAGAGCCGGCCCCATTCTTGACCATTTTTAAGTGCGCATTCAGTGGCACTAAGTACCTCCTCACATTGTACAAACACCACCACTGTCCATTTCCTGGACATTTTTCATCTCCCCAACCTGAAACTGACAGTACCCAGTAAACAGTAACTCCCAGCTTCACTCTGCTCCCCTGCCAGTTCTTGGCAGCTGCAAGTCTGTTTCGTGTTCTTAGGAATGTTTTACATTCCAAACACCTTATGTAAGTGGAATTTCATGGTGTTTGTCTTTTTTGTGGCAGGCTTATTTCAATGAGGTGTAATATCCCCAAAGTATCTCCTGTGGTAGAGTTTTTTGGTGTATGTATATACTACATTTTATTCATGCATCCTATCAGTGGATGCTTGAGTTGCTTCCATCTTATGTTAATGTCTAGGGCTGTCCTAACAAATACCATAGACTGGGTGACTTACACAACAGAAATGTATTGTTTCACAGTTCTGGATCCTGGAAGTCCAAGATCAAAGTCTCAGCAGGATGGGTTTCTCCTGAGGCCTCTCTCCTTGGCTTACAGGGTTTGCCCATGGGCTTACCTCTGTGCACACTTCCCAATGTCTCTTCCTTTTCTTATAGAAGACACCAGTCCTATCAGATTAGGGCCACGCCTTCATGGTCTCTTTGATAGCTCATTTAAAGGCCTTGCCTTCAACTACAGTCACATTGAGGGTGAGGCCTTGATCTATGAATCCCAGCGAGACTTAAGTCCAGAATACATATCTTGGCTATTGGAGTAATATTTCGCATACAAGTATGCTAATACCTATTTTGGATATATGTGCAACAGTAGGATTTTTGGATTACATGATTCTACTTGGAACTTTGTGAGAATCTGCCATATTAAGTGGCTGCACCACTTAAATTGCCACAGCATTATTTCTTAATTGTCAGAGTAGAAGTTTTGCTTTTTTTTTTTTTTTTTTTTTTTGACAGGCAGAGTGGACAGTGAGAGAGAGACAGAGAGAAAGGTCTTCCTTTTGCGTTGGTTCACCCTCCAATGGCCGCCGCGGTAGGCGCGCTGCGACCTGCGCATCGCGCTGATCCGATGGCAGGAGCCAGGTGCTTCTCCTGGTCTCCCATGGGGTGCAGGGCCCAAGCACTTGGGCCATCCTCCACTGCACTCCCTGGCCACGTAGAGAGCTGGCCTGGAAGAGGGGCAACCGGGACAGGATCGGTGCCCCGACCGGGACTAGAACCCGTTGTGCTTGCGCCGCAAGGCGGAGGATTAGCCTAGTGAGCCGCGGCGCCGGCCAGTTTTGCTCTTTTTTGAGAGATCACTCTGACTTCCAGGGTCCTCCAATAGGCAGCTTGCCTGCAATGGTTTCTGTTGTTGTTTTTACATGCCAGCTACTTGGTGACTGAATACTAAATCCTTCCAGAAATTGGTGCACTTGCTCCTGATGTATCCCCTGTCAACAACTTTGGGAATCTTACTGAGCTGTTGGGAAAACATCTCAGGAAGGAGGAAAAAGTCACAAAAAGTGGTCCAGGTTCTGACAGGTGCTAAGTGTAAGCTGTGGACTCTCAAGTAGCAGCTCCTGGGCACTGAATTGGTGTCATATCTGGCCCTGTCACTGAGAATAGTGGAGGAGGGACCCTGAGCCTTCCCAGGTGCCTGCTGCTCTGAGAATGACTGAGAGAAAACCCCTGTAAGGCCTCGCCCTGGGAGCAGCTTTTAAAATGCTGCCGTGGGTTCATACATCAATTGAGTGTAAAAGGGTATGTGGGAGTTCACATTGTGTGGCTGGGATGCGAGATGCTGGGGTAAGTGTGTGATGTAAGATGTGAGGGTATACAGTAGGGGGGTCTGTGTGTGTGTGTAGCGGGGTGTACAGGGATGAGGCTTAGATACGTGGGTATGTGCATGATGAGGTGCGGTGTGTATGGGTAGGGTTGTGTATATAGAGTAGGCTGTGAGGTTTAGGGGAGTGGGTATGAAGTGAGGAGGTGGGGTGATTGTGGGGAGCAGTCAGGGATGGAGATGTATATGTAAAATATGCAGAGAGTTGCAGGTAGGAGGTGGGCTGTGTGTGAGGTGGGTGCTTATCTGTGGAATATGTAGGGGAGTGGGGTTGAGTGAATATTATTTACAGAGGAAATGAAGGGTAAGGATGAGCGCATGGGTGTGTATGGAGTAGAGGCGGGGGCATTTTGGGGATCAGGGTATGTGTGCGGAGTAGAGGATAAGGGTGTGGGGGGTTGGGTATGGTAGTGTGTACGTCAGTACATGTACAGCAGGGTACCAGGTGAGAGGTAGGAGGTTGAGTGTGGCTATGGGGAAGGAGGATGGAGTGCGGGCATTGAGGGTATGTGAAGAATAGGATATGTGGAGGGCAGTGTGTGTGTGTGTGTGGTTGCTGTCATAGGATTATAATAGAAAAAGGACTAGTGGCTGCCCTTGCCAGGGCCAGGCAGGCAGAAGAACTGCTAAGACCTTTAGAGCACTCCCCACCCCCAACCCCCCCGCCAGGGACTGGTGCATGACTCACTTTCACCTGGTGGTGGGAATTGATTTGCTGGGCCTCTGCATCATGGCAGGGTGTGTGCGTCAGACTGTATGGGTTTGCTCTGATTAAGAACCACAGGAGAAATTTAAAGTGAAAAGTGGAGTGGGCAGAGGGTTCTGCTGGGCGTTATGAAAGAGAAATTGCTTCTGAGTGGCTGGGTTATGCTGAGTGAGCGAGGTTGTCTCCTGGGACCCTGTTCCTGATAGAAGGCAGCCTGAGCCTTCCCCTGTGAGAGGAGTAACTTTGGAACACACACACATGCACGCACATACACACACCCGCACATGTGGTAGAGGAGGCCAGAGGCCCCTCCCAGGTGATGCCAGCCAGACTCTGCAGCAGCAACTCTTTGTGCACTGCGGTTTGCTGCAGTCTTTGCACTGGAGGGACGATGGTTTTTATGAATGGGAGGCTGGGAGGCACAGAGTGTCATCTGCTCCTGATGTTAGCAAAATGAATGAAACACTGGCAGTGCGTGCGAAGCCTCAACGCTCAGGAAGCAGATACCGTGTCAGATTGGTTCTCCAGATGCGGCGTCTCTTGCTGACGAAATCACCAGCCCCATGTGTCATAGCTAATCTGTGTATGTTAGGATTTAAATGAGGCAGAAGCCGAGGCTGCCTCTGGCATAATGCGAATGTGATTCGGGCACAGCAGCTGTGGCTGTGACCCGCTTGCTGCCCGGTGCTGGAGCACGGCGCCTGGGGGGGCTGCAGACCCACCGCTGTGTGTTAGGCGTCTACCTAGCGAGCCTGATGTTCTGCATTTGCTGGCAGAATTCCTTGTTGAAGCTCCAAGCCCTCGAATCTGATCTGTGCTCTGCATTTTTGGCAAACCAGGAAGAAGCTGCCCAGGTGCATGGAGTCAAGGACCCAGCCCCAGCACCGACCCAGAGTGTGCCTGCTGATGGGGTGGATTCTGCAGGTAAGAGGCAGGGCTGGGGGGTTGTCCCATATGGTACCCTCCAGGCACCAGCTCCTGCTGCTTCACGCTCAGCTTGGCCACTGAGGGAAAGGGTGCCTGGGGTAACACGGGTTTCCCACGGGACCGTGGAGAGGGCGGGATCAGGAGATATTGGGACTTGCTGTAGGACAGACTTGCTCTTCAGCTGGGGCCCAGAGTCAGACTTCTGTAATTGGGAGTCAGGTGAAAACACCCATCACAACTTCTAATCTTCGTTTTCCTGTTTGGTCTGCTGGGACATTTGAATCCTGTGCTTGTTTTTGTTCTTTCTTTCTTTCTTTCTTTTTTTTTTTTTATCACTGGACGTAGATAACCTGTGTTGTCTTTGATGCAACATTTCTGGAGTATTGAGGGATTGGAGGAGTTTTGACACTGCTACTTAAGTTAACTGTCTGTAAAATGATCCATCAGTACAGGGAGAGTGGAGCTGAATGCTCCATTGAGAGTTCATTTTGATCTTACATTGTCCTGCTCTTTCATTTTGGTCTTGTCGCTTACTTTCCATGTCATAAAGCCTCAAGATTGGTCTTGGGTTTGGTTTTTTTTTTTTTTATGTTATTTTTTCTGGTCTTAATACTGGGAATGACAGATTGACTAGCAAAGACAGGACAAATTAATGCTCCCGAGACAGGAAAGAAACACTAATTTATGTGAGTAGCAAAGAAAGCGCTACTCGTGATTTCTAACACAAATGGGTCGGAGGTTCGCAGACTGGTTTCTGGATGGATTGCAGAAATGGACTGCGGTTAGCTGGCTTCACGAGAGGCCTCTAATCTCCAGGAATTGAAAAGGAAAAGATTTACAAAGCTGGTTTATGTCAGCACATGATCAATAGCACATTCAAGACACTGCTGTTTCAAACAGACCCTTGTGGTCCAAGCAGGCAAAATGGTCCTCTCCTATCTTGGAATGTACAAATGATAGTGGTTAATAACTACTAAGAGTGGCTACTATAATTATTTGAAACTTCTCATGATCCAGTTGAGCATTTTATGTACTGCGGTCATTCTTTAAACTTAGCTGTGAATAGTATTTGTAGTAAGGACACTGAGGCCTAGTATAACTTTGTTGGTTGGGGGTTAATCAGTCCTTTTGGATGTAGTTGACCAGTTGGCTGTCCTTGTCACCTAGTGAGAGTTCCTGCTCTGTTGGTCATTGTGTTTAGAAGAAATGCAAGGAAAATGAGTCAGGAGCCAATGTACATCCAAGTAGGGATTTAAGTCACATGATTGGACAAACTGCTTTTTCCTCCCCCAATTCCATATTCCACCCCCTGCAAGCAGAATACACAGCACAGAAGTCTCAAGCCAAATACAAATTCACTTTCGTGTTATCTGATGTTTAGAATGAGCTGTGCAGGTATCTAGAAAACAGTGTTCAATAAAATATTTGTTGCATGTTGAATAGGGAAAAATATTTACTTCTGGTACCATGACTTTTATGTATATGTCTCCAGTTTTCTTCAAAGATTAAGAATAGCTTTTAGATTTTATCTCTCTGGATGGAAAGGATTTTGAACAAGTTTATTAACATTCCTCGTAAAATGGAAATAAATGTTGGGTACACATAGGGATTGCTAACACAAAGGAGCTAGCAAAACACTCTATATTGTGTCAGATAGTAAACATGGACAGAAAAGCTCCTTTCAGATGGGTGATATGCTGGACTTTAGAAAATGTAGATAAATCTGGGGCTGGTGCCGTGGCGCACTGGGTTGATCCTCTGCCTGCAGCGCTGGCTTCCCATATGATCGCCGGGTTCTAGTCCTGGTTGCCCCTCTTCCAGGCCAGCTCTCTGCTATGGCCTGGGAAGGCAGTGGAGGATGGCCCAAGTGCTTGGGCCCTGCACCTGCATGGGAGACCAGGAGGAAGAACCTGGCTCCTGGCTTCAGATCGGCGCAGCACCAGCTGTAGCAGCCATTTGGGGAGTGAACCAATGGAGGGAAGACCTTTCTCTCTGTTTCTCTCTCTCTCTAGTCTGTAACTCTACCTGTCAATAAATAAAAAAAATTTTTAAAAAGTAGATAAATCTGAGCTATCCTATAGCTTTGCAACAGAATCTAGAAACATCTAGTAACCTAGATGTTTGCAAGGATCTAAATAGTCTCTAGGGCTCTAAATAGAGATACTGCAAAGTGACAGATGCTTGTAAGATGTTATCATTATTTAAATTACTAGATAGTTCAGTCTCACTGACTTCTAAAACACACTCTTAGGGGAAAACCATGCATTTTCTAACCCAAGTCAAAGAAATTTATGTTCAGAGCTGCTGTCCTTAACTCAGGGCCTCACTGGATTTTCTGAATTACCTTTAAACACTTTGATAGTATAGTTTTTTGGTGTATAAATCCCTGGTGAGAGAGCAATTACATACAACTAGCACAGATGACAATAAGTCCATAAAAGTTTAGAGTAGCTTGGAAATGATTTTCTGTTTCTCAAAGCCTACCACTTAGCTGTGAGCTTCATATGTATAGACATATTCCAATAGTGATTGTTGATGTCAGTGACTGGTATGAGTAGTTATGTGAAATTATAGGCTAAGCAAGGTATACAGTAGTCTCTCTATCTTGAGATAAGCATATTGGGCTTTGTGGGTCGCAAAGATCAGTCCCATCTAGTAAGATACTTGAAATGTTGCCCTCTGCTAGAAATGCAATTGTAATTCTGGTACTCCTGTAGGACCACTGTGTAATAGATAGCTTTTCAGAAGCTTCTTACACATCACAATTATCAGATAGCTTTTCTGACATACAGAGTTTCAGGCCACGTCTAGAAAGTCTGGGGTGGACTAGATGGTCTGCATATTTGTGGGAACAAGTGGACTAATGGACAGTGTCTTGAATTAGGAGAGAAAATAAGGTTGTCTGTTCTACCTCAGTTTGTTCAGTTGGAAGATGCTCACAGATCATGTGGGACTGGCAACTCAGGTCTGTGGCAAGCTGACTCCACTCCTTTACTCCAGGAGCGAAAGGTGCTCAAGTCATGGGGACTTGCAGAAGGGATAGGGACACAGATTTGCGGGATGTGTAGGAGGCTTTAGAGAAAAGTTAAACCAGCTACAAAGCAGTTTGGGGATATATAGAGGATAACCAACTGTCCTGGTTTGCCTGGCACTTTCCTGTTTTTAGTACTCATAGTCACATGTGCTGAGAAATCCTTGGTCCCAGGTGAACTAAGACAACTGATCACCATGGGTTTCAAACCACATAATGTGAGACGGAAGCTCTTACAGGGCTGAACCTGGGTGTACCCCACAAAATCATGATGTTGACCTCTAACCCCAAATGTGATGATATTTGGAGGTGGGACATTGGGGAGGTCATTAGGTCTCAAGGGTAGTGTCCTCATGAATGGCAGGGTGCCCTTGTAAGAAGAGTCGAGAGATCTTGCTCACTCATCTAACGACTAGTGAGGATACGGCAAGAGGTCAGTTGTCTGCAACCAGGAGAGAGCCCTCACCTGAACCCGACCATGCTGGCAGTCTGATCTCAGATTCCCACTCTCCAACACCGCGAGATAAATTTCTGTTGTTTCCAAGTCTCCCAGTGTATGATACTATGTTAAAGCAGCCCAAACTGACTAAATGCACATGACAAGGAGGCCCTCTTATGGCCGGAACACATGTTTCCTCCATGGCATTGTAAACATGTATTCTGGTTTGGTCGATGGAAAATGGAATGTGTACTTTCAACTGCCTGTCATTTTTGAAGTGTGCAGGACTGTTAGACATTCCCCATGACTAAGCAGAATAACCCTTGTTCTATCTGAGTGAGGATGATTGATGGCATGGAGGTTTTAGCAAGAACTGTCATCAGAGATAACTGGAGACCTACCACTAGAGATAACAGTTCAGCAGTGCTTACTGAAATTTTTTTCTAAAATCTTGATTTTCAAATTGAAGTTTCTATTTGGATAAGACACTAATATAGTGTATTTATTGACAGACTGAAATTATTCTTTTTTAAAAAACAAATTTATTTATTTGAAAGGCAGAGAGCTACAGAAAGAGAGATCAAGATTGAGAGATCTCCCACCCATTGAGTCACTCCCCAACTGGCCACAATGGCAGGGCCTGTGCCAGGCCAAAGCCAGGAGCCTAGAACTCCATTCAAGCTCCCAAGTGGGTGGCAGGAGCCCATGTACTGGGACCATCTTCTGGTGCTTTTCCAGGAACATTAGCAAGGAGCTGGATTGGAAATGGAGCAGCAGGGATTCAAGCCAGCACTCATAAAGGATGCCTGCAACTTAACCTGCTGTGCCACAATGCAGGCCCTAGACTGCAGTTATTCTTAAAGAATTCTACATAATCTGTGTGCCTCTTCATAATGTTGCATTGGAGGTGAGGCAGAGTCGAAGAGAACCTGACCCTTTCTCTCCTACTTCGGCCAGAAATTTCCAATTATTTTTGAGCACTTACTAAACTTACAGGTCTGGGATGCCAACCTTAAAATGCCACATTAACATGGAGAACTGAGTCCATAGAATCTCTGTGTTGGAAAAGCTGCCCTGGTGATTCTCACATTTAGGGAGGCTCAGGAACAGTTGCTAGAACATGGTGCTACTCTAGAGGTGCAATGACATGTTTGTGCTGCAAATGCAACTTGTCATTGGATTTCTAGAACCATAAAGGATCTCCACTATCCTACTAGGTGGCTATTATCCATATGATTTGTTCATCCTACAGGGGCAGCCTGAGCTGTTACTGGCATCAAATGAGTACTGGCCAGGGATTCTGCTAAACATCCTACAATGTGCAGGATACCCAACAAAGACTTAATCTCCTCCAACAAAGAATCGGTCCCAAATGTCGATAGTGCTGAGGCTCAGAAACCCTGCTTTAAATGAATAACATCATTACCTGACCACAGCCTCTTCATTTGCACCAGACATGATTGCATGGATTCCCTTATCTTTTATAGTGTAGGTTTCATTATTATCCCCACATAAAGGATGAAGAAATCAACTTGGAAAGTGAATGTAAATTGCTGAAGGCCCCATAGGTATGGAGTGTAGTGGGGAGTGGTGGTGGTAGGCAAGAGGAGGACTGTGAGAGGGGTCTTCCCAACTTAAACTCTGTAGGCTGGAGTCTTGTCACTCCACTATTTGCTATCCAGCTTCAGTGTTGTCTCCATGTGACGTTCTAGGATTTGACATGCAGTGCACCGTACATCATTACAGTGCTTGCAAAGTCGTTTTGTGATCCATCCCTGACTTCGCTTTGGCAGATTGAAGGGACCTCAATTTGTAGTCAGTTACCCTGTTGTGGCTTTAAGATGGTTTCAGTTCCTCTGGTCTAAACCATCTCTATTCCTGTGTATTAACCCGATCTATGTAGTGTATTCTGGATGAAGGCAAATAGCAGAATTTTATTTGTAAATATGGGTCGAGGTTCTACAGTTTTTCAGAATGTTACCATGGAGGGAAACTGGACAAAGTGTACATGGGAAAGTCTGTTATTTCCTAAAACAACATGAAAGTCTAAAATCTCAATAAGGCTACACCAGGTGTTTTATAGAGTATGTAATTACAAAATAATTATGACTCCAGTATTATTTTCCAAACCCTTCCCAGAGCTAGCTACGTACTATTTTCTTGGCTGCTTTTTGTCACATCAGCATATTCTGTAAGAGTTCCAAAATCCCATTTCCCTTTCAAACTAGTAGTCTAGTGCTTATTATTTGATAATTATTTGGATTAGGTTTCTCTATCTCCATTACCTACAGACCTGCAGTGCCAGTCGTCTGCCACTGCTGGGCCTCCTCATGGTCTGTGAGATTATTCTGTGTTGCTTAGCATTTTACTCTGAAAAATATCCAGCTCATCTGCAACCTCGGACTCACTGCTCTGTACTTCCTCTTCTGTGTCATTTCTGAAATGCAAAATAAGATTAATCCAGGAGTGATTTGCAAGGATTGGTATTGGCATGTCCATCACAGAGATATTCAAGTCTGGCCTTTGCTGCATGTTGTTAAGTGAACTTTGTATCCATTGTAAGACATGGCCTAGTCATTATTTGGCTTTGTTTTAAAACAACCTTGACTGTGAACACCATGCCAGTTTTCTTGGCAGCCCGGTTGTATGTCTTGGCTGTGCCTTATTCAGAAACGTAGCTCCTTGCAGAATTTTATGTGACAACTGGGTGATCTCAGAAAGGCTGTTTATCTCTGTATGCCTTATGCTTCATTTTACTTTACTTTAAAATGGGAAGAAGCATGCTATGTATTAATTAGAGTTGTGGTAAGAGTGACATGGCATGATACACATGGATGGTGTCAGCAGTCACTTGAGGGAAATGCTCAATAAAAGTTGGCTTTCATTATGTAAAAAGCTGGGCCTTCCTGCCTTATTCAGAGCTTAGTTTGCCTTTCACCCTTCATAATGCTTATTTGTCTTTAAATATCTATTGTAATTTCCACCTACTTGCAGAGTGTAGAAGTGATATTTTGTATCATTCATTCTCGGTGTCCTTTCTAGAATCCTGCAAATGATTGACATTATGCTAGCTCCCTTAAGCAAAAGGTTGTTGTAACAGCAGTAATCTATAGAGCTGATGGCTAATTTAAACCTATTAAATTTGAAACTGCATTGTTACAATCAAATCTATCCTGCATTAAACCTTTAACTTGGAATAGCAAAAAGTTCAATTAATTCATCTTTAAAGGTGTGGGTTTTTTTTTTTTTTGTTTTTGTTTTTGTTTTTTCCATACTCATGGTCTCTGAAGGAGACCACATTAATCCTTTGTTTTCCAAAGAAGGTATTGTAAAGGTGATAGGAAAAACTTATCTATGACAATGCAATTTTCTGAGACTGTTTCTGCAGATACCCTATTGAGAAAGGAAAAATGTGAATCCTATAGCAAAAGCTTCCAGTTCATTAAATGTATTTAATTCAGTTTGAAAAGTTAGGCCAAGCATTACCGTAACATGCTTCATCCTGTTTGTCCTCACTACAACCCTTTATAAAATGCGGACTCTGAATTTGAAGAGGCTTACGTGGCCAAGGACAAATGTTTAGTGCTCCAGAGCCCAGGCTTTTAACCAGTAGGTTTATAGTTATAAAAAAATTAATAGACTTTATTTTTAGATGTTTTAGGTTTAGAGCAAAACTGAGCAGATTGCAGAGTTCTCATTTGTCATGTTGCCTCTGCCCAGGGGTTTTCCATGTCAGAGTCACTTAACCACCATTCTTCCTGTAAAGATTATCATCTGGAAGTTGGCAAGCAGCGTGCCTGGAAGCTAGGTGTGTGACATTGCTCTCCACACCTCCCAGCTCTCCCATGCCTTCTGGTTCCCTGAGAATCGAGTTTCTGTGGCTCCATATGGTCCAACTTTGGTGACTTATTGGCTGATACAGCCAAACTAGTGGATACTTGCGATCAGTAATTAATATTAACTGTGCTTCCCAAGCAGTTTTGGATATGCCTAGTTAAGGACACGGCCTGCACTGAAGATTGGAATTTCCTTCAGTAGTCTTCATGACTGCTTTGTATATTCTATGTTCCTCCTCCTTTGCAAGGTACTTCCTTTTGAAAAAGACTGCTGTTACCTTAATAGGAGGTAACTATTGAGGCACACCATTGAGGCGATCAGCTGTGCAGGAATCAGCTAGAAGACCTGGGGAGACGATTAGGTTGAAACACGAGCAGCATCACGGCACCCAGCCCTCTGTGTAAGTGGGTGGGCACGTCTAGATCCTCGGCTATCAGGGATGATGCTTGCTTTCCGCAGCCCTGCAGCTCGGGGAGAGCCCGGGGCAGGGCAGGGCTCAGCCTGAGTGTCATCTGAGCAGTTGGCTCCACTTTGGTGACACAGGAGGGAGAGAGATAAAGGTCATTTCCCCTGGTTATTTCTCAGATTCAATGAGCTTGAAAGAAATTACATAATGTATCTTAGATGACACTGGAGAGAAGACTGGAACTTGAATCTGGATCTTCTGGGGCCTGGACTTCATGCCTTATCTATGATTGCAAACCCCAACAGGGGGCCTGTCACAAAGCCCAACCATGCTTTCATAGTGACAGATTGCTCATACTCTCAGCTCCCCAGCACTTTGCACAGAAGCCTGCTGGGACTGCTGACCGCCCCCACTTGGCCAGCCTCCCCACCCCAGAATCTCTTCATCCGCCCTTATTCCCACAGCTTCCCTAACATGGCCACACTACATCTCGCTCATCGGTCTCTAACCAAGCACACACATGTTTCCTCAGCCTTAATTATGGGATGACTTCAGGATTACCCATGTCTGTCTCTCCTAGTCTCATAGCTAAACCCTTAAGTGCCTACTGGCCCTGAAATTCAACATACCTAAGATTGAATCCAGGATATATCCATAGGATGGTCCTGATGTTTTGTTTTGTTTTGTTTTGTTTTTGTGGCTCTTTGTTTAACTGTTCACCTTGTTAAATTGGTCCTGAGAGGCTGGGATAAGACCTCTGGTCTTTGACCTTTAATAGAATCATGGTTTTGATTCAATAGTCTTTTGAACTGAAAAGCGGCTGATGAGTTGGCATTTTGGAATATATCTGAGTGCTAACTATGAGACCACCATGATGGGCAAACTCAAGAATGCCAATGAACAAATCCACAAGGACATAGCTAAAATATTTCTCAACTAAGCCTCAGCAGTTTCTCTCACGTTCTCGTAGATACTTATTTGAATTGCTTTGAAGACTCACATAAGAAAGATACATTTTTAAATCTGACTCATTTAACAGCTGTAATATAGCATCTGTGTCTGCCTGGAGTTGGAGCCAAATCAAAAGTGGTCTGTGGGCCTTTACACACTGATGATAATTATTTCTGTTCTCAGTGTCCGGTACTGTTCAGTGAGTGGCTGTCAGAAATACCCTGGCTTCTATCTCCAGATGTGGAGTCTTCCCTTAGGGGCGCTCACTGGTCAAACCCTTCTCCCATGAATGGAGGCAGCACACATACACAACCTTCCCTAGTGCAGTTACTGCAGAGATAAATGACCATTGGCCTCATGTGGTTATGAAGATTAAACACAGCAAAAACTCTCACAACAAGTTTGAGGACAGAATGGGTCACTCCATAAATGCCGATGTAACTATTATTCCTGCTGACAAGTAAAGACTGATAGGAGAGACAAGATGTTGAAGGGCATATTGATTCTAATTTCCATATTAACCCCAGGGGGGCCCTGATGAGGTGATCAGTAAGGGACTTCCTTATTTTGCTAAGGATTATTAAAATGAGGAGTTTGAATGGATACTGTGCTTACCAGTTTTTATGCCTTACCTTCATGTTTAACAAAGTATGAAATACAAAGATGAGTGGGGGAACAGTGTTAGTTTTTTACTATTTGACAGGTAGAGTTATAGACAGTGAGAGAGAGAGACAGAGAGTAAGGCCTTCCTTCCATTGGTTCACTCCCCAAATGGCTGCCACGGCCGGAGCTGTGCCAATCTGAAGCCAGGAGCCAGGCTCTTCCTCCTGGTCTCCCATGCAGGTGCAGGAACCCAAGCACCTAGGCCATCCTCCACTGCCTTCCCAGGGCACAGCAGAGAGCTAGACTGGAAGAGGAGCAACCGGGACTAGAACCTGGAGCCCATATGGGATACTGGTGCCACTGGGGGAGGATTACCCAAGTGAGCCAAGGTGCCGGTCCCCAATGTTAGTTTTAAAAGGAATTTATTTTAATGTGTATGAGTTTAAAAAATGTAACCAGCCCATCAAATCCACAATCCCTTGACTGTCATTGCTTAGGATGAAATTAAAAATTTTTTTAAATCCATTGGTTGAAATTTATAAAAATGTGTGTGTGTTTAAAATAGTTTAAGGATATGGTAAAAATTTTGTTAGAAATATTTGATTCACTCTGTCTTGTGAGGCAGACACCAGGTTTCTGCCCATTTAGCTGGTGAGGCAGCTGTTGTTAACGTGGTCCGCCACTGCCACAGTCTCTGTTAACCAGCAGCAAACGTGAGGTTCATGCTACCGATCATTGCTCTCTGCTAGGCTTCAGCTTTCACTTTCCCAGGAACAATTATTTTTTCAAAATTTTATTCCCCCTTTTTGTATAAATTTAAAATATGTTAGAACCATTTTAGAGAATACGGGAAAAGCAATAATGAATTTTTTTTAGTGACACTTGACGAGTTCCACCTTCTTAAACACATTGTTAAGTGTGCAATACAGTATTTTTAGCTGTAGGTACAGCACTGTACAACAGATACAGGTGTATTTTTCTTGGCATGGTGCTGTAAGATGGACCAAAGAAAGAAGCCAAGGGAGGTAGCGAAAATGGCTGCAGCCCCATGGCAGACTCCTGCCTCCCATCTGTAACATACCACACCACACCATGGGCCCTGGTAGGCTGCGCCTTCCTGGGGAAGAAAACTAACCTGTCCCCAGGGAATCAACAGAAGCCACCCAAGTTTAATATTGCCTTAGGCTGCTTTGGGAGCAGGTCTGGAAGTGGAGTGCTGGCCTCTGTCCCGAGGATTGCAAGGCACTGAGTCTGAATGTAAACTGGCCTCTTCTGAGTTAAGAGCTCAGTGATTCTGTGCATGCACACACACACACACACCAGCTCATTTCATTAACCCCCCACCCCCACCCCCAAATGGAGAGTTTGTACAAAGAACTGAAGCTCTACCAAATCACCAGTTTTTGATTCTATTCCTTTTCAGTTAGTTGCTTTGGGGTCTTTTGTGGCTCACAGTTTCCCTCAGGATTGAATCGGAGGATGGGAGGTTAGCAGGTTAAGATGTTAATGAGGCCTCACTGGCAACTTCTGCAAGTTCCCATGGAAAACAGATGCCATGTAAATGGAGGTTTACAATTGCTACTGCAATGCAGTTCAGAAAAAGCTGTGCGTGCACAGTAACTGGTGTTTCTGTGCAGTTCTATCTCAGGGCTCTAGGGTTTGAGAAGCCAAGTTCTTGGCCCAGCTCTGCTTCAGTGCTGTGACTCTGAAGCCAAATACTTCCATTTTGGCAATATAAAATAGCAATGGGGAATGGGCACACAAAGACCTAGTCAGACCTTTGATGCTACACAAAGCAAAGGCATTTCAAGCCCTAGAGAACACGGAGACTGGTCTCAAATTGTGATACATGTTTATTTTGGAAAAGGGGGTTGTCCCAGCTTTTGATTCTGGTTATTCACCCCTCATCCTGGCCACCCTAACTCAGTGATCCTCTGCTGATATGCCCTACTCCCTTGCCCTTACCTCCCTAGAATGAGGTACCCACCTAATATTTTTTAAGATTTATTGATTTGAAAGGCAGAATGACAGAGAGAGACAGACATCTTCTATCCATGGTTCACTCCTCAAATGGCTATGACAGCCAGGTCTGGGCCAGGCTGAATCTAAGATCCAGAAACTCCATCCTGGGCTCCTACATGGGTGGCAGGGACTCAAGTACCTGGGCCATCTTCTGCTGCTTTCTTGGGCACATTAGCAGGGAGCTGGCTCTGAAGCTGAGCAGCTGGAATGGAACACGTGCTCCAGTATGAGATGCTGGTTTCCTAAGCAGTGGTTTAACCTGCTGTGCCGCATGTGGGCCCCCCAGCCCACTGACTTTCTAGCTGACTCCAGGATGGGGTGCTAATGTGCTCATGTAAAAGGGGAGTGAGGGTGGACATTGGCTTAGTGGTTGAGCTGCTTGCTGCTTGTGATGCCTGCATCCCATATCAGAGTGCTCGGATTCAAGTCCTGCTCTGCTTCCTGGCTCTTTTCCTATTTCCAGTTTCCTGCTAATGTATATTCTGGGGGGCAGCAGATGATGGCTCAAATAGTCAGGTACCTGTCACCAATGTGAACGGCTCAGGTTGAGTTCCTGGTTCCTGGCTTGGCCTGCCCCAGCCCTGGGCTGCTGTAGGCATTTTGGGAGTGAACCGGCAGGTGGGAGATTCTCTCTCTCTCTCTCTGCTCATCAAATAAATAAAAACTATTTTTAAAGTGAGGGGAGTGGTTACAGTGAGAATTGAGACACAGTTGGCTAGCTGGGGAGAATATTTGGAGTAGGTTTTATTCCGTTTTGTTAAGTGCTACATAAAATTTTGGAGGAAAAAAACTAGAATCTTGCCTAATTCTACCATGCTTTGTGATTGCCATTGACTTCTTTGATCTTTTAAGTCATTTAATTGTATACATACTTGTAAATAAATGCTGTTTATATAAGAATCAATACTGTTTGCCATTTTGCATCTTCTAAGCATCATTCCATGCTGATAAGCAGACTTCTCCATTATTCCTTTGAGGTCTGCGGAGTAATTTTCTGTCAGGGAGTCTTCTCCCTTTATTACTCCTTTGTTTTCTCTCTTCCTCCCCACCTCCTTCTCTCCTTTCCTTTCTGGACAATTCTATTTTCTCCTTTCTTCCTTATACTCTATAATCTTCTCTAGCTCCATTTTACTGTCTTCTTCTTAGTCATTCTATCATTTTGCAATAATCTTCCTACTTATGCCAATAATATGAAAATAAAAACAAGTTTTTTTGTTTTGTTTTTTGTTTTTTGTAGGTTTGGGCTATGCTGGCTCTGTAACTCAACCAAAATAATTTGTTTCCCTTTTTTTTTATTGGTGGTGGTGGTGGTGACAGCTTTTATTTTCTCTGCTGGTTCTGGGAGAATAAACATGACAGTGTTTTGAAAGCTTTTCATATCTCCAGAAGGAATAAATGACAAAGAGGCAGGCCATTATAATGAATGTTGATGACCTTTCTTTAGGAACATGACAGTCTCAAGCCCTCTGTCACTGCTGAGTCTTGATGGCTGATTCTTGTTTCCCAGACCCCGTGCCAGTCCACAGAGATGAGCAGAATGGAGCAGACAGTGCCCCAGAGGACCAGCAGGCTCTGGGGACCAGCAGGTTGCTCTATCACATCACTGACGGCGACAACCCCCTGCTGTCACCTCGCTGCTCCATCTTCAGCCAAAGCCAGAGATTCAACTTGGACCCTGAATCAGCCCCCTCTCCACCCAGCACTCAGCAGTTCATGATGTAAGGGAACATTTTTTGTCATTATCCCCATTTCATACAGTTTTTCAAATACCACATCGACAACTGACAATGAAGTGTGTTTCTGCAGTAGTGCAAATATGTCTGCCAAGTGCAGCTGCAAAAGCGGAAGGTAAATGGTGAAAATTAGTGTACTTCCCAGACGGGAGTTCTGTCTCAGGCTTCAATATTTCATCAGGAGTTGGTCATGAGAAACAGGTTACCCCCAGGGGCTCGCGTGCTCGAATATTTGGGATGAAATGACTAGTGCCCTGAGTCAGTGTACAAGCATGTATGCTAGGGATCGTCAAAAAATTCATGGGAATGAGTGTTAGGGGAAAACTAAGCAGAGATTTGAAAATTGTTTTTGCACCAATGTGAATTTACCTTGAAACTGCATTTTCTACAAACTCAGTAAAGTACCCTTGTAGGTACATGCAAATGGCGAGAGTGTCATTCCTGATGAGCCCAGGCTCTCGCCATGTCCAGTGGTAGCAGCCAAGCATGGGTTGTGGGAACAGTGGATACTTGTTTACCTCTGTGTATTTTATGATTGTAAAAAAGTGAGAGCTTTAATAGCCCTCTTCAAATTTCACACACACACATATATATATACACATATATTTTACATATATATAGATATATACATATATATGTAAAATGTATATAATTATATATATATATTTGTGCACTAGAGTCTACGCTGACATCTGTTCACAAAGACGTCGTGATCAGAGGTCTCCTTTATTGAGCAGATGCAACCACGATAACCTCATCACATGATGAACAAGTTATCTCTGCACTTTGTGATAATCTTTGGTTTGTAGACCAAGCAGCCATGTGTCCTCAAAGACTGTTTGTTTTCATTTTATTTGGAAGGCAGAGAGACAGAGAAGCCTTTTGAAAAAGATTTATTTACTTGAAAGGGAAAGTCACAGAGAGGAGATAGAGATCTTGCATTTTCTGGTTCACCCTCCAAATACCTACAAGAAAGCCAAAGCCAGGAGCCCAGAACTCCATCTAGATTTTCTACTGCAGTGGCAAGGACCCAACTACTTGAGCCATTATCTGCTGCCTTCCCAGGATTCCTGTTAGCAAGAAACTGGATGGGAAGTGCAGAAGCTGGCACTTGAACTAGGCATTGTGATCTGGGATGCAGGCATCCCAAGCCATGTCTTAACTGCTGTGCCAAATGCCCACCCAAGACCATTGTTTTGATGCTCTTCCCTTGTGTGCCTCCTGCAGGCCCCGAAGTTCTTCCCGGGGCAGCTGTGGTGATAGCAAGGAGCCACAGACCATTACCCAGCTCACCAAGCACATCCAGAGCCTCAAGCGGAAAATTCGGAAATTTGAAGAAAAATTTGAACAGGAAAAGAAGTACCGGGTAAGCACCTGGGGTTGGATGTAAGAGCAGATTGTGTCAGAGCTGTGTGGATATTCCTGGGCCTCTTTCCTTCTTTCTGGGTCGCCTGCTCGGCAGGCATCGACTCCATTCCCACTGGCCAACCCGGACCCATGATAAACTCAGTCTGTCTTGGGTCTGTTGCAGTCTCCCATGCTGTTGGTGGGTGGGTCTCTGCTATGATGCTTCTAGTAATGGATTATGACTCTCATTTCTGAACTGGACTGTCATCACACCCTTTTTTCCTGGAGGACCCTATTATCACTAGTTATTCTAGAATGAAAATTTGGAAAGCATTTGAATTTTTGTCTTTTTTTTTTTTTAACTTTTTTCCCATTTTGATAGGGCACTATTAAGGACCTAAAGGGTAGAATGTCCAATTGTGGAGCAGCATCAGGGCAAGATGGTTTCTGTGACACTGAAGCACGTCCTGGTGGGAGAAAAGGGACCTGTCATGTGACATCAGTTCAGGGCCACTCACAAGAACAAGTCTGCACCGCCTTTGCCATCAGAGAGGCACGAGGCTTCGTGCTAGTGCCGCAGTGCTGCAGACATGAGCCTTGCTTCTTCTCACATAATCAGTGCTGCTTTTATTTATTTTCTCAGATGGCGACCACTGCATAAGAAAAGTCCTATTCACACGGAACTGCACAAAGATAGCAAGTCTTTGGCAAAGGGCCCAGAACAGCTTGCTATGAGAATAAAAGAAAACAAACAATCCATCATACATCTTAGAATACGTTAAGGCTCCCTGAGCATTTGGGACAAAAACAGTTGGAAGGTTCCTATGAGCGTGGTGTTAAGTGCTGGGGAGTGCGGTGGAAGGGGGTAGTATTCCAGTCTTCCTGTCCTGTGTTTCCCATAGCGGGCTCAGGTTCACTATCAGGGGAATTTTTAAGTGGTTTTCAGCTTTCCAAAGTGGGAGGTAAAAGCAGACTGACTTTAAGGCAACCTTAGGATGTTGAAGGTTCTTCTCTTCCCTAGGGTCATACTGTCACAGTGGTTATTGGGAGCCCTGCACGTTATTAGTCCAGGCCTTTGTTTTACAGATAACGAAACGGAGGCCGGACAGGGACCTAGAGCTTGCCTACTGTCACTGACTGTCAGCTTGGGCTTGGATCAGTGGGTTGAAGGGGAATAGGTTTTGCAGTGGAGAAGTCAGATAATTCTTACGTGTGCCGCGTTTGAAAGCTCCAGATACGCTGAAAGAGCTGATTGTCACCTGCTGCTTGCTGCAGACTTCCTGGGCCTGTGATGTCCCCATGCTGGGAACTGTGGACTACCAGCTCGGGCTTCTTGCCCAGGGCCTGTGAACACATCTTACCTGGAAGTTCAGAATCGGACTCTTCTGGATTTAAATCCAGTGGAGCAATTTAAGAACTTCATGACTTTGAACTTGACCTCTCTGAGTCTCCATTTGTCTATCCGCTAAGTGCAGTTACTATTAGTGGTAACTTCTTGAGTCTCTGAGTACTAAATAAGGGATATATATGCTTATTACAGTGTTTGACACAAATTGGGCTACTAGATTCTAAAGCAGCTTTTTAATCTATGTGAGATATATTTGACTAGGCTAGCCAATGGCTATCTCTGCCTTGTCATAAAGCAAAGGAAATTTGTACGTGGTAATTCTCGATGGGTTTTTCCACCTGTAGCCAGAGACTGTGGATGATTATACTCAACCATAGCAGCCACCCAGCAGCTGCCTACTTTGGAAGAGAATTTTCCTGGCACCTGCTGCCTTTGTTTAGAGAAGCTGTAAAGCCAACGCAGATACACACACATAAATACTCACACTTGCAGACAGATGCATCAGGAGCAGCAGGGACAGGGGGACTTCATGGTTGGCATTGCTTTAGTGGGCATAAAAGCCCGTGAAATAATCAGCACCTTACGTGTCTCAGGAAACAGGGCTTCCCCTTGCTCTTCTTGTCAAGGTGCCAGGCTCTGGTCAGAGGTTTGACCTGTCAGTGCGCTTTAACTGGTTGCTGTGTGTAAACTTCCCCTCCCGGCAGCCTGAATGTGGAATTAATAGTTCCCATTGCTCATTGTTTATCTCAAGCTGCTGCCAAGCCTCTGCACTGATCTGCTGCCTGTGTTTAACACACATCTTTGCATCTCTGTTGAATATGACCGTTGTATTCTCCTGTCCCAAACTATGGTTATTTGCTACAACTGATTTTATGTCTGACTTTTAGACTCTAGGGGTTAGAAAAATGCTGCTGTCGCCACATGTCTACTCAGTAGAAACAGAATGTTAGAATTATAAGGATCTGCTAGTCTTTTTCTTCTCTGACAATTACAGATATTGAGTGAATTCCCTGGGATCACACTACAAAGAACTGATCTAGCCAAGATAACAACTCAGGTCTTCTCAGTATCAGTCCAGAGACCTACTATATTGTAGGGATCTTCTGTGGAAGACAACAGAACTGGGCTAGTGGTACCTTCTGTTATGTGAAATGGAGCTTGGGAGCTCCATTTTCATGGCACTGAACAAAATGTCAACTCTAGCACCTGAGGGTATGACCACTGGAGTCTGTTCAGCCAGAATATTTTCTCAGAAGTTAGAAGGCTTGAAGATCCATGGCTTGTATGTGAAAACTTTCATGTCATGGAGGGTACCATCCAGGACAGCTTGATTTAACCTCTTTTAAAAGTAACCCTAAGGGTAAGGGAATAAAAAATTCATTTAAGAAAATGATTTTAGCCTTCAAATTATTTTGTCAGAAAATTCAGTCTTAAATGTCTTCTAAGTCCTATGTGCAGCAGTGAAAGCTCATTTGTTTGATGGTCTTTGACTTAAGGTCTTGAGGATTTGTGTGTGTGTATGTGTGTGTGTGTGTGTGTGTAAGAGAAGGAGAGAGGGAGAGAGAGAATTAACTGTGGGGCAGATGCAGTGAGGACTGTCAAACTCAGATGGTTTGGGGAAACCAAATGTAAAACATTGACAGTCCATATACCCAGACTTCTACCAAAGCCAAAGGCCTAGACTGGGAGGAGTACCATGCATCACTACAGCAAACCAGAGATAGAGTCAGGCTCAGCCATTTTGGGAGGAAGAGGTGCCCACGTGTCACTGTCTATGGTCTTGAAAAATCAGGGCTCCCTCATGGAAAACATAGCACTCCTGTCCAGGCTCCCCTGGGGAAGAATCATTGTCTTTTTCATTCAGTCAGCTTTTCCATTTTAACACGTGTGGTTTTTCTACCACTCTAGAATGACAGAAGCATGGCTGTGTTTCATAATGAACCTTCCTAATGTTATGTGTATTTATGATTCTGTCACATAGGTATAGTTTTTTCCTGTGAACTGAAATGAATGTTTTCCTTATTCCTGTACCTCTGTCTCAGCAATGGCTTGTCGATGTTACATGCATTCAGTGAATCCTTAAAGAAAGATGAGAGAGCCTCTAGATTTGGTCACTAACAATGCACATGTTTCATACTTTTATGATTATGTCATCTTGAGCATTATTATATGATTCCTTATGTATGCATTACTTTGAAAAGTTTCTGAAATATATATACATTATATATAAGTTATATATATATATGTGTATATATATATATATATAGAGAGAGAGAGAGAGAGAGAGAGAAAGAGAGAGGGGAACACTACTCAGCCATAAAAAAGAATGAAATCCTGTCTTTTGCAACAAAATAGATGCAACTGGAAACCATTATACTTAGTGAAATAAGCCAGTCCTAAAAAGACAAATACCATGCTTCCCCTAATCTGTTGTAACAGAGTACCAAAAATGTACAGGAGTGAAACTGACATTTTGAGCTCCAATGATTGTGTATAGCCCTTGTCCCTACTGTTGAGGAACAATGTTTTTTTTTTTCTTCTTACTGTGAATGTTTAGTGTAGGGTTAATCTTATAAAGTAAGCTGAAAGTATATCACTGTGAAAATTAAGAGAAGGAATAAGAGGAAGAAGGAGGAAGGGTGAGAGCATGGGTGGGAGGGAAGATGGGGTGGGAAGTATCACTGTTTCTAAATCTGTGTAAATGAAATACATGAAATTGTTTACTTAGAAAAAAAAGCTTATGGGAAAATGGAATTAAGAAACAAGCTTATTTTAGTGCAAAATTTGAAATCCATACATAGTTTTTTATAATATGCATTTCCCATAAACTTTTTGCAGACCCTTTGTATTCGTGGACTTCAAAAATCTTTTGCACCGTTTTATCTATGGAGCGATCTACACCCTGATTTACATCCTAAGCCCTAGCTCCCCGCCGCCATTGCTGAAAGCCAGGTGGCCACATGGCCCAACCACCGGTGTCAAGCTCCACCCCCATCCAAATGGAATTCGCTATTCCTACTTCCCTGCCCGCCCTCTGGCAAAGTTTTAAAAGGACCTGTTCCTGAACATGTGGCTCTCTTGGCTCCTCTCGTCTGCTCTCCTCTCCTCATCTCTGATAGATAAGACTGAGGCACAGAGAGACCAAGTACCTGCCTGAGGTCACACACTGGTGATTTTGTTCCCGTGACTGCTAACTGGAGTAAAAACGGAGTCCTAGGAGTGGTGAGAGGATTAGAAATCGGGGTATCCCCCTAACAGACTGCCCTCTCCCTCTCAGGCCCTGTTGTAAGGTTGTAGAGGTCCGGTGGTCTCCTTTCTTCAGCTTGAGGATATGACTGACAAGCACTAAATCTTGTCGCAGGTTACAGTCATATAAAGCCATGTGTGTGAACCACTGGCTGGGTAGTAGGCATTGCTTTGTCCGAGTGCCTGCTGGGGGCAGTGTGGGGCCTATGTGAAAAGGAAAGCTTGTCCATGCCATGGATGGAAGAGTGGAGGTCAGGAATGGTTGCTGTTTTCTAGATGCAGTTCCATCGCTGGAGTTTCTTCGCCAGCTTTATAGGTCCCCAAAGAATCTTGGTGTAGCTCAGCGGTTGAAAAAGTGTTTTTCCTTTCTTACCTCCTTCTCTCCCGCCCCCTTCTTCCCCTCCTTCGGCAGCCTTCACACGGTGACAAGACTTCTAATCCTGAAGTCCTGAAATGGATGAATGATTTGGCTAAAGGTCGCAAACAGCTCAAAGGTAAATGCCAGCCAAAGGTCTGTCTCCTCGGGAAGGAAGCAGTTAAAGTAGTGGCGATGTGCTCCAGGGCGACTGTGAATCATTTCCACCTGTGTTCTCTTGAATCCTGTTTCGCACTTAAATTGGAAGCCTTGTTTGAAATCAAGAGTCCTGGATTTCCTTCACGGTTTAGACCCATTTAATAAACCCTTTACCAAGAGACTGGATCTCTAGATTCCAAGTAGACTGATTGACTTCATTGCAGGAACATTTGAACATGGAGAGCGTCAGGTTACTGGACAAAGGAATGTTGGAAACAGCAGCAGACTGAGAATCGGCCACATGCGCCACTGCACAGATGAGGGTCTTTGTGCCTAAAAAGGAGCTGTGGCTGCGAGATGGCAAGCCAGGTGTAACACTGGGGTTCTCCTGCTTCCTAGTCAAATGCTATTCTTTGTCCTTCTGTGGATATGGTAGAGTATGACTTTTTTTTTTTTTTTTTTTTTTTTTTTTTTTTTTTGACAGGCAGAGTGGATAGTGAGAGAGACAGAGAGAAAGGTCTTCCTTTGCCGTTGGTTCACCCTCCAATGGCCGGCGCACTGCGCTGATCTGAAGGCAGGAGCCAGGTGCTTCTCCTGGTCTCCCATGGTGTGCAGGATCCAAGTACTTGGGCCATCCTCCACTGCACTCCCGGGCCACAGCAGAGAGCTGGCCTGGAAGAGGGGCAACCGGGACAGAATCCAGCACCCCGACCGGGACTAGAACCTGGTGTGCCGGTGCCACAAGGCAGAGGATTAGCCTATTGAGCCACGGCGCTGGCCTAGAGTATGACTTTTAAAAATCCATTTAAAAAGGACTACTATTTACCAATAAAAATGATTTTCTTCTTCTTTCCACACTAATATAAATTCTTAGAGATGGAGGTTTTTCCAGATTTCTGGAAGGATGAAGATGAGAAAGAATTAGAAGGGAGTATTAATTCATTGGAACTGTAATGATGTAGCAGGTTGGGGCCGGCGCCGTGGCTCACTTGGTTAATCCTCCGCCTGTGGCGCCAGCATCCCATATGGGCACCAGGTTCTAGTCCTGGTTGCTCCTCTTCCAGTCCAGCTCTCTGCTGTGGCCCGGGAAGGCAGTGGAGGATGGAACAAACGCTTAGGCCCCTGCAACCACATGGGAGACCAGGAAGAAGCACCTGGCTTCTGGCTTCGGATCAGTGCAGCGCCGGCCATAGTGGCCATTTGGGAAGTGAACCAATGGAAGGAAGACCTTTCTCTCTGTCTCTGTCTCTCACTGTCTGTCAAAAAAAAAAAAATGTAGCAGGTTTATAAAATATGCAGTGTTTAAACACCAAGCCAGAATCTAACCAGAAAACAAACACCCAACAAAGACAATGAGCTCGGCAACTGAAAAGTCAATGTAAATGGCTTCATTCAAATGACCACTCTCAACATATTCTGTAATGTAATCCCTGGGCTTTTCTATTTTTGATTTTCTAAGTTTCTATAAAGCCATACTACAGTAGTGGTGATTCCTGGGTTTTAGAAGGTGGTTCTAGATAAATTGGTGACCTCTGTTAGGTTGACACTGGCCTTCCCATCCCCCTTTTTCCCACCCCTCCTATATTTCCCCAGGTGTCTGCATGTGTAAGGCCTTCCAGAGGTACTTGCGCTTCCCTTGGGGCTCCTGATGAATACAAAAGATTCAAAACTTTAGGCAAATGAATCTCTGAGTACAATACTTCAGGTGCTATGGTAGGCAGCAGGTAGAAACTTAGGAAGTAGCTCCTACCAATTTTCTTGCAGAATGCTTCTTCCCATAAACCTAAACACTGAGTTATCTTCACTCACCTTCTACTTCCATGATATCCAAGCCTCTTGTAGACCTATTTTTACATCTCACTGGGAGCTTATGCTGTTAGCCCTGGTTATTAACCCTGCCCTTGCCCTTTGGAAAACCATTAACATTGGTCATTTGTACAGTTGGAAATCAGTGGGTAAATTTCTGAAAGGCTTGTTGTTATTATTAGGGTCAGTGAATGCTACTCTCCTAGTAACTCGCAGCATTTCTCTTAGAACTAAAGCTGAAGCTGTCAGAAGAACAAGGGAGTGCTCCCAAAGGCCCACCTGGAAACCTCTCGTGTGAGCAACCCACAGTCCCCAGAGAGCATGGGAAGCCAGAAGCTGCAGGCCCTGAGCCAAGCTTTTCTGGGGAGGAGACTACAGATGCTGTGTGGACATGTCTGAAGGAGAAGAGACAGCAGCTTCCGCCACAGGAGGACTCCAAGGTATCTCACCATATCATTATAGGGTCCCTGCATCCCACATAGTATCAGTTAAGTTCATGCCTGTGACTCATTCGGCTGAGTATTTTGTCACCACATAAACAACTTTAGGAGACTGGTTGTGAAACTGTAGTCAGTTGTGCTCCTGGTGGGGTATTGTTCATGACTTGTGGGTGTTGCCATATGATTCTAGGATGTGCCCCTGTTGTAGGGGTTATAATCCTGTGTGTTGAAGGAAAGTAAATGGCAGAGAGACTAGGGTATGTCACACTGCTCTCAGCCCCTACGTTCCCCCTCTCAAATGAGCAAATGAACCAAAGACTAGGGAGTAAGCATATTGTCTGAAAGACACTTCACTACTAAAAAGTAGTGAAGCAAGGATGGGGCATAAATAGTAAAGAAATCTGCCTAATAGGAGTAGAAAAGTAGGGTTTCTTGGGGCTGTTATTGCAACTCAAGTTTGCATCATCAGAAATCTTAGTTTTGAAATATCCATGGCAACTGGACAGAGTTGTCAATTAGGCACCAGATATGGAAGCCTGGATCTCAAATAAAAGAGCAGCTAGCATGTATCTGGTCAATCCCTCTTCTTTCTGCATGCCTCAATTTCCATTTTGCTTAGGCCAGAGAAGCTTTCCTTTTATCCTTCCTGACTCAGCTACATTGGTATGGCTGCCTTTCAGTTCTTACCATAGCTCTATCCTATATGTCATTTTCTGTTTCTCATACTACACTTAGATTCCTGGTATAAAAGGACTGTTGCTGTGCATAGTAAGTGTTGAATACATGTCCACTGAGCGAATGGACAAATGGACAGATAAATGAACAAACCACAACATTTAACTTTAAATGATGTCTTGAGAAGCCCACCTTTACTTGTTCTTTATACATTATCTGACATTAAATATAAGGTGGTGACATATGCCAAACCCCCAAAAGCTTACACTGTGCCCCTAGATTAATCCTTTACATTGAGACTTGTAATCTAAAGTAGAAATGTTGCCACCCCTGTCTTTATGAGATACCTTTAGACTTGAAAAACTAATACATGTTGTAAAGAGTTAATAGAAGGTTTCCATTGTGACCAACATGTCCATCCCCCACTGAAGATTATAAACTTTTGTTATAGAGATGGAATAATTTCTGTATGCTCACCCATGGTTTTCCATCTTTCAATAGTTGTGAGAATCTTTCCTGTATGTTAGAGTTGCCTTGAGCATTTCAATAAAAGCAAATTGGTTAGTACCCAAGTCCTAATTCTACATTCTACTCAATTAAACAAGATAGTGGGAGGAGAATTGGGATTGGTATAAAGACTTAGAGCAGGACTAGGGTCAAATGATAGAAAAGTATAGGTATGGTTTCTACTTCAGATAGGATAAGAAGACCAAGGGGATGACATTTAATGGAAAAAAAAAATTGGATAAAGGCAGAAGCAAAGAGCATTCTAAACAGATGGAATGGCAGGTGTGAAGGCCTTGAAGGAACCAAGAGCTTATTGTGTACTTGGACTTCTCAGATCTGAGGGCTGCAGCACAGGATGGCATGAGATGAAGTCAGAAAGATGGATTGGGTCTCATCACACAGGACCTTCTAGGCTATGGAGAGTACTGGCAAGTTGTTGGAATGGTTATATGTAGAAAAATGACATAATATGATTAATATTTTAAATATACTTGATTGTGTAAATAAATCATAAGGGGAAATGGGAGATGAAATAGGTGGCTTGGATTAGCATGATAGCCTTGGAGATGGAAAGAAAGAAATGCATTCAAAGTTTACTTTGGTTGGAATAAAAAAGGCATGCTGAAATATGTGATGGGAACGGAAGAACCCAGCCGGATGACAGGTTCATTTACTGACATGGAGAAGCCTCAGGAGGAGCATATTTGGGAGTGGAATGGAAACTTTAGAGCCTTACTTGGAACTTGCTAAATTTAAGATCTTTGAGGAACAGAATGACAGCCATCCCAGCTGGCCCAGGACTTTCTTACTTTTAGCACTGAAAATTCTATGTCTTGGGGAATACCTCAGTCCTGGACCAACTGGAATAGGTGGTCATCACACCAAAACATCTAAGTCAAATAGACACATGCAAATGAGAGCCCATAGATCAGAGAAAAATCTGAGTGCTTTGGAAGTCATCCTTATGTAATGTCAATTATCCTATTTCAATTGAAATATCTGTTAATAATTATCAGAACCCCTTTAAATAAGCCAAACAGCTCTGCAGTAAATTAACATTAGGTCTTTCAGATAAAAAAATCTAAAGTAGAACATGTAATCTTTAGTATATATAGCTTCAGCATTGTGCCTGGGAGGGCGTAAGATAGGCTACCACTGACCAGCCACCATAAGGCTTACTGAGACAAGCCGCAGCACAACCTCAGTGAGGATTAACTATTTCCATAGCAGATAGAATTAATCCTGCCTCAGTGAGCTGACTAACATTTCAGGTAATCACATTAGGTCTGGTTTCTTTAAACTTAAATTGACAGATGACTTTTATCTGCAGTCCCAGTCTTCTTACTGAAACTGCATTAAATATTAAAACTTGGAAGATGAAGAATGACTTCTTTTCCAAAGAGACTTTTATTACATCTCTTTCTGAAATGTTTGGTGTTTAGTCAGAGCTTGTGCTGACATTGATAAATCCCACAACAGCATTGCCTTGCTGGTGCAGATACTGCTAATGAATACGTTTCTCTCTTTTATCTATGGATAATTTTTAGAGGTAATAACTTTGGGTCACAGGACATTGTTGTGCCCTGGAAATGAATGGATTTTCTCTCTTCTCTCATTCTATACAACCCTTCCTGTCTATAGCATAAAAGATATAAACTAACTTTTTATTTTTATTATGTAAATGTGGAAACAAAGATCATGTTGAGTAGCTTAAATAGCCAGAGAGAGCTGTCCAGATGTCTAAGTAGGTATATTTTGTGACACTTAATTTTCAAGATAATTTTAAGGAGATATTTATAAGGAGATAAACCCCAAAACATAATTATTCTTACCTTCCTACTCCTCCATTTTATTTTTTTAAAGATTTATTTTCTTTTAAAAATTTTTTTTCTATTTCTTTATTTTACAGAGTTATATTTATTTGAAAGACAGTTACAAACAGGGAAGGGGAGAGACAAGGACAGAGAGAGAGAGATCCATCCGCTGACTCATCCCCTAAATGGCTATAATGGCTGAAGTCAGGAGCTTCTTCCAGGTCTCCCACGTGAGTGCAGGGGCGCAAGGACTTGGGCCATCTTTGGCTGCTTTCCTAGCCACTTTAGCAGAAGTAGAGCAGCTGGGATTCGAACTGGCACCCATATGGGGTGCTGGCAATGCAGGCAGTGGCTTAACTCACTATACCACAGTGCCAGCCCCATGCTCCTCCTTTTTTTTTTTTTTTTTTTTTTAATTTTTCTGTTTAGCACTAGAGGAATGAAACTAACAAGAGAGTGAGCAAAAAGAAGGCCATGCCTAGAATACAGTTATATATGATTTGCTGATACCTTGATAGCTTTGCCATATAAAAACTCCTAACCAACCCTGTAGATGATCCCAATCACTATGTTCTGGAATAGTAGCCCAAAAACAAGCCGACTTTGCAAGACACAGAACTGCTACTGAGTGGCCAGTCCAGATGTGTTTTCTTGTTGACCTGATGGCAAAGTTGTTTGGGAAAAAACTACCGTAGCTCTAGCACGTTTACCAACATGTTTGTTTTTCTTTCTCTACATGGGCCTGGTGCCATATAATCTCTCATAGTAAACCACAGACATTTATATATAAAAACATTCTCTCTAATCATCCTCATAAACAAGCTCTTTCTTAAGCAGAGAAGTAAAACTGACATTCTCTTCTCTGGACAGTGAGCAATTCTCTCTGGACTTCTTAGCTTTAGAGACTCAACTCTTTACCCAGTTTTCCTGTGTCTAAGAAACTCAACTAGGCTAGCCATTGAAGCCTCATGTCTCCAGGAATTGTGGTAATGATTCTAAGAGTAAAATCATGGAATCATAGAATCATGAGACCGATTCCTCCCCCCTCTAGGGGAAGATGTGTCATGACTAAGATAATGTTTAAGGAATGATGGGCTAATAAACTAAAGGCTCTTGGGGTTAACAAACACTTAAAAGGCCTCTGCAGAGATCAGTTATTTTTCTAGTGAAAATAAAGATGAAAAAGCCTTAGGTTATATCTTGTGGAATTTCTATAAATATTGCTAAAAATTAGTCATTTTTGCCTATAAACCTGTGCTGATAGACTGATAGTGGGGATGCGGGTGTGAAAACTTAAAAAGTCCAGATCTGAACTCAGTTCTCAAGAAACTTTTAATGTATTTGAGCAGGTAAGACTTAAACACAGAAAGCAGTTAAGGCCCAGACGATAAGACAAAAAAGTTTAGAGAAAAGATCAATCAATACGGGCCAGGATGGTTTGCTATTGAGATGGGGGTAGGGTAGCATGGGATTAAATGGAAAGATTAACACACATTTAGGTCATTATCTTTTCCTTCAAGGTTCTCTCTGGGGTGTCTGGAAGGCAAAGGAATATGGTATGCTTGAACCTGTGTACTCTGATAAAAGATACCAGGGTGATGATATTATGAGCTATTTCTGCCATTTCCCTCCCACTACTTGCCAAGTATTAAACCATAGGCCCAGAGAGAAAGAGAAACTGTATATACTAGTATGCAGCAAATTAATGTAGAATACACAGCAGGGAGAAAAAACAAGCAGAGGAGTTGGGTCACTTTGGATGTAGGTAGGTAAGTAGATAGACATACAATGTGATCCTTGAAATTAGAATTTGAGGCTAGACCATGCAACAAATGAATATATACTGCATTACTGCATCAAGAGTTTATGAAATTCTTTAGTTGAAAGGAACTTTGTAACTTGAAATTTGTTTTATGGGTAGGAAATTGAGCATTCAGATAAGTTACATGTTTTGTCCAAGTAACTTAGTTCATATCAGAGCTACCCAGTAAGCTACCGTATAACTCAAGTGTGTAATGAAGATTTTGCACAAGGTTGATGTCTATCAATATAATCATTAAAGTCCACATAGATAAAATAGATGTTTAAGAAGAAAAATAAGTGTTTAAGAAGAAAAATCAGTAAGTCTGGGTTTTTTCCATCAAGACTGAAGTAGTAATTAAAGCTTCAACCAGTTGACAAATTGCCTGCTCCTCTAGAAAGCTCTACAAACCATCTTTCTAAAACTTCAACCTGTCCTTTAAGGTAGGAGTGGGGAACCTTTTTTTTTGTGCCAAGGGCCATTTAGATACTTATAATATCATTCACAGGTCATATAAAATTATCAACTTAAAAATTAGCCTGCTATAGATGTATTGAATTTTGAGTCCTTGGTAGGGCCAGACCAGATGCTTTGCTGGGCCTTCTATGGCCTGCAGGCTGGATGTTCCCCATCCGTGCTAGGAAGTTTTCCTAGGAAATGTTGGCATATGTTACATACAGAATCTTATAAATGAATGGCACCTTTTTTTTCTTATTAATATGGCATTATAATCCTTTGAAGTGTCATGATTTTTTTTTTTTTGCCTGCTAAAAATGATGTTTTTATTCTTAAGAAAAAATAGTTTCATGTTTTTCAGGTAACCAAGCAAGACAAGAACCTCATAAAGCCTCTTTATGATCGGTACAGAATTATCAAGCAAATCTTGTCAACGCCTTCTCTTATTCCAACAATTGTAAGTCAGGAAGCTTGCATTAACTAGAAACCTCTACCAGTGCTTTATATTGGTGTGTAGTCAACTCTGTCATAGTTAGTACTATGAAAATTCTAAATGGTCCTTTTTGGCAATATATACTGCTAGCAAGGCCAGTTTTTATTTTCAGAAAGTGGAAATAAGGTCTTCCCTAACCCTCAACACTATACTTAGCAGTGGCTAATAATTGGAATAGTTTTGAAACAGGGATATGTGATAGCACATGTGTGTTTGAAGCTACTTTTTTTTTTTTTTTTAATTTGACAGGTAGAATTAGAGAGAAGTCTTCCTTCCGTTGGTTCACTCCCCAAATGGCCGCCATGGCTGGAGCTATGCCGATCCAATGCCAGGAGCCAGGTGCTTCCTCCTGGTTTCCCATGTGGGTGCAGGGGCCCAAGCAGTAGGGCCATCCTCCACTGCCCTCCTGGGATGCAGCAGAGAGCTAGACTGGAAGAGGAGCATCCGGGGCTAGAACCCGGTGCCCATAAGGGATGCCGGATGCCGGCACTGCACGCGGAGGATTAACCAGTGAGCCATGGTGCCGGTGACCGAAGCTAGTTTTAACATTTGCTTGCATTGCCTTGGGTAATGAGAAGAAACAATGGATTTTAACTGGCATTGTTTAATTTATAACAGAGCTAGACAGAACAGCCTTCCTGTGTTTATACTGGATAATTTTTCTTCCTAATAAGAAATTTCAGAATATATTCTTTGATAAAATGGAACAATTATTTTTGGTACCATTTAAGCACAGTATGAGTAGATTTATTTTAGTATGTAATAGTGCTGGAATGAGTTTAGGTTACTTTTTTTTTTTTAAATTTTTGACAGGCAGAGTGGACAGTGAGAGAGAGAGAGAGAGAAAGGTCTTCCTTTGCCGTTGGTTCACCCTCCAATGGCCGCCGCGGCCGGCGCCCTGCGGCTGGCGCACCGCGCTGATCCGAAGGCAGGAGCCAGGTGCTTCTCCTGGTCTCCCATGGGGTGCAGGGCCCAAGCACTTGGGCCATCCTCCACTGCCTTCCCAGGCCACAGCAGAGAGCTGGCCTGGAAAAGGGGCAACTGGGACAGAATCCGGTGCCCCAACCGGGATTAGAACCCGGTGTGCCGTCGCCGCAAGGCGGAGGATTAGCCTGTTGAGCCATGGTGCCGGCGAGTTTAGGTTACTTTTAATAAATGATTGATGGTTATATAGAACTAGAAAACCACCACAAATCCTGCCCCATCAGTATCAAAATGGTCATTTGCTCAATATACCAATATAAAAAGGAATAAATATAAACTTTAGTACACTTGAGTACATTTATAATTCTATATTTTTAAATATATTAAGAGAATAATCGTTCATAATTTTAAAAATTTCCCATTAAGGTATAATTTAAAGTGCAGTATGATTTTCAAACTTTGCAAGAAATCTTTTTATTGTGATAAGAATTATCAGAACTGGTTAACAAGTATCCTTATGTTAATTTGGTCTTCAGAGACCTTTCTTGAATTAATTTATTTTCCAAGTATCCCCTGTATCTGAATGTGGGCCACAAAGGGGCCTGACTTGGGAAATTTCTGGATGACAAAAGGAATCTGTAGTCCTTCTCATCCTAACTCATATCACCATGAAGTATGTGAAGCTGGGGCCCAGACCTGGATGAAGGAGAGGAATTACCTGGCAGCGTAGTCCATACTACAGCCTGTTCTAAATGTCTGCTCTCTTTGGCCAGTGAACATATGTGAACTTGGTGAGCACCTTAGCCCAGTGTGGGTGCATCTTCGTTCACTGACTTCTGCAGGATCTCTACTGCAACTGAGAACGGACTCCTCTCAGCTTTTCTGTTCTGCTTCTCAGCAGGCACATTGGTTTTCATGTCTGTTAATGGTTCCATTCCCATTTCTGCATCTCAAGACGTACTCATCATTTTGTCACTTTCTGTAACTTTGCTCTGTGATAAGCAGGAGGAAGAGGACTCTGATGAAGACTGTCAACAGGGAGGTCAGCAGCCTTCTTTGCCAGACCCAGCATCTCACCTGCCTATTGGTGAACATGTCACCTACTCAGATGAGACTGAGCCTGTTAGGACCCTGCTTCCAGATGAAAAGAAAGAAGTAAAACAGCCAGCTCTCTCCATGTCTAATCTACATGAGGCTACCATGTGAGTATGCACCTTAGATGTGAAGACTTATTTTGGTCTGAGACACCTTGTATGTACATGCAAAGTTCAGAAGAGCTATTAGATCTTCTAAAAAGTGCTATCCACCAGAGCAGCCCCAAAGTATAATTTGGTTTTCCTTCTAACTGGGGAGAACCTAGAGGTATCAATAAAATTCTCAAGGTGACATAAATACTAATATTCAATTTGCTATAATTGTGTTTCTTCCCATCAGGGTGCTGGCACCAGTCCAACTCTCAAGAGTGTATTAGTACAGTTACATTTAAAAATACTGGATCCAAAGGAGTTAGGATCCTTTGTGGGTCACCAGTTGTGAGAAACTTTGTCCTAGTCTATTTAGAGGACATAGTTTCTCCAGATTTGGAGTCTGCTTGGCCTTAAATAAATGAGCTTTTCTTTTGTCTCCCACAGCCCCCTAGTCTGGAGCTGTCTGGATTTTCATTAATGTTATCATTACCATCGTTCATTAGCTGTCACTCCTGACTACTATGGCCCAGCTTATGAGATTTTCTTTAACATACATAGTGTGGTGAGTTTATATTCCCAAAGCAGAGATGGGCTAAGACCAAAGAGTAGGTTATAAATCGAGCTTTTAATGTGCTGTAGGATTTATTGTTACCTTAATTCCAGCTTATAGAAATATAACATGCTTGAAAGCAGGCATTATTTTTGAGTGTGTGATTGTTCTAACATAATTGTCTCTAACTTTTTGGAGGATATGGAATTTTTTTTCAAATCAATGGTATCTGTTTTTAAGAAAATGTCCATATATAATTTCAGAGAGTTAACAAAGTCTCTTAAACTGTATATCCAAGTTCTTGAATGAAGTGAGTAGAATTGTCATGTAACTATAGCTGTTTTTCTGGGTTTGAGTTCATTCTCAAGTTTTTATCATTCTCCTGGAATGAATTTGCCTAGATTAAGGACAGAACTTTAACATCTTCTCTTCTTGTGTCTATTAATCCGTCACCAAATGTGGTTACCCTCAATGCGTTAGTTTGCTTACCTCTTGTCCTTCCTCTCTCTCTCTTTTTTTTTTTTTTGGACAGGCAGAGTTAGAGAGAGAGAGAGAAAGGTCTGCCTTTTTCCGTTGGTTCACCCCCCAAGTGGCCACTACGGCCAGCTGGCACGCTGTGCCGATCCTAAGCCAGGAGCCAGGTGCTTCCTCCTGGTCTCCCATGTGGGTGCAGGGCCCAAGTTCCTGGGCCATCCTCCACAGCAGAGAGCTGGACTGGAAGAGGAGCAACTGGGACAGAATCTGGCGCCCCAATTTTCTATCAGTTTATTCCCCATATTTATGTGCTTTTCCTGTTTCAGCCTTCTGTGTACCATGCTTACTCCAAAATTACTCTCATATGATCAGAACACATTTTGAACATAATCAGCTTATTTTTTTTTTCTGAACAGACAAAACTGGTTATGATCTGTTATGCCAGTGCTTAAATGGCAAATATATATTTTGCCTGATACAGGCCTGTGCTGCTTGACCATCTTCGAGAAACTAGAGCTGACAAGAAGAGACTCCGGAAAGCCTTAAGAGAATTTGAAGAGCAGTTTTTTAAACAAACAGGAAGGTAAGTGGGTTGAGAGACTTTTTAAAGCCAATTTTCCTACAGAACTATTGTTCAGAGTGAGCTCGAATGTTTTTGCAGGGACAGTTGCATTATACAAGATGTAAATAACTTCCACACTGGCTTCCACTCAGGTTTTAACCAAGGGAATATTCTGATAGTGACATTATGGGAAGCTGTAGCTTTCAGATATGACATCAGTTTTTAAAATATAAAGGACAAACTCTAGAACTTTGCATAATCTCTTAACTGTTGAATTTAGTGTTTTGAAAACCATTTTTTCAATCAAGGTAACTTCTTTGTTTTTGGTATCTTAGTTCCAAAGTTATTTCCTACTTTTTAAACAATAATTATTCCTTTGCTTTAAATATTTCCTTTGTTCTTTGGAACTGTAATTATTTTATTTCAGGATTGGCCAAGGGTTCATTGCCATTTTTACTATCTCATAAAAACTTTAAATTCTCTATTTGTCCTTTGTTTTTCTATCTTAAGTCTCATTTACACTCTATTAGTTTCCTCTAACTTTTGGTGTATCACCTACCAAATTACATGCTCAGAAGATAAAGACTGTGGATCTACTTCTGGAAGACAGAGACAAATCACTTAGCTACCCTCAGCCTTAGTTTCCATTGTTAAAGGCTGAAATGACAGGATTCCTGGGATATTTGACAGCTACAGCTATCAATTTGACATCAGTCTTCAAAAGATAAAGGATGTAACTTTCCCAAAGTCACAAACTTATGAAGTGTGAGATACAATTAAATCTTCCTTCAGGTTTTACAGCATAAGCACTGGAGTCTGTGATACACTGGCTCCTGGGTATTCCTCTCCATCTAGACATGACTTTCCTGAACTGCTTTCAGCTTAGTACCTCAGGGTTGCCCTGATAAAAACAAACTAATTTCTAAAGGAATCTGGAAATGTTCAGGCTTAGTCTGAGTACTTGGCAACTTTGCTGTTTGATTCCATAGACCTTTGATTTGGAGCTGGACCAGTTCAGTGAGAAACTCTTTGTATTCACATTCTGCACTTTGAGTTCTAAATCTCCTTCAGATATGCCTATAATTGGCTATGAAGTTGTATGCCCTCTTGTGGCTATATTCTTAAACTGCATGCAAAGTGGTGATTTATTACAATTAAAATCAAATAATTGAATGGCTAGAAATTATGGATCTAAATCTTGTTTTCTTCAGAGAAAGTCTAAACATCCATATGGTAATATAACCATGCAATGCATTACCTAAAGTTTTGAGGCACTGCAAAGGTTCTTTGTAATATTTACCAATGTAATATTATCGCTTATAATAGAGATAGGAAATTTATATGAGGAAATTGCTTAAAGAAAAACATAGCGAAAATTGTCACTCTGGTCACAAAACTCTGGTTTATTAACCAAAATGGAGTATGTAGGACTAGGAAAACGTTAAATGAGGGACTGTTAGTGTTTCCCTGTAATAATTAAGATGGTATTCAGATAATCATTTGTATTAAGTTTGTCTGGTAACACAGAATGGGCTAAAGTGTTTTTTATATAACTTAGGGTTCCTCTCAAGTGTCGATCCATGCAATTGTGTACTACTATAACTTATACAAGAAATCACAGAGCAGTAAATAGTGGTGCAACACAAGAAGATAACGACATTCTTAGAGTATCTATACATCAGCTTTAAAAAACAGTTGTAAAATAGAAATCTCTCCATTGGGAAAATAGATTGGGGCTACATATAAACATCAAATATTCACTCTTCATCAAGTTTCAGCTATATTAATATTGGAAAGTATGTGTTTATATTCAGTTGTAATTGTAGTCATGAAACTGTATTTCCCACCCCTCGTACTGGTCAAGGGTAAAAATGTTTTTAAAACAACTGACTAGATTATTAAGAAGACTAGAGCCTTCTGAGACCCTGGAGCAATTATTTTCTTTTAGAAAACATCCTGACAACATATTGTGGGAAGCCAAATGGCTGTAACTCCAGATGTCACCCAATTATTCTTCAAAGTGAAAAGCAAGAGCAGGCGTTTAACTGCATATGTCTAAAAATGTACATTGTTATGTCTAGTCTTAGAATTAGTGAAGAAAACTGCTGGAATTTAGACTCTTAAAAATACAGTAGTCAAAAAGAATAGATGATTCTATCACATTTAATAGAGGAAGACTTAATTACAAGAAAACTTGAAAATGTTTCAAGTTCCCAAGGTAGCCATTGTTTTTCTGTCACTAAACATTCATAAATTATTTCTATGATAACTTTTTTTTTTCCTTGAGCATTTTCAGGCTGATCTTTTTAGCAGCTCTCACTTTAAGGGCTGAATATTCTACATAGGCATGGGACTCTGTACAGTAATGATGATGACTGGACAAGCAATGTCCTGAAAGTTCAGTGCCTTTGTCTTTTTTCCTCTTTAGGTTTTTTTTCCCCGTGTCTCGTTGTTATATGTCTAAGCACAGGACCCCGTATTTGCAAAAACACATATGACATTCATGTTCTCCAAGGATACTGTTATTTGGAAGAGGGAGTGAACGAAGGTGAAAGGGAGGGGGAGGACAATATGATGCAAAACTCAAGTAGAAGCTGTCACTCTGTACTTTCTCACTACAAATTATAAAAAATAATGAATGGATGTATTCATTATGAACTAACAGACTGTATTTTCTGTTTTACAGAAGTCCACAAAAGGAAGACAGGATTCCAATGGCAGATGAGTACTATGAATACAAGCACATAAAAGCCAAACTGAGATTATTAGAGGTCCTCATCAGCAAGCAAGATGTAGCCAAAACTATTTGAGGTTCAGGAAATGTTTATGATCTTTTCACTTACAATAAAGTCAAGCTTATCTTCCTCTGCCATTGTTGCAAGCAGCTTTGACATACTGAAAATGGAAGCACTTTAGTGATAGTATTAACTGTTTTTAAGAAGGAATAACAAATGCAATTAAATTATATTTGAGGAAGGATTTGGATGAGGGAAAATAGAACAAGTAACTCTAATTGGTAAAAATGCAGTCTTCTCCATGCCAAGGGGTAATTGTGAATATAATGAATGCAAAATAATCTAATGAAATCAGTGTAATACATAGCCAAGCTACCTGTTACAGAAAGTTTATATACTGTCCAAAGATTATATAGGTTGATAAGTGGAGAGCATAATTTTTTAAAACCAGGGAGAAGAGGAAAAGGAATTCTGCTTGTCATGTAGGGAGGAATTCAACTAGCAAGGAAGAAATTTACTTAAAACTTTTAGTAGATTTTTAAGTGATAAAATACCTACTACCTTGTCCCTTAAGTCTGCTAGGCTCTCAGTACCCTAAAATATACTAGAATGTGTCATGCTAATTTTTTATTTCTATATAAAAATAGCAATTATTTTATCTGTAATTTGAAATTTTACATTTCTTGTTACCAAAGTTCATTCTGATAGCATGTACTTTGTGAATTATCTTTGTCTAAAATTGATAGATATTTATATTAAAATACTGTATTAAAATTTTAAAATTGGTATTTTGGATAGATGTATCTGCAGTATAGAATCTAATGTGACCATAGTATTACTGCTGATGTTTTTCTTTACTATATCTAAGATTAAACAACTATTTTTCCATTGGGAAGATGCATTTTTCTTAATGTTCCAAGGTCTACTTTGTAAAAGTTGAACACTTTCTCATTACCTATAGTTATTCTTCATCCTGTACTAAATGAAAGGTTTGGAAACTGTTTGCCATGACACCTTAGAAAAGAAGGCAGAATATATTATTTGTTTCATAAACTTTAGTGTATCTTGTTTTATTATTTTGTACTGAAGCATGTTTTTTGTTTTTGTAAAAAGTTGACATTCTCTCATGTACCAACCATGTTAAGTTTCTGTTTTCTGTAGTTTTCAAGCATGAAGAAACTCACATTTTCACATTGTTTGGATAGGAAAATTACTGTTTCAGAAGCAGACTAATTCAGAGGCTTGTTGTTTTCTCTGTATTCACCTGATTTTTTTTTTAACTTTTATGAATCGGAATAATGCCCATAAATTTGTTTAATTGAAGTCATCTACTTGTAACAGGACAGATACACAGCTATTTGAGGTTTACAAATTACATCTTCGATAAGAGAAATGGTTTTGTGACAAGTATACAATTGCTATTAAAATGTAACTATATTCTGTATGACTGTAAATATTTTATACAACAATGCAAATAAAATATTTTTCTATTATATTTATTATGTTTGAAATACAGTAGTTGTTTCCTGTTAGCTAATATAAATAACATAAATAACACTGTCAAACAACAAGTTGGAAGTGCTGACAATTCTAGGTTTCACTCATGCTGCAATTACACCCTTTCATGCGATTTGGACTTATCCCAATATTTGTTCAGTAGATTAAAATGAATGCATATTTAAACACCATTTATAAGCCATTATTTTGTATTTTGCTAAAGCAGTCTATATAATTGTTTTGTTATGTTTGGCATAAACAAAAAAAAATTGCAGCATCTAGGCAAATAAAGTGTCAGAAGGAGAACTTAGGCTATTTCATCATTGAAAGTGGTGGGAAGGGTGGGAAATAGGAAACACTAAAATGGTTCTGAATGAAATTTGGAAAGTGATAGTTGGCATTTGGTGATAGCGGCATGTGCATGCTTCAGTGGAAACATCTGGTAATGAAAATGGACAAGAGTAGATTGACTCTCCTAAGGGAAGAAAAAGGGCTGAGTAAGAATAAGAAAAGGGGGCATTAACGTCCAACACTGATGTTACAGGTTTTGCAGCTGGGATCTTTCTTGGCATTTGCAGTAGACAAACTCATGAGCTGATGACCAGTGATTTCTGCTACGGTACCCAGAGAAAGATCCACAGGGTCAGTGTAAATGACTTCTAAAATGACATCCTGGGCATGGTGGTAGACCAGCAACCCATCTTCTTCTGTACAGGTCAAAAACTTATTATCCTTGGAATTGAGCTGAGGAAGACGCTGCTTACAAAATTCATCTCCTGGTGATCCCACAGGGGCAATAACAAGAATCACATAATGATAAGCAGTGTACATACAGTAGAAGTCCCCAAAGTATAAGTTAGTATTGGGGTTAAAAAGTTTTTCTGCTGCAATTTCAAACCTGTATCTTCCATAAGGTGAATCCTGGGGTGGCTTCCCAGTATTGAATTCAGTGCTGCAGCTGAAGAAGATGCCTTCTAGTTTTCCACTAATAGGAGAGCCATGGCTGCCACTGTTATCTTTGACAGAGGGCTGCATGGCGCTCCCATGATGTTCTCTGCAACAGGAAATAAACAGTCACTATTTAGTGATTTATACATTTGAATGGACCGAGAGTCAGCCATCTTGTGTTGAAGGCCTGAATGGCCAGCCTACTAACAGATCGAGGGGAAGGCATCTTTTGACTTAGGTTCTTTAAAAATGATCTTCTGCAAACCTTGAAAATCTTTAACATCATAAACTTCCTGACCAGAAATACCACACTAGAAATTTTACACATGAAATCACAACTAATATGTGCCTACTCGGGTGCAAAGTGGCCTTGTGAAGAGGAAACTGAACTCAGCACTGGTTACTTAAATATTTAGAATGTTTCTTTAAAATATGGTAGAATTTCATAAAATGAACGGAGTCTACTTGAGAGAAAAATGTTTTGTTTTGGCTTTGTTACCCAGACACAGCTGGATCAAGTTCTCTCTCCGTCACTGTGCTTGTTAGTCTCTCTTTAAGCTCACCCCTACATCCATTCTCCACCCTTCTTGTCTTCCATCACGGTCTGGCACTCTATCCAGTTCTTCTTTGCCCTCTATCTCCCTTCCATTTCACTTCTACCAGTGGCAAGACCAGCAGAGCTAGGAGGTGAAAACCTCCTGGTGTATTTTCCTCCACTGCCTCCAAGCATCTGAGCCTTGTGGTTCTAGCAGGACTGGGTGTTTGTATGATTGTCTATAGCACACTGTTCCAGCCGAGTGGCCTCTACATCCTCTACATTCATTTCCAAGAATAATGAAAATTTTCGACTCCTGGTGGTTCCTGGTGGTTTTAGTATCTCCTTAATCCTGCGTACACCTTTACAAATAGCAGCTTTATTAAATTCTCCAGAATTCCCTGAGTGTGCCTTCTTTTCCTTGCAGGATTTGTGACTTTGGATGAAAATTTCAAGCTATCCCCCAGCCAAGAAAAGATTCCCTGAGTCAGCATGCTGCTTAAAGAGTCAATGAGGTATGCTCTGTATCTGCTACTGACTTTAGAACTGCAGTGGATCTCAAATTCCTCCATCTAAAGCCACCTGGGAGCTTGCTGAAATGTATGCTCAAGTAAAGACCAAAAAATTCCACACATACAGTAAGGAGACAAGAAATAAATGCAGTGTTATATCCTGGATCATACTCTGCATTGTTACTGTTGTTTTTTCTTCCTACTGATGTTCCAAGATTTCTTTATTTTCTTCATGCTTCAGAAATTTTGTTTAGCTGGTTTCTTTTAGGGTAGTTTTGCTAGTGACAAATTCCCATAGTTTTCCTTTACCTAAGCATATCTTGACTCCATTTTTTTTTCTTCTTGAAGGATAGTTTCACTGTATACAGGGTTCTGGATTACTCTATCAGAACTTGAAAATATTTTGCCATTTTTCTGACCTTTGATATTTCGTTATTCAAAGTTTTCCCCATAAATACCCTTTTTCTCACCACTTCCAAGATTATTTTCTTAGTCTTCAGTTTTCAGAAGGTTATAATGTAACTTGGCTGGATTTCTTTTGAGTTTATCCCATTTGACGTTTTCTCAGCTTGAATGTGTAGGTTACATTGTTTGCCAAATTTGGGAACATTTCAGCTATGGTTTTTATGGATAGCTTAGAAAAATTATATATGTATGTGAAAGGCAGAGCAAGAGAGAAGGAAAAACAGAGATCTTCCATCTACTGGTTCACTTCCCAAATGGCTACAACACCCACAGCTGGGCTAGACTGAAGCCAGGAGCCAGAAACTCTGTCTTGAGCTCTCACCTGGGTGACAGAGCCCAAGAACTTGGGCTATTTTCTATTGCTGTCCCAGGTATATTATCCAGAAGCTGTTATAAAGCAGAGTAGCTTTAGAACTGGAACCTGAACTCTGATATGGGAGCATCAGTTTAACTTGTTACACCACAATGCTTTTCTTTTTTTCCCCTCTTGATCTGCTCTGGCACCATATGTCTGTCCATGACAGTGCTTTTATTTCCCCTCTCTGATAAGTTGTATCTTTGTTCTGAGTTTAGGGAACTTTTATTCTATCTTCAAGTTGACAGAGTTTTCTGTTTTGTTTTCATACTCTTGATTCCGCTATTGAGTCTACCCACAGAGTTTTCTTTTTTTTTGACAGGCAGAGTTAGAGAGAGAGACAGAGATACAGGTCTTCCTTCTGTTGGTTCACCCTCCAAATGGCTGCTATGGCCAGCACACCACACCGATCCAAAGCCAGGAGTCAAGTGCTTCCTCCTGGTCTTCCATGCCGGTACAGGGCCCAAGAACCTGGGCCACAGCAGAGAGCTGGACAAGAGGAGCAACTGGAACAGAATCCAGTGCCCCAACCAAGACTAGAATCCGGGGTGCCGGCGCCGCAGGTGGAGGATTAGCCAAGTGAGCCGCGGTGCCAGCTTATTTCTTTGCTTATTAAGTTTTTCAGTTTTAAAATTTGCATTTAATTTTTATATCTTTTTTGTCACTTCCTTGTTTTTTTTTTAATTTTATTTAGTTATAAAAGTTTCATGTATTTCACATATACAGATTTAGCAACACAGTGATACTTCCTACCCTACCCTCCCTCCAGCCCATGCTCTAACCCTTCTTCCTCATCCCTCTCCCATTCCTACTCTTAATTTTTACAAAGATAAATTTTCAACTTACTTACTGATAGTAAAGTTAATGCTACACTAAGTCAAAGAGTTCAACAAATAGTATAAAGAAAAAAAAAAAAACAAAACACTGTTCCTTAAAGGAAGACATGAGGTCTGTAAACAATCATCAAATCTCAATGTCCACTTTACTCTAATACATTACATTTTAGGTAATCTATTAGTTACCTTGGATCAGAGAAAACATGATATCTGTCTTTTGGGAATGGCTTATTTTTACTAAGTATGATGGTTTCCATTTGCATCCATTTTGTGGAAAAGATAGGATTTTTTTTTTTCCGCTGAGTACTATTCCATAATTTCTTTATCTAGTCAACAGTTGATGGACATCTGGGTTGATTCCATATCTCAGCTATTGTGAATTTGTGCTGCAATGAACATGGGGATACAGATAATTCTTTCAGATGCTGATTTCCTTTGGTTTGGGTAAATTCCCAGGAGGGGGATGACTGGATCATATACGTAGGTCTATATTGAGATTTCTGAGGTTTCTCCATACTGTCTTCCATAGTGGCTGCACCAGTTTACAGTGAATTAGGGTACCTGTTTCCCCACTTCCTTGCCAGCATTTGTTGTTTGTTGATTTCTGTATGAGAGCCATTCTAACTGGAGTGAGGGGAAACTTCATTGGGGTTTTGATTTGCATTTCCCTGGCGGCTAGTGATCCTGAGCATATTTTCAAGTGCCTGTTGGCCATTTGAGTTTGTTCTCTTGAAAAGTTTCTGTTCAAGTCCATTGTCCATTTCTTAACTGGATTGTTTATTTTGCTGTTGAATTTCTTGAGCTCTTTATAGATTCTGGATGTTAACCTTGTATCAACTGCATAGCTTACAAATATTTTCTCTCCTTCTGTTGGTTGCCTCTTCATTTTGCTGAGTGTTTCTTTTGCAGTTCAGAAGCTTCTCACCTTGGTATAATCCCATTTATCAATTGTGGCTTTGATTACCTGTACAAGAAGTCTTTGCCTATGCCAGTGTCTTGGAGTTTCCCCAAGTTCTCTAATGATTTGATGGCACGGGGTTGTAGATTTAGGTATTTCATCCATTTTGAGTGAATTTTCGTGTAAGGTAGGAGTCTAATTTCATACTTCTGCACATGAATTCTATGTTTTCTTAAAGACATTTATTTGAAAGGCAGATTTACAGACAGACAGATTTTCCATCTGATGGCTGCTATGGTCAGGGCTGGGCCAGGCCAAAACCAGGATGCAGGGGCTCACACTTGGGCCATCTCCTGCTGCTTTTCCCAGGCCATTAGCAAGGAGCTGGACAGGAAGTGGAACAGCCAGGACTCAAATCCGTGTTCTGATATGGGTTGCTGGCATTGCAGGTGGAAACTTAACCTGCTAGGCCACAACACTGGCCCCCCTTGCACCATTTTTATGGTAGCTGCTTAAACATCCTTGCAGCAAATTCCAAGATTTGTGTTATCTTATTGTCTGTGTCTTTGGTCACCTTTTCTCATTCAGCTTACGATCTTCCTGTTTCTTGGTATGATCAGTGAATTTCAGCTGTATCTTGGACATTTAGGGTATTACGTTGGAATATTATAGATCTGATCTTATTTTAGTAAGCTTTTCCTGAAATGTACAAGGAGGGGAAGTGTACAGTGTGTCATATCATTCCTGTCAGAAGAGGTTAAGGGTCCCCACTTAACCACCTCCCAGCCTCATGCAATTAGAGGCTATTACAGGAGGAGGTGGGAGTTTAAGTTCCCAGTAAATCTCCATTAACAAAATCTAGCTGAGACAGGGTGGATATATCTTATTACTGTTCCCCATGTGGCCTTCACTGACACTGGTGGTAAGACTCACTGCCTCTGTGAAGTGGTAGAAACCCTAAGCTCCTTAGCCAGCCTTTCCTGGTACCACCCCAGCAGAGGGTGAAGGATTGGAGAAGCAGTGCTGCCATATGTTTACAAGAGGGTGGAGGGGTCCAGTGCTGTGGTATATAGAAGGCTAAGCCTCTGCCTTTGGAGCTGGGAACCCCATATGGGTGCCAGTTCATGTCCCAGCTGCTCTTCTTCCAATCCAGCTCTCTGCTATGGCCTAGGAGAGCAGTAGAAAATGGCCCAAGTACTCGGGCCTCAGCACCTGTGTGGGAAACCCGTAAAAAAGCTCCTGGGCTTCAGATTGGCCCAGCCATTGTGGCCATTTCAGGAGTAAACCTGCAGATGCAAGAGCTTTCTGCCTCTCCCTCTCTCTGTAACTATGCCTCTCAAATAAAATCTTTAAGAAAGAAAGAGGGTGGAAGCATAGGCTGCCCTCTTGACCTTGGCTGGTAGCCATGGGACTGCAGTTCTTTTTTTGCAATGGTATTTGGCTGGAAGAGAGTGGCTACCCTGTAAAAGGTTTCTACATTGAAAGCAGTCCCTTTCCTGGTTCTTTGCATTAATAGGAAGATGTTCTATTTGTTTTTATTAATGCCCACTGACACTCCAGATTCTCCAGCACCTAGTCTAGTATATAAAAACAAAAAAGAAAATTCAGGTGACTACTCATCATGCCATTCCTTTAGTTTCAAGTCCTTTTTACTTTTCAAAGTCCTCTTATATGCTACATATTCATATGTAATATCCAGGGTTTTAAATTGTACTTACTGGGAAGAATATGGAGAAATGTTTCTATTCCATGTTTTCTGATTATATTTCTTATCGTAGTCTCATTAATAAAATGCAAATAACTGTATGTGTCCCACATATTTATAAGTACACCATTATGTGAAATAACAGTAAGAAATACAAAAGCAGGAATTTAGACTAGAAAATGTGTCCTATCGGTAGGACTGTGCACTTTGAGGGTATATAATCTGGTACCAAAAGTAAAGGCATTCTTCCATATGCCAACAAATCTCAATATGAGTCCTAATTAGAAACTTTACAGGTGCAGAAAGGTGTTTCAAGGACAATTAAGCTACCTAGAAAACATGAACAAATGGCAAGAGAAAAGAGTAGTATTTTCATTCAAAGTAAGGAAAAGGACTCTTCATTTTGGCATTATTTTTTAGAAGACATCAAAGTGAGTTCATACGGATTGAGTAGATTTGTCTAGGACTTTCAGAATTTAAAGGAAGATTCCAATTGCCTCATATAGTCAAGTATTCTGAGTAACAAGATATTTTAAATGGATTCTAATTGAGAGTCCTGACTAGATTTCATTAGATAAAAAGAACATCAAGATCCACTTAAGTTATTTAGTATTTTTTAAAATAAATCTTTTTTAAAAGACAATGCTGACTAATCAGTGGAATTGCTGAAGAGCTGACAAAAGGCATATACAATCTATTCAATCAAACAGTAACTGAAAACTTCTCTAGTCTTGGCAAAGATATGAACATCCAAGTAAGGAGTACCATAGAATGCCATAAAGATACAAACTGAAAAGAACCTCACCACAATATATATATATATATATATATATATATATATATATATATAGTCAAACTGTCAAAAGCTTAAGACAAAGATAATTCTAAAAGCTACAAGAGCAAAGCACCAAGTCACCTTTAAGGAAGTCCCTGTTATGTGAACAGTAGATTTGTTACAGACCAGAAGCAAATGTATAGATATATTTCTAGTTCTAAAACAAACTGCCAACGAATAATGCTATACCCAACAAAGCAATCATTCATAAATGAAGGAAAAACAGACTTTCCAAAACAAGAAAAAATTGCTGAATTCTATCCCATATTGGTTTTACAAAAGATACTAAATAAGTCCTATATACAGAAGCCAATAAATAAATAAACAACCAACATCACGAAAGCCTGAAAGGATAAACCCCAGTAGGAAAAGAACAAGGGATATTTAAAATCAAAAGAAGTAATTTTAAAAAGTAGAACTATGTCATTACTTATCAATATTACTTTGAATATAAAAGGCATAGACTAAATAAATTGAAAAAACACAAGTAGAAGGCTGCCTTCAAGAAACTAATTTCACCAGTAAAGACAGACAGACAGAGGTCAAAGTATGGATAAAAAGGACTCCTATGAAAATGGAAGCTAAAAGCTGGCAGGAAAAGTTGTACATATATTGGACAAAATGGGCTTTAAGACAAAACCATAAAAGGAGACAAAGAAGACCGTTATATAATAGTTAAGAGATAAATTAACAAAGATTATAGGGTAACTGTAAATGTAATGTATATAATGCTGGAACACCCAATTTTATAAAACAAACATTAGATCTAAAGGGTGAACAACCTCCAATATAATTTTAGTAGGGCACTTCACTCCCTTTCATCAATGGAAAGATCACTGAGACAAAAAAAATTCAACAAACATCTGAGTTAAGATATATTTTTGATCAAATGGAACTGACAGATATTTACAGAACATTCTACCCAACAACTATAGAATACACATTCTTTTCACCCCAGCTCATCTAACAGTGCCTAGGATAGCCTATTAGGACACAAAATAAGCCTCAATTTTTAACAACAAAAATCATATGTATCCTTTCTGATGACAATGGAATAAAATTCAACAAAGCACTCCAGAAATTATAAAAATACGTGACTGAACAACATCCTATTGAAGAATTCAAAAGGAAAATTTTAAAATGCCTCGAAACTAATGAAAGTGAAAACATATTGAAACTTATGCTGAATCCTTCATAATAATAAGCAACTACATTAAAAACAGGTATCAAATAACTTAATAGTATATCAAGATTTTAGAAAACAGTGACAAACCCAAAATTAGGAGAAGGAAATAAATACCAAAGACCAGATAAAGACATAGAAAAGAAATACAAAAGGTTAATGATGAGTTAATTTTTGAAAAGATAAAATTGATAAGCCTTTAGTTACCAGGGGTTTTGACCCCCCCCTCCTTTTTTTTTCTTCCCAAGGGCATACAAAATTATCAACTTAGCCTGCTACAGATTGACTGAATTTCAAGTCCTGCCTTCAGGTGCCTTGGCAGGGCCAGACCAAATGATTTCATGGGTCTTTGCCATAAAGAAAATTCCATGACTAGATAGCATCACTGCCTAGAGTTCTACCAAACTTTTAAGGAAGAACTAACACCAATTCTTAAACTATTCCAAAACATTGAAAGAGAACTTTTCCAAATTCAATCCACAAGGGTAACGTTACCTTGATTCCAAAACCAAACAAGGCCACAACAATAAACCATAGTCCCATATCCCTGATGAATATATATATCAACAAATACTTGCAAATTGAATCCAACAATACATCAAAATGATCATTCATCAAATGGAATTTATCCCAGGAATGCAGGGATGGTTCAACCTAATACAAATCAATAAATGTAATTTATATTGTCAATATTATAAAGGATAAAAATCATCTGACCTTAATAGGTACAGAAAACACAATTGATAAAATTCCATGTCCATTTATGATAAAAAACCCTGAACAAATTAGGTATATAAAGACCATAAGCTTAACATAATAAAGGCTATATAGTATAAGTGCAGGTTGACATTGTATTAAATAGGAATAACAAACTATTTCCTCTTACATCTAGAATCAGACAAGAATGTTCATTCTCACTCTTAGATTCAGTGTAGTAGTAAAAGTTTCAACCAAAGAAATTAGGCAAGAAGAAAACATAAAATGCACACAAATGGAAAAGGTGAAAAAATTTCCCTATGTGAAAGTGACAAGATGTTCTTTTTTTTTTTTGACAGGCAGAGTGGACAGTGAGAGAGAGAGAGAAAGGTCTTCCTTTGCCATTGGTTCACCCCCCAATGGCCGCTGCAGCTGGCGCACCGTGCTGATCTGAAGGCAGGAGCCAGGTGCTTCTGGTCTCCCATGTGGGTGCAGGGCCCAAGCACTTGGGCCATCCTCCACTGCACTCCTGGGCCACAGCAGAGAGCTGGCCTGGAAGAGGGGCAACCGGGACAGAATCTGGCACCCTGACCGGGACTAGAATCTGGTGTGCCGGCACCGCAGGCGGAGGATTAGCCTATTGAGCCGTGGTGCCAGCCAAGATGTTCTTAGAAAGACATTTATCTACATCATGACCAGACTATTACATTTAGCAATCACCAGCGTGAGTGTGAAAACAGAAAAAAAAAAAAACATTAAAACCCTTGGTTGGAACCCTTTATACTTTCCACAGAATAGAAACTAAAAACTATTAAACCTTTTACACAATTAGTCTCCAGTAGAGTCAAGTTTGTTTTTTTTTCCTATATACATGAGTACTGTCTAAAACATGTCTTCTTTGTAGCAGATAGGCCTTGTGCTTTAATAAGTTCACAAATCTGTTGTAACCTATCGCTTCCCTGTCACTTCTCTGGCTTGCCACTCCTCCTAAACTTTGTTGACTGGAAATTATTAAAACCTGCCCTTGCCATAGAAACTGCTGCTGCTGTAACTGACCACGCCATCTTGATTTCATGGTTTGGGAAAATATTGGTTTCTACCACCATAGGAATCAGAGCTTCTGCCTTCGAAGTTTCCTCTAAAATTTGAAGACTGATTGTTGTAATTGCCAAAATCACTGTAGCTTCCACCACCTCTGAAATTGCTTCCCTCATTACATTCCACCCATTGTAAGCATCCCCACTGTTACCACAGCCACTGTGACCACCAAGATTTCCCCCACAACCAAAGCTGTCATTGCCACCAAAACTACCTCTGTGATCACCACCAAAGTTTCCAGAGGCACTTGGACCTCTCTGGATGGATGAAGCACTAGCCACCACCTACTTTGATGGGCCTTCCTTACTTTGCAGCCGTGACTATTCACATGATCGTATTTCTGAAGAACAATCTTAATAGTAAATGGAATGATTCAACACACAATAAACTCAATCTACTACGAGACTTAAAACTGGCAAATTCAGTAAACTGCAAAATCATCATTGTTACAAACCAGTAATAAACTCACTGAAAAATTATAACAGCAATCCCATTCACAATAACATATAAAATTTAAGCAAGTGGGATTAATTCAGGCTAAGAAGTTCAGTACATCAAAAGCAATAATCAACTGAATAAAAAGACAACCAGTAGAATGGAAGAAAATATCTGCAAGTTATGCGTCTATTAAAAGATTAATATCCAGGATATATAAGGAACAAAAAATCCAGGAAATAGACATGAATCTAAACAAATAACTTCTCAAAAGAAGAAATACAAATAGCTAACAAATACATTTAAAAAAAAGTTCAACATCACTAGTCATCAGGGAAATGCAAATCAAAACCACAGTGAGATAAGTAGTTGACTCTAGTTAAAATGGCTATTATGAAAAGGACAAAAAAGTTTACAGACACTAGTGAGAATGGTGAAGAAAAGAGAATCTCATGCACTGTCAGTGGGAATGCATATTTGTGCGGCCATTCTGCAGTATGGAGGGTCTTCATAAAAACTAAGATCTGTCATATGACTCAGCTATCTCACTTCTGGGTATATAAGAAATGAAACTAGAATATGAAGGTGATATCTGCATTCCCAAGATTATTGTTCATTGAAACACCATTCACAGTAGCCAAGATATGTCCATCAATGGATGAATGAATAAAGAAAATGTGGTAACTGCACACTAAGTGGATTATTATTCATCAAGAAAAAAAATCCTGCGATTTGCATAAAAATTGCTAGAACTACATACAGGTTGAAGTAAGATACAGAGAAGCTCAAATGTACTTGTTTTCTCTTATATGTGGAAGCTAAAAAAATACACTGATTAGTAGAGACTGGAGATACTGCAGGGTAGAAGAAATAAAAGAAGACTGGATCAACATAGATTGAATTAGTAATTTCTATTATGAGTTATATGAGGAACTATAATCCACACAACATGTGATATAAAAAACTAGGAGAGAGGAGCTTGTGGTTTCTAAACACAAAAGATAAGAAAATGGAAAAGCTAGTTGCCTGGTTTGATCAGTTTATGCTGTATATGTGTTGAAACATTGCATTATATCCCATAAAAAAAGAACCAATATTAAATGTCATTAAAAATTTTAGAATAACTAAAAAAGTTAAGAAATTATACTCATGCCTTGCCAAACATATGTACCATATCTAAATGGATTTCACCTGTTTTATAATTATCAATGAAAATTCAAAAAAAGCAAATTCATTAATAAACAAATCATACAATATCTCTAATGACTTTATCCATTTTCTGGTGCTTTGTCTTTATGTTTTTATTTACTTCTTGGAAGAATTTTTGGAAATGGATGCAGGAAATTTTAAAGTATGGAAGGACTGAAAACAGGCCAGTGCCCACGTGAAGGACAGTGAAAAAATGCTAGGGCGATACTGACCTCCAGTGGCCACAAAACACAGGCACTAGTAATTCTCAAGAAATTTAAACCTAGCACCAAATATAAAATTATTTATCTGCTTAATCTATTTCTTAAGACAACAGCAACAGTGGAAAATTTTGTTTTCAAATTTCATGCTTAATAATAAATATAAAGAAACACCTTCTTGCTGAGTATATAAAATCATTCCCAATTGGCAACTAACAAGCACAGTAATTTATTATCACATTATACTCTCTTAATGACATACACCAGGAATTACATAAACTCTAGGGTGAATACTTTACCAGTCAAGAGAATGATGGACCAAATTCTGTATTTACACGAGATAATCAAAGAAAAGGCAGGAATGCTTTTCACACCAAAATGTATTAAAAATATGATATGGTAAAATACTTTATTTAAAGAAAACTGATGCCTAAATACACTGTTTAAAAATGTTTTCATATATTGCAGCTGACTTAAATCTGGAACCATGATCTTGATTTAAGAGACGAAAAGTGTGAAAAATAAAAATTAAAAAATGTCCGTTTTATGCATATATACATATATATGTATATGTATATATACATATACAGTCCTGTCAATTTCCAAATCCTTAAGAGTCTAAGTTAAGACCAAGGCTTTTAAAATGACACGCTAGGCCGGCGCCTTGGCTTAACAGGCTAATCCTCCGCCTTGCGGCGCCGGCACACCGGGTTCTAGTCCCGGTTGGGGCGCCGGATTCTATCCCGGTTGCCCCTCTTCCAGGCCAGCTCTCTGCTATGGCCCGGGAAGGCAGTGGAGGATGGCCCTACTGCTTGGGCCCTGCACCCGCAAGGGAGACCAGGAGAAGCACCTGGCTCCTGGCGTCGGATCAGCGAGATGCGCTGTCCGCAGCGGCCATTGGAGGGTGAACCAACGGCATAAAGGAAGACCTTCCTCTCTGTCTCTCTCTCTCACTGTCCACTCTGCCTGTCAAAAAAAAAAAAAAAAAGACACACTAGAGGTATTGCTGTGTAGAAGTTACAGAAACTAGAATTTGTCATTTGTAAGTCTTAGTTTTACTGTGAAACGCGCACCTATTTATCATCTTAAACTTTTTTTTATTTGTAGAAGAACATTTGCTACAACTACTAAAACTGCTGATAAGATAGAATTGTTTCAACTTCGCAGGAACCATTTCCACTTTGTACTTAGGCAGAAGCTTTGCAAATCCCATCTGATTTACAATATATTATGAAAGAAACACCCTTTTATTCTCCAATTCTCACTGTCAAAGAGAAAATTTCATAGTATAAGGCAAGTGGGCATTCTGTGATTGGGAATTAGAGGAATGTATAAATTAAATGGGGGATGTAAAGCCACCCTTTGGGATGCCAGGATCCCATATGGGTGCCAGTTCAAGTCCCTGCCATTCCACATCCAATCCAGCTCCCTGCTAATGGCCAAAGTGCCCCTGCCACCAACTTGGGAGACCCAGTTGGAGCTACTGGCTCCTGGCTTCAGTCTGGGTCAGCCCTGGCCATTGCAGCCACCTGGGGAGTGGAAGATTCTCTCTCTCTCTCTCTCTCTCTCTCTCTCTCTCTGTAACTCTTTCAAATAAATATTTTAAAAAATCATCTGGTCAAACAGACAAGAATTGCTATTACAAATGATTATGGAAAGAAATTTAAGTGAAGTGAGAAAAATCCTATAATCTTTTTCTAAATTTCTGTGGGAAATAAAAGCCAGCTATAATGAAGTATTTTGAAATGCAAATAATTGCTAATTGACAGAAATAGAGTCAAAGTAAATATGAGCCTAGAATTTAGAGTATTTAGTAAAACAAGTCAATATATTTTTGCTCTTACCGAATATAGTCAAAATATTCTTTGTGCTGGTTACGATAAAAAACTGAAAATTTAAGCATACGTCCTGAAATCACTTCAGCCTTCTCCAACAGCTGTGTTAGATGAACTTTTGAGTAGTCTGAAAATAACCCCAAGAAAGTCCATTAAAAACAGAACACCAAAAAATAAACTACATATTTAATAAATTGGAGATTTTTTAAATTAACCTTTAGGGAATTCAATTTAGTGAATAGGAAATAAAATTGTAAACAGAAATCATTCATTGTATGGCACATTTTTCATTCTATAAATGTATTTAAGTTATCATTGCTGCTTAGAATTATGTTTACATTTTTTCACTCTACAAAATGGAAGATACTGAAACAAAAATAAGCTAAATAAATTTTTATAACTCAAGTAATGTCCATCAGCACCTGACTAGCTTTTCTTGGAGCAAGTGATAAAGTCAATAAAATAAGCTGATAGTTTATAATCTGCAATCAATAACAAAATTGGAAAGCAGAAATAATAATGCTCATTTATTTTGTAAGGCTGACAAGACAGATTAAATATTAGCATTTTAGGTGCCAGCGTTTGTGGTGCAGCAAGGTAAGCCACTGGGAGCACCAGTTCAGCCCCTGGCTGCTCAGGTTCCAATCCAGCTCTTTGCTAATATGGCTGGGTAAGCAGCAGCAGATGGCACAAGTACTTGGGCCCCACCACCCACATGGAGACCCAGATGAAGTTCCAGGTGCCTGGCTTTGATCTGGCCATTGTGGTTATTTGAGGAGTGAATAAGCAGATAGAAGTTCTCTTTCTTCATCTTTTGGTCTGTCTTCTCTGCTTTTTAAATAAATAAAACTTTTCCCTTTAAATGACCATTTTATTGATGCAGAAATTGAAGCTTTTCAAACTTTTTAATGATTTTGCCCAATGTTCATATGACCAATAACTTAAGAGACTTGGTCTCTAGCTCCCAGTTGATTGTCTGAGTACCAACACCCTTTGAAATCTAATGATACTGTGAAAGTAATGACACTTTTTACCAATTTTTCATTGTCAAACTCTTGCACAAGAATTAACTTTGTGGTTAATCACAGTTAAGACTTTCCAAACAGAGCAACTTAGTTAAACTGCTCACAGCAACACTGTTTGGTTTACCCACTGTTTCCCTGGGTCAATAAACATTTATATTAGAACATATAATGCATAGGTCACAATACAAAGTCAGATAATCAAGATAAAAAAAAGTGCTTCAAGGAACTAGCAATCTAAGGGAAGATTCTAAGGAAAGAGATAAATATATAGAGAGACAAAAATGACTTCTCATGGCATCATTATTTTTAAGACTGGGATAAATACGTGGTATTATCTTTTTCACAGAATGAAAACAGTTTAGCCTGTGGCATTCTATTTTATTTCCAATACCTTGCACAGTGCCTCATTCATAGTATAAGCTCAATAAATATTGAATTAGATGTCTGGCTTAAAAGACAACTTATATAAAATAGCTGTCTCAAAATTTACAGAGTCAAGTTTACTGAGAAAGCATGGGTGAAATAATATCTAATTATGATAAACTCAACAGTTTTGGACATTTTAAGTTCCTCTTAGATTTTAATCATGTAAATAAAAATGCACAATTTATAGAAAAATATTGTCACACATCTCCAAACTGGCATTTTCTTTATTTATCCTATAACTTCCTTAAGCAAATTATGGTATATAATTAAAAATGCACAAAGGAGTACTATGGTCTGTATATGGTTTGAGTTTCTCTTCTGAAACTTAATGTGTTAGAAGCTTTGTTGCCGGGGATGTGGTACTGAGAGGTAGTGTGGGACCACTTTTAAGAGGGGGGGTCAAGTGGGAGTCCTTAGGTCAATTGGACACATGCCCTGAGAAGGGAGTGTACGACCCCACTCTTTGGCTTCCTGTCTAATGATGTGACCTCCTGCTCCCACACATTCTCCTGCTAGGATACCATCCACTATTACACCCTCTTCTGAAGCTAAATTGATGGAGACACCTAATCTTGGACATTCAACCTCCAAAACTGAGCCAAAATAATCCTCTTTTCTTCATAAATGCCTCAGGGATTTTGTTATAGTTAACAAAAACTAAATCATATTAAGATACAAGGTTTACCTTCATACACGTAGCAAACATGCAGTCACATCGTTAACTAGATCACAGAATAAACTGAATACATACATGTGTAGAGTTTGTGTGAATCTGTAATATTTCTAAACTAAAATCCTAAAAGGTATTCCTTAAAGCTGCAGAAAAAAATATTTGATACCTTTTCCTAACTTCAAATGGGGGTTTTAGCAGGTATACTATAGTACCTTTTAGTGTAAAATACTATGTTACTGTTTGCTATCATCCTTTAGAAAATTGCATGTATTACAGATTCAATGTCCCTTATCTGAAATGCTTTGGATCAGAATTGTATTCAGTTTCAGAGTTTTTTAGTATTTGGAAAAATCGGTGTAGGCTTTACCAGCTGAGCATTCCTACCCTGAAAAGCTCCAAAATCCTCAACTTTCAAAACATTATGTTAATGCTCAAAAAATTTCAGATTTTAGAGCATATCAGATTTTTGACATTCAAAGTAGGGATGCCTAACCTGTAAAAAATGCCTATGTACTTACTTAGATTAAGCCTCCCTGGTAGGGTAGAATGAAAATGGAGAAGCAGGAAAGAGTGAATATGAGATTCCAAAGAGAAATTTTAATTCAGGAAAAAAAATCAGGTGAATGCTAATTCCAACATGACACTTCAAATACAGTTAAAAGTTGTATTATGAAGAATTTTTATATTTATTGTTAATAAAATAGAAAATCTTTGGCTACTTCATTACTGATTAGTGAACTATGATTACTACCATTTCTCACCTATTCTAAAATGCATTTTTACACATTTAAACATCTCTGAAATGTGCATAACAATAAATGTAAAAGAAAGCACTGTCGTAAGTTAGTTGGTGGAATTTTTTCTAAGTGATACATAAAATGGTGCATCTTAGAATTTATGGCATAAGACAAACAAATATGGTACTGGCAAGATACTATTTTCTTGAAATCTGAAACACTGAACACTGAAATCTTTAACAAAGATGCTACAATCCTTGACAACTTCTTCACTGAACAACAACAAAAAAAAAGGTTGCAGATAAAATAAAAAAATCACACAGAAGTAAAATTGCATCCATTTAACATGTTCATACAAATTTCATATTTAGTGGAGACTGAGAAACAACAGAAGGTATTGAAATAAAGAACTAAGCATGCAATGATTCTAAAATAATACAATTTTGAGGCCAGGGGTAGGGGAGGGGAGTGGGGAAAGCTGATTTATCTGAAGGATGCCTCAGCGGAGGAAAGTTGCTAAGCAACCTGCAATAGGTGAGGCAAATTGTTTACAAGACTTTTACTAGAAGCATCTTTTTTACTGTCGCAGCCTCTACCCTACAACATTTTTATAGGAAATAGTCATCTAGACAAAGAGGAGAGAACAAAATTCCATTCTGAAAAACAAAAGAATGACAGAAGTGCTTAGGTAGAGAGATAGCTTTTCATCCTTTCAATACCTCACTGTTCAATAAATGCTTGTTTTTGTGTTTTTTTTTTCTTTTTGAAGATTTGTTTTTAAAATGCAGAGAGACAGAGAGAGAGAGAGAAAGGGGGTGGGTGGATATCTTCTATCTGCTGGTTCACTTCCCAAATGGTCAAGTCTGAGCCAGACTGAACCAGGAACCAAGAACTCCATCCTGTCTCCCACATGGGTGGTAGGGACCCAAGTACTTGGGTAATCTGCTTTTCCAGGTGCATTAGCAGGACGCGGGATAGGAAACAGAGCAGCTGAGACTCCAATAGCATTCTGATTTTGGACACCAACATCACAAGCAGCAGCTTAATGTGCTGCAATACAACGCTGGTCCCTAAATACTTCTTGGTTAATGAGTAAACAATAGGTGAATGAGAAGAATGATAACATTTCCATTGGAATAATCTAATGGAATATTAGGGTACACTTTAGCATCAAATGCCACAAGCTCTCCATCAGATCTCCCAATGCCAAATGGCTATTAGGTACATTTTAATGAAACAAAGACATATATACACACATAGGACACTAGTTTAGAAAGGTTTTTTATTTTTTATTTTTGGACTCTTACAGTATTTAAATGGAAAATCTAGTAACATTTCTGCTATGGACAGTCACTTCAATCTATAGTACCCCTAAATTAGATAAGAGTATTTTTGAACTTTATTTTAATATATGTGAAAATCAAAGTAATGAAAAAAAAGTAAAAAGACATCTCTGTGAAAATGAAACCCAATGTATGATGAGTATGTTTTCAAACTTCACCTGTCTTTATTTGCAAAACTTTCATTTGGGGAAAACTTATAAAGAAATGATTTGAAGCAATCACCTTGATGCTCCTGCTGAGAACCTTAGCTTTGTCCAACCAAAACCAATTTAATATTGTTGTTCCACGGTGCTATTGATAATGCAACAATGACCAGTACAGTACATATCACCTTTATAATTACAAAAATAGATTTTCTGTAATTTGCTTCCCAGTAACAACTAAGTAATGGTTATTTTTTCCCTATATTTATACCTAGTTCTCTTACCTGCTGTGCAGAATTCTATAATTTCACTCCATTCGGATACAACATAGTCACCATCAACTTGCTTTGAGGCCGTCTGCACTGCTACTGTATACTCAGTTCTTGGACTCAAAAACCAGTGTCCACGTACAGTCATAGGCAAGGGAACAGCTTTTGCCACAAGTTTTGTTGGAACATCCTAAGAGGGAGAAAAGGAAGGGAAGGATGGAAGGAAAGGAAGAACAGATACTAATTCAGCACATAACTTTAATCAGTTGTAACCAATGAGGAAGAGTTTATTAAATTCCTAGCTGACAACAAAATTTTCCTGTTTAAAGATACTTAGATTTAAATCTCTTATTCTTCATATCGAAAAACTAAAGCCCCAACGTGATCAAGAGGCCTGCTCAAGACCACACAGCTAATCAATAGCATAAATGTTCATGGATTTGATTTCCAGTATGTTCTTTTCTGTACTATGTGCTCCTCAAAATGCTATAACCTATAATACTAATTGACAAAGTTTTTTTTTCTTTTTTTTTTTTTTTTTTTTTTTTTTTTTTTGACAGGCAGAGTGGATAGGGGAGAGAGAGAGAGAAAGGTCTTCCTTTTTGCCATTGGTTCACCCTCCAGTGGCTGCTGTGGCCAGCGCATCATGCTGATCCGAAGCCAGGAGCCAGGTGCTTCCTCCTGGTCTCCCATGCAGGTGCAGGGCCCAAGGACTTGGGCCATCCTCCACTGCACTCCTGGGCCATAGCAGAGAGCTGGCTTGGAAGAGGAGCAACCGGGATAGAATCCGGCGCCCCAACCGGGACTAGAACCCGGTGTGCCGGCGCCGCAAGGCGGAGGATTAGCCTGTTAAGCCACGGCGCCAGCCCAACAAAGTTTTTTTTTTTTTTTTTTAAATTACAAAACAATATATTAGGTATTAAAAGTGCTACATTTGCTTAATTTACCTAATTTTTTTTCAGGACTAGCCCACTACTAAACAATTTATATGTGAAAGGATATAATTTTTTTTTTAAAATTACTTTAATTAAATGGATCTGTTTTAATACAAATGAGGTTAACATCTGCTTTACTTTTATCCAGGTACTGAGTCTGTGAGTCACAGAATAGTTTAAGTATTTGTAAATAAGGACTAATCATTAATATGCCAGATGAATGGACACTACATTTTCAATGACATGGTATCCTAAGCATGGAGTAAAGAAAGGGGGTTAAATCTTGAGCTCATTTAATATTAAATATTTCCAAGCTGCTTCAAGAAGGCAAATGTAAACAGAGTATCACCAAGAAACATAATCAAAATTGGAACTTGGGAACAATAATGACTGATTAAGTTTGCTTTCTCTTTCACACAACATAAGAAAGAACACTTAAACCAGTTAACTTATCCTCTCTATAGGCACTTTTATACAGAGATATATATCAGAAAAGATGTATGATATGTAGACAGGTATGCGAATAAACATTAGAAATATTACATATCTAAAAAAATCTAAAAGTTGGTAATTTTCATTCTCAAAACAAAAAGGCAATACAAGAAATTTTCACTCCCAAAATGAACAAAATAACAGACAATTAACTGCCTAAAGCAATTTTCAGCCCTAAAGTGTTTTAACAAATAACATGATGCTTATAAGCTGTATCAGATTCCTCTTTTGGCAGTTAGTAGAGGAAAAATGTGTGTTTCAATAAAGACGTATGCACTGCCTGTAGCACAACTTTCTGGCTATCTGCTTCTGATTCTATGGAAGCTATTTTACAATTTTGTAATCTCTAGGAATTAGTAAAAATTCAGTTATTCTTGTCTAAATACTTGTAAATGAATTCTGCCATTGGAGGGACACTGCACCCATTTTCATGTCTGCATGACAGCCATGATTTTACCATTTTTGAAAATTATCTTTTAACAATTAGTACAGCATTTTTTAAAATAAAATATATTACAGGATTAGGTTTTAAAATCACATAATCTTTATTCTTGCCAATATCAAATATATTATTAATGGACCATTTTTTTTAAAATGTTCTTACTACAAATGTTCTTAAGATGCAAATCAATTTAAGTGTTTGTTGCATTTTACCTTGTGCTTGAATTTATTAGAGTTCTTGTTCTCTTTCTTGTTAAGGTCTATGAAATAATGTGTAATACGATCCTTTGATTTTGAATCCATTTCCCATGAAATCTTGAATGAATCACATGTAATATTGCTTATTTTGATGTTATGTGGTACAGGAAGTTCTTCCATCTCTGCTATGCCACTGTCTTGTGATTTGTTCCCTGAAAGAAAAGAATACACATAAAGGTAGTTTCCAATTAATGTGTTTTTTTCCAATTTTCAAGGTGTACCTATTTTGAATTCAACTATATAGTTACTAAATCTAGGATTTAATTGAGATCATGAAGTAATGTGAGTGCTAATGATAATAAAGGATGTTTCTAAGGTCCTATTTACAATAAGAGATGACTTAATCCTTCCCATATCTACATTTTCACTAATCTCTGCTTTCATAGAGTTGAAACAGAAACACTGATGGTTACACTTACCCTTAAAAGCCCCCAAGAATCCATTTTTCCTACATGACCAATCAGTTCTGCTGTAGAGTAGTATCAGGTGTTTTAAGCTAGATGATGTCATAAAAATGCTGACAATCAAAGAGTCCAGTCAAATAAAGGTAATGTTTCTTTAAAAGTATATGAGTTAGGGGCAGGTATTTGGACTAACAGTTAAGGCATTTATTGAGACACCTGAACCCAGATTATGGTTCTTGAGTTCAAGTCCTGGATTTGCTCCAGATTTCAGCTTTCTGCTAACACACACCTGGAAGGCATCAGGTGACGGCTCAAGTAATTGGTTCCCTGCCACTTCTAGGAGATACCTGGATTGAGTTCTTGGCTCCTGGCTTTGACCTGACCCAGCCCAGTGTGTGTGCGTGGGGGGTGGGGTTTACAGGCATTTGAGGAATGAATCAGCAGATGGAAGATCTCACTCTCTTCCTCTGCCACTCTCCCTTCTTCCATCTTTTTCTCTCAAGTAAAAAAAAAAAAGTCCTTTAAAATGTATGAGGTAGCAATGACAACCTATAAAATTTGCTGTTCCTCTTTTATTTTGGAAATATATGGAAACAGCAGCTAATGATTACATTACACATATAAATAACATTGAAGATAATTCAATTACAAGTTATTATGTCAAGGATTACTCTAGGAATCTTTTACCTATGATATCTTGATAAATTTGAGTAACAAAATGATAGATAAGGCTAAAAGAAAATATATGATTCCCATGTTAATTGTTATAATTGAAATACTGAAAAATTGATCTGATACCTGGTTACTCTGAAGACTGTCTCCACACTTCTACTAAGAGAAAATGCTATCACTTAAAGTGATAAGGACATGAGGAATGACAGGACAAAGAAAGGAAATATACACAGACTTGCCAGGTTTGTTTCATATATAATAAAAACATACTGGATTCAAATTTTATTCCACTTCTTTCTACCTTCCCTTTCCGCATGCCAACATAATGTTCAATTCCACAAAGAGAAAAAAGTGAAATAATTATTCACATGACAAAAAAATGGTAGGTCATATACCAGTAGCATATCTTAATCCTTAGCAGAAAACAATAAATTTTGGTTAACAAAAATTAAAAAGCAACAAGAGTGAATGCCAGTCTGTTACAATACCTTCTATATGTGGATTAATTGTTCTCTCCTCTCCTATACTCAGCACCAATCACTCAAATAAAACTTTTGACAAATCCCAACTTTATTAAATCTTTGACTGATGTTATCTCAAACTGTATTGTAGCCAGAGGAACCCAACGGCAATCAACAATTGATTTTAAAATACCTTTAAGTTCTTCACTTTTATTTGTTGAACAATATTTTTTAAAACTTTCCTTCTGGGGCCAGCGCTGTGGTGCAGCTGGTTAATGCCCTGGCCTAAAGTGCTGGCATCCCATATGGGCGCTGGTTCAAGTTCTGGCTACTCCACTTCCAATTCAGCTCTCTGCTATGGCCTGGGAAAGCTGCAGCAGATGGCACAAGTCCTTGGGCCCCTGCACCCATCGGGGAGACCCGGAAGAAGCTCCTAGCTTTGGATCGCCACAGCTCCAGCCGTTGCAGCTGTCTGGGGAGTCAACCAGCAGATGGAAGACCTCTCTCTGTCTCTATCTCTCTGTAACTTTCAAATAAATCTTAAACAAAAAACAAAAAAACCTTTCATTCTTCTTTATAGCACCATCACATCCTAGTTTCTCCACATTCTTTCTACATGAAATTTCCAGAAAAATTTCTCTTCCACTTTTTACTTTACTCCATAGCTGTTTTCATACAATCCCCAAATTGCTTCTGGCCTAACACTTTTCAGAATTCAGGAGAAGGAAAAAACCAAGTGGACTCCCTTTAATAGCCTTGGGAAAAGGAAAGGAAATAAATATTCTAACAGCAATTTTTGTCCTATTTTCAAAAGGTCACATTTCAAACTACTGTTTGGATTGCAGTTATCATCAAAACAGTAGTAGTATTAATGAAAATCTCTCTAGACGCTAATGATAGAAAATTCTGTAATTCATCTATACTATAACTCTGCCCATACAACTTCACACTAAGAATAACTAAAATTGTTTTTTACAATCCATAGAGAAAAATAAAACTATTTTGCACTTGATCCAATTTACTGCATATACAATTTCAATATATTGACATTATCTAACATATATTTTACCATTTAAACTGCCACTACTGTTATTTTATTCAAACTTAACGTGACAACTGATTACTTCATATAGTATAGCACATTTTATAAATTTTCTTCTTAAAATTTAATGAAAAATTTTCCTTACATTAAAATGTGATATGGGAACCTTTGCTGAAATCATATATTTTTTTCCATTATGAACACTATAAAGCTCAAACCTGTAAAGGATTTGTTATATTAAGTCTCTTCATTTTCAGACTACCCATTAAAGTCCAAGTTCTTAACAAAACCACTAAACTTTACAGCTTAGTTGGTTAAAGAAAGTCAATAATTTAAATCAACAACACAATTAATTACAGAATGGCTGACAGTGTCCCTACTAGTCATACAAACATTTGAATTCTAATGATGCCACACAGAGATGTCTGACGCTGAGGAAATCTTAAAATCGTCTCAGCCTCTGTTTCCTCAGAAGGTCAGTGAGTATAAAATGAGGCAATGCAGATATAAAACATTTAATACAGTGTCTGGTATGTAGCAGATAATTTCAGCTGATTTAACATCACATTGATATAAAAGGAAATTATCAGTTCACTCTATCTTTTCATCTAATTAATGCATAACCGTTCTAATTCACTCCAGAATGTCAGGCCTCTGGTCATATTTAAAGACTTTTTTTGCTTCTAAAATCCCAATCTGCTGATGTTCATTGATGTCCAGATAGAGTCTAGTGTTTCTGAGTAAATCTTCACATGCTATAATTTCCTATTTTTTTTTTTAATATTTTATTTATTTGACAGGTAGAGTTACAGACAGTGAGAGGGAGGGACAGAGAGAGAGAAACGTCTTCCTTTCATTGGGTCACTCCCCAGATGGCTGCAAGGGCTGTGCCGATCCGAAACCAAGAGCCAGGTGTTTCTTCCCGGTCTCCCATGTGGGTGCAGGGGCCCAAATACTTGGGCCATCTTTTACTGCTTTCCCAGGCCATAGCAGAAACCTGGATTGGAAGGGGGCAGGTGGGACTAGAGCCGGCACCCATATGGGATGCCAGCACAGCAGGAAGAGGATTAACCTACTGTGCCACAGAACTGGCCCTGATTTCCTAATTTTTATGTGATATTTAAGTTCAGCAAGTTCTAATTTACCTCATGCTTTTATCAAATATGCTTTTTTTTAAAATCAAGTCACTCTGCAGGTCACATCTAATTTCCTGTCTTCATCTTTGTTACTTGCCACCTTCTTAGTGCATACTTTCTTTCCATCAGCTTCTAGGTTTTTTATTTTTATATAACATACCAATTTTTATTACCTCTTTCCTGTGCACCAAATACTTAAGTCACTCTTTCTGAATAATTTCTTATATTTTTGCTTACAAAATCAACATATATAGGAATTTCACATCTAAATCATTAATATTTTTTAAATGTAGGAGCTGCAGAGCTGACCCAGGAAGGAGTTATTTCTTCAATAACACAGTATCCGAAAGACATTTCACCCCAATTTGAGGTCTTAAAAATGTCTAATTATTCTGCAGTTATCACTCTTGGAATAGTTTTAAATCCATGTAATAGCATTTCTTTATTAACATAGTTCCAATATATTTTCCAAGAAAGTTTTATGAGGTACTATTTTATTCTTCATCAATGATGAAACTACATATTGAACCAGTTGCAGAGCTGATGAAATATGATATCAACACTTTTGACAGTTTCTCATTACTACAAGGGTTATCAATTACAAATGGAGGATATGGAAAATTCAACTGTTAGAAAGTTAGGAAAACAGTTCCATTAGGGAATAACTGTATACTTATTAATGAAAATGTTTTATTCCATAAAGGTAACTCACGTGAACAAAAGCAAGGGAGTAAGGCCAGTATGAAACCTCATATTCAAAAGTCCAAAATGTCAATATCCAAAGGTATCTCAATTGCAAATCTTATGAATTTTAGACTTTTTGGCTTTTATGAAAAACCAAGAAGACAAGATTATGCCTGTGGTGCTAACCCTTAACATACAGCATTTGGATTCTCCAGTACACAGAAGAAACGCAAAATTCTTGCTTCAGTGAAACAAAAAGAAGTACAAAATAAATGCTTTATATTCCCGTTTATAGGCTTATCTCTCTTAGCCATACCCAGCGCTAATTCCAAGTTAAAACGTCTAAAGACTTTTAAAAAGTAAGTCATCAATGCCCCTATAGTTAAACTGCAGTACCAATAACAAGCAACAAATGAAAGAGTGAAACTCATCCAGTATCTACCATGCTTTCCAATTACTCAAAATATATGTACATGGGCTAAACAACAGTGAATAAAATGAAATGATTTTTGGTCAGTTCTTCCTATGAAAGCCAAAATGGCAATGATAAAATGAGGGTATTTTGTTAAACTCATTTTAAAGATGAGTTAAATTTGTTTTTCATTTATCTCCTTACTTTTCAAAGAATATTAAAATGATTCAACAAAAAAGTTGAAAAAGACTTTGGCAGATGGTGACTAATAAAGTAGAAAGTTTTTCTAAAGTTAAACAGAAACCTGTAACAAAGAAAAATGATTTTATATAATTAAAATATTAGATGGAAATTCTAGACAATAAGATCTAAGCCACTGGGCCAACCATACAGGCAGTTTCTGTTAACCCTAACAGATAATATTCAAATATACTCATAGTACTGATTAGAGGCTTTTAGTACCAGAAACATTTATTGAGCACTTTTGTCAGCCAGACAGTATTCTGAGGATTTTTTTTTACATATATTTTTATTCTCATAAAAATTTATGAATTAACTACTATTATCACCATTATTATTTTAACAGACTTTGGAAATGAGGGAAGAAGTTGTTATGTAACTTGTTCAATGTCAAATAACTAATGCAAAACAAGCCAAAAACTTTGGCATAAAAGTGCAGATTTCTAACTGCCATACTACAGTTGCCTACCATGGTTGTTCTAGAATTACTTGTATTGTTTCAGGTGAATCAATATGCATTGCTCCTTATTTGTAAAATAAGAGAACTCCTTTGCATGAGATTCTCTACAGTCACCCTCAACTCCAAAATTAAGAAATCTTATTAAATTTTTTAGATAACATTTTTAATTTACATTATGGTCCTAAGAATTGTGTTATAGTAACTATCATGCATTTGCTGTGAGCCTGAGACTCGAATGCTAAATAAATTCCTTTAAAAATAAAGTAAAAAGTAAATTACAGTGCTAATTAAAGAAAAAAAAATCTTACAGTTGGGGCTAGCCTTGTGGCACAGTGGATTAAGCCTCTGCTTATAATGCCAGCATCCCATTTTGGAGCGCCAGTTAGAGTCCCAGCCGTTCTGCTTCTGATTCAGCTTCCTGGTAAAGTACCTAGGAAGGCAGTGGAAGATGTCCCAAGTACTTGCACCCCTGCCACCCATGTGGTAGACCAGGAAAGAGTTATTGGCTCCTGGCTTCAGCCTGGCTCAGAGCTGGCTGTTGTAGCCATCTGGGGAGTAAACTCTGTCTCTGCCTCTCTTTTTGTTACTCCGCCTTTCAAACAAATAAAGCATTTATCTTTTTTAAAAAAAGAAATCTTAAGGTTACCATATTTTCTCAAATGAACAACTTTTAAGTTTCTGGCATTTATCAGTTGACACTAATTTACATTACCTCATGATTAAAGTAAATACAAACATTCAAGAATTCACTTCTTTTCTGATAATATTTCTTTGCAATACAACAATTAATTGAGATTCCATGGTGTAGATGAGTGGGAATAGTATATGGTCTAAGTTCTCACACTGAGATGTTTTACAGCCCTACCTAGGTAACTTTTTTTGAAGTTAAAATTCTTCCTCTTTAACTTATACACTGACAAATATGCTAGGTGAATAATGTCAATGCCTTCTATTCTTTTTGGTGATATTTTTGTCTCACTTTGAGAAAACTTAAATAAAAAGCACAACAGATCAACTCTGATTTACTTAGCAGCTGACTATGCCTAACTTTCTGTCACCTTACAGTATTCTGTCCTCAACAAGGACACCCAAAGGCACATAAAAGTGGGAGTAGGCAAGAGACATATCTATTCAATTTTTTAGTTATTAGCAATTCATCACAAAACTGGTGTGAAAGGAGGCAGAACCTGAATTAAACTTAGGGTCTGAACTACTCCTGTTGCTCCTTTTCTCCACTATGATAGAGTAAATACAAGTTGTTAGCATAATCCTATTTGCTTTTTTGGTTTGCTTTTTCCATTGTTATTTTTAAATGACCTAAGCAAGTCACATATTTTGTGTTTAATATATTGTACTCAACCAGAAACTCTGATGAAGGTACATGGAATTACCGAATGAGCCTAACCTAATTTAAGGAAAAAAGTATCTACCCATTACTGATGTCAACTCAACATTCTTCCTACTTTCACTTTCTCTAATAATGATCTTTGTTCACCCAGTATATTTAGAAATAGCAAACCATATATAGAATTTATTCCATATGCAAGACATTGAATTATTAACACTGCAACAATTTATTCCCAACTCTGCATATTTGACTTATTTTAAATAACACATTTTTAAATGAATACATGTAAGAAATGCATGTCCAAATCTAATAAAAGGGCATCAAAAAGGCTCTGAAAAGAAAATTAATTTTTCAGTATGGAAAACATCAGCTAATTTCAAAGCAACTTCTATAATATGGTGAGAATAGACTGCATATCCCCTCCTAAAAGGATGAATTTTAAATGTAAAACCCATACTGCTACTTTATAATACAAGCTGAATAACCATGAGATTAATGAAGTTTGACATTCTGAATGTTCCTCATTTGCAAGGTCTACTTTCTTAGCACAATAAATAATATTTTTATAATTATGCATTCTTTTTTCTAAAGAAGGTCCCCCACAATATATAAGGTTGACATGACACAATAAATGTTTTATGGATGAATATCTGAATCTAACCATGTTTTACATTCTAGTTTTCAAAGTTGATGTCAGGCCCCACCTCCTGCAAGCCTTTCCTGACCACCATAGGGTTCGTTGATAGCCTCCCTCTGAGAACTCTAATGGTAGTCTATCCACATAGGTCATATATTTCTTCTATTCTACTTTGTTATTCTATACTTATTGGTTTTAGAATCAGACAAGGCTTTGGTATCATATCTGCTACTTTTAGTTTTGTGGTCTTAAAAGAGATTACTCAAATTATTTATACTCAGGTGATTCACTTTAAAATTGAGGAGAATGGGGGGCCGGTGCTGTGGTGCAGCAGGTTAACACCTGGCCTGAAGCGCCAGCATCCCATATGGATGCCATTTCAAGACCCGGCTGCTCCACTTCTGATCCAGCTCTCTGCTGTGGCCTGGGAAAGCAGGCCAAGCCCTTGGGCCCCTGCACCCACGTGGGAGATCTGGAAGAAGCTCCTGGCTCCTGGCTTCGGATCCGCATAGCTCCGGCTATTGCGGCCAATTGGGGAGTGAACCAGTGGATAGAAGAACTCTCTCTCTTTCTCTCTCTGCTTCTCCTCTCTCTGTGTAATTCTTTCAAATAAATAAATTAATATTAAAAAAATTTAGGAGAATGATACATAAAATACCATCAGAGGTGAATTTTTCTGTAAACTCAGGAAGCTTAAGCTTTAAGGAATCTTTACGTGCACATGTCCTGGGTATTTGATTTCTTTTTAAGTATAAATACAAATTATTATTTCTTAAGAAAATTTAGTAGCTAACATTATTTTTTATTTTTAAAATCTGACTTGATTTTGTACCTATAATTTTACATTGCTTTTCTCTATAAGGGTACCTAAAATTGCATAAACTTCAGGCACCACAAAAACATGGATCCATGACACCTAATATGAAAACTACAGATATGCAGGCCCAATGTTTAAAAAAAAAAAAGATAAACAGGAAAATCTTATTAACCAAAAATCCTTAGCTCAGGGACTCTGATGACTCAGAGCATTGGCACTGACCAGCACCTCTTTATCTGATTTCAATGAGATTTGTTATATATTGAAAATTTTTCTTTGAATGATCAGCTGGAAAGAATTTTAGAGTGAAAGAGTGTAAAAGCCTGATGTTAGTCCAAGGTTTATGCTAGAAGTACTCAAAATTCCCTGGATAAGAGAGATTGTGTTTGTAATGGTAAGAATCTTTACAAAAAAAAAAAAAAACTTTCTCCAATGAAGAATGATGGAATCCTATTACATCTATTTAGTAGGAAGTGATTTACATTAAATTTTCCTTATATTTTCATTTCTTATTTTTTTAACTTTTAATCAATATAAATTACCAATGTACAGCTTATGGATTACAATGGCTTCCCCCTCCCATAACTTCCCTCCCACCCACAACCCTCCCCTCTCCCGACCCCTCTCCCCTTCCATTCACATCAAGATTCATTTTCAATTCTCTTTATATACAGAAGATCAGTTTAGTATACATTAAGATTTCAACAGTTTGCACCCACATAGAAACACAAAGTGAAACATACTGTTTGAGTACTAGCTATAGCATTAAATCAAAATGTGCAGCACATTAAGGACAGAGATCCCACATGAGGAGCAAGGGCACAGTGGCTCCTGTTGTTGACCCAACAAATTGACACTCTAGTTTATGGCGCCAGTAACCACCCTAGGCTGTCGTCATGAGTTGCCAAGGCTATGGAAGCCTTCCAAGTTCGCCGACTCTGATCATATTTAGACAAGGTCATAAAAGACAGGGTGAGGATAGTAACCAATGATCCTAAGAGTGGCATTGACCAGGTTTGAACAATTATACAGCATTAAGTGGGGAAGAGGACCCTCAGTACACACAGGTTGGGAGTAGAGCCATTGGTGGTAGAGTAGAGGTTATTATTACAAAGGAATGAGGCCCAAGTGCGCTAGACAGGGTCTAGAACAAAGGACAGAGTCATTATTAGAGGAGCTAAGAAAGGTGCTGTCTAAGCTACAATTAAGTTTTCTGATTGAGAGGCAAATAGAACCTGACAGAAGGGGCCTGGTAATAATCTGGTGGGCTTTAGTCCTTGTAAGTTAAGAAGCCCAAACCTATCTATCTCTTCACATAGGGTACATCCTAAGGAGGTGTGAACCTCCTAGGGGAAGGCACTCTGTTGACTTTCATGACTTAGCTGGCCTGGGAGGAGAGCTGGCTAGGTAAAGGCAGGTGGCATCTCTAACAAGAAATTTACAGTTCTGCCTTCAATGTTGCTGACCCTATGTGACCATCCCCTCAGCTGCAGTGGTCACTTTGGAAATTGGGCTGAGTGAAGGGCTTTTCAGCTTAGAGCCAGTAAGATCTGTGGCTCTGACCTGGGCATCCTTCGACTCCAGGGCAGGTCCATTTCCAGTGATCCAACTCTTGGCAGAGCTGCCAGGGCTCTTCACAAGCTGACTTCTGCTGAAGCCCAGGCTTACCACATTGAAAGCCACTGCAGTGGACTGGCCTGTTGGGTCTCCTTGAGGGCAGATCACTGTACAGATCAGCCATTAATAGGCCTGCCACCCATTGCTTCTGATGCCGAGCTTTCTTTTCCTCCTGGTTTGTGTTAAAGCAGACCAGAGGATGCAAGTCAAGGGAGTGCCCAAGTCCCATCTCTAATCTTCGGTGGCCTGAACTACAAGTCTAAAGTCACAGGCATGTTCTGTAGTAGTTTTTCTAAGGTAGACAATGCCCATGAGGAAAATTATATTCTCACTTTAAAACTTTCTTTCCCTTTGGTCTGAAAGGGAGGTTTTTTCTACTTACTGTTTACTTTGCTGATGGCAAAGTAAATCTAGCTATGAGATTATTATTTAAGCTCTTATTTTGGCTATGCTATTACAGAAAAATGTTAGCCATCTCTTTTATAAGGTCTAAAGATTAAATTGTGCATTCTACAGATTCCTTTACAATAGAATTAGTTTCCTACCTTGAGGAGAATAGAGAAATGAAAGAACAAGTTGGGCTTAGAACAGAGAAATGAGGGAGCAAGTCCTAGATCGCTTGCTGACAATAGCAATATTACATGAATACTTAGCAAATAGTTTCAACCATTAGATAACAACTTAAGAAAACATTTTCCTTATATTTTCATTATGAATCATAAGTATATTACAGTATTCCAAATTTTATTTGTAAGTAATGATTAATAAGGTAGAACTGCATACCATATTTCTAGGTAAATATTTTTAAACATTTACATTTTCATTGTAAAGTTCAATAAATTGATGCCAAAAATTTTTTTTTTTTGGACAGGCAGAGTGGATAGTGAGAGAGACAGAGAGAAAGGTCTTTCTTTTTGCCATTGGTTCACCCTCTAATGGCTGCTGCGGCCGGCGCATCGCGCTGATCCGAAGCCAGGAGCCAGGTGCTTCTCCTGGTCTCCCATGCGGGTGCAGGGCCCAAGCACTTGGACCATCTTCCGCTGCCTTCCCGGGCCATAGCAGAGAGCTGGCCTGGAAGAGGGGCAACCGGGATAGAATCCAGTGCCCCGCCCGGGACCAGAACCCGGTGTGCCGGTGCCGCAAGGCGGAGGATTAGCCTATTAAGCCACGGCGCCGGCCGATGCCAAAATATTTTAAGTGAAATATACATTAGCAAATACTTATAACAGTTATTATAATGTGCTAAAACATTTCAAGAGAAAATATTTCTTTGAAATACAAATACCACAATATGATATCATAGAAGAAAATGAAGTATGTACTTCCTCTGCATTGAAAATTTAAAAATTTTTATCTTAATATATATAATAGTTGTTATTCACAAACTAGTCATTTTATTTAATTCCAATTTTCACCAAGTATATCTGTAAAGACTGAAGAATATCACATTTTATTGTGTTTTTCTTTTAAAACTGAGGCTATATTTGTAATGAGAGTACTACTACAAAATTCATCAGTATACTGAAATCTATCTTTCTAAATAGTAATAATATTAATATTAATAAGCACATCTTTTCTCTCCATCCCTTCAAATTCTCTTTATACTAGAAGTCAAAAAAGTGCCCTGGTGGCAAAATAAACATAGGCAAGAACATGTTTTTGCAAAATGTAGTCAAGTACACTATCAATTGCCACCTCAACATCATGAAAAAGCGAAAGCAGTTCTCCATAATTAAATACACAAATTTTGATGATTAGGAAAAGTAAAATATTACAAACTTTTCTCATGGAGAAGGCTGACTTACAGGTTCAACAGACATGCATTATTGGTTGAAGGCATTAAGTGTTAGAGTATTTGAAGATGAATTGATGAGACAGTGGATTTATATATGTAGATAAAAATATAGATTTATTTGGAAAGCAGTTACACATACACATACGTACACACACACACACACAGATCTTCCATCTTTTGGTTCACTCCCCAAATGGCCATACCAGCCAGGGCTGGGCCAGGCTGAAGCCAGGAGCATCCTCCAGGTCTCCTACATGGGTGCAGGGGCCCAAGCACTTGGGCCATCTTACACTGCTTTCCCAGGCACGTTAGCAGGGAGCTGGATTGGAAGTGGAGCAGCCAGGACTCGAAACAGCTCCCATTTGTGATACAGGCACTACATATGAAGGCTTAACATGCTATCCCACAGTGCCAGCCCCTAGGGTTTATATTTTCAAGGAGCTTATGTTACAACCTGTAACATGCACAAACATGTTAATTTTTAAAGCATTTACTGCTATATAACCTTTCAGATGATCACTTATTTACCTCCCTTCTTAACTCCAAATACATGCCATTACTTTACCGCCTATTCACTCTTAAACTCAAGTCTAGTTTCTTTCTATGCTGATGCAGCAAAAGATCTCGTCAGGTCACCAAGAAAATGCATGGAAGTAAATCCAACGTATACTTTTCATTTCTTCTCTCAGAGTTTAGGGCATAGAGTTTATGCCCAAATATAGTATCTTGCCATTGGAGGGCATAGCAGAAACTAAAAGATCACTCTTTCTCCCATCCTTCTCCCCTGGAACAAGAAATAAAAATTAACGGAGGGGCTGGCGCTGTGGCTCACTTGGTTAATCCTCCACCTGCAGCGCTGGCATCCCATATGGGTGCTGGTTTCTAGTCCTGGTTGCTCCTCTTCCAGTCCAGCTCTCTGCTGTGGCCCGGCAGGGCAGTGGAGGATGGCTCAGATGCTTGGGTCCCTGCATCCACATGGGAAACCAGGAAGAAACTCCTGGCTCCTGGCTTTGGATTGGCGCAGTGCTGGCCATAGCAGCTATTTGGGGAGTGAACCAACAGAAGGAAGACCTTTCTCTCTGTCTCTCTCTCTCACCGTCTGTAACTCTACCTGTCAAATAAAAAAAAAAATTAACTGAACTTCTTTTCATAAGACTTTCATTCCACAGGGGTCTTCCCTATACCTGGAAGAAAGGAATATATTTTTTTCTCTGAAGACACAGAGACACAGAGAAGAATCAGAACAAATGGGCCTTGCTAAATTCTCCAGAATTTCTTACCACTGCATCATATCCCTCTTAGTTCAACTATATCTCTGCATTGGCTATTCACTTCATCAGACTTAGCATAAAATATACATAGCTTTCCCTGTTCTTTTTCATTTCTGAAGACTGTCATGTAAGAATTATAAATTAAATAAATAAAATCTTTGTTTTTCTAGTTAGTACTTTTTGTTGTTGTTACATGGGTGTCAAGTCACAAACTTAGCTTTGAGTGAAGAAAAATCTTTTTCCCATACATGTCTCAAGATCATTTGCTGTTTCTTAAAATATTCTTAGTAACAAGAATTGTGATACAGCAGGTTAAGCTGCCACCTGAGATGCTGGCATACCATATGAAAATTGATTTTACTCCTGGCTGTTTGACCCTGAGTTAGATACTTGCTAATGTTACAGGGGAGCAGCAGAACATGGTCCAACTACTTGGGCTCCTGATACCCATATGGGAGAAATGGATATAGTTCCAGGCTCATGGCTTTGGCCTGGATCAGACCTGGCCCCTACAGACACTGAAGAATTCAACTAGTGGATGGAAGAACTCTCTCTCTGTGCCTCTAACTTTGTCTTCCAAATAAATATATTAAGTATTAAAATTTTCTTAGTTTTTCTCCTACCTCACTAACTACTCCTTCATATTCTCCAGATCTTTGTATTACGAAAAGTTAGTGTTTCTCTGGGGTTGAGGCCAGCATTCTCTTTGTTGACCAGCACCATCTTTCTAAACAATGCTGAAATATCAGCAATAAAGGAAATTTTTTCTACCTGTGCTGTTTATTATGATTGCCATTAGGGACATGTGGCTACTGAGCACTAGATGCTCCATTCATAAATTATAGACTTCAATAACTAATACAGGTTAACTGATCTTAAAGATTTTATTATTTTGGCCGGCGCCGCGGCTCACTAGGCTAATCCTCCGCCTTGCGGCGCCGGCACACCGGGTTCTAGTCCTGGTCGGGGCACCGATCCTGTCCCGGTTGCCCCTCTTCCAGGCCAGCTCTCTGCTGTGGCCAGGGAGTGTAGTGGAGGATGGCCCAAGTGCTTGGGCCCTGCACCCCATGGGAGACCAGGAGAAGCACCTGGCTCCTGGCTTCGGATCAGTGCGGTGCGCCGGCCATAGCGCGCCTACCGCGGCGGCCATTGGAGGGTGAACCAATGGCAAAAAGGAAGACCTTTCTCTCTGTCTCTCTCTCACTGTCCACTCTGCCTGTCAAAAAAAAAAAAAAGATTTTATTATTTTGGAGGCAGAGCAATAGACAATAATGGAGATACACACAGAGACCAAGAGAGAGGGAGAGACAGAGAGATACTCCATCTGCTGGTTCACTGCCCAAATGGCTGCTAACAAGGTCTGGACCACATCAAAATCAGGAACTAGGAACTCCATCTTAGTCTTCCACATGGGTGACAGAGGCCCAATATTTGGGCCATCTTCTGCTGCTTCTTAGGGGCATGAGCAGAGAGCTGGATTGAGGCAAAGTATCCAGGAGTCTGAAAGGCACTTCAATATATGAGGGTGGCACCATAAGCCATGGCCGACCCCTAATTAACCTTCTTTTTTTTTAATAAGCGACTTTATTTTTTTATTTTATCTTTTATTTAATGAATATAAATTTCCAATGTACAGCTTATGGATTACAATGCCCCCCCATAACTTCCCTCCCACCTGCAACCCTCCCCTTTCCCACTCTCTCTCCCCTTCCATTCACATAAAGATTCATTTTCAATTCTCTTTATATACAGAAAATCAGTTTAGTATGTATATATATATATAAGGATTTCAACACTTTGCCCTCACATAGCAACACAAAGTGAAAAAATACTGTTGGAGTACTAGTTATAGCATTAAATAACAGTGTACAGCACATTAATGACAGAGATCCTGCATGATATTTTTTTTAAAAAAATTGATTAATTTTCTATGTAATTTCCAATTTAACACCAAGGTTTTTTTTTCATTTTCAATTATCTTTATACACAGGAGATCGATTCAGTATATACTAAGTAAAGATTTCATCAGTTTGCACCCACACAGAAACACAAAGTGTAAAAATACTGTTTCAGTACTAGCTATATCATTACTTCACATTGAACAACCCATTAAGGACAGATCCCACATGGGACGTAAGTACACAGTGACTCTTGATGTTGATTTAACAATTTAACACTCTTATTTATGGCGTCAATATCTCCCTAGGCTCTAGTCATGAGTTGCCGAGGCTATGGAAGCCTTTAGGGTTCGGCGACTTTGATCTTATTCCGACAGGGTCATAGTCAAAGTGGAAGTTCTCTCCTCCCTTCAGAGAAAGGTACCTCCTACCTTGATGGCCCCATTCTTTCCACTGGGATCACACTTGCTGAGATCCTTCATTTAGGTCTTCTTCTTCTTATTTTTTTTTTCCAGAGTGTCTTGGCTTTCCATGCTTACAATACTCTCATAGGATCTTCAGCCAGATCCGAATGCCTTAAGGGCTGATTCTGAGGCCAGAGTGCTATTTAGGATCTGCCATTCAATGAGTCTGCTGTGTCTCCCCCTTCCCATGTTGGATCCTTCTCTCCCTTTTTGGTTTTATCAGTTAGTATTAGCAGACATTAGTCTTGTTTGTGTGATCCCTTTGACTCTTAGATCTATCAATGTGATCAATTGTGAACTGAAATTGATCACCAGGACTAGTGAGATGGCATTGGTACATGCCACCTCGTGGGACTATATTGGAATCCCCTGGCACGTTTCTAACTCCATCATTTGGGGCAAGTCCAATTGAGCATGTCCCCAATTGTACATCTCCTCCCTCTCTTTTTCTCATTCTTATATTTAACCGGGATCACTTTTCAGTTAAGATTTAAACACCTAAGAATAATTGTGTGTTAATTGCAGAGTTCAACCACTAGTACTAGAACAAAAAAAAAAATACTAAAATGGATAAAGTATTGTACTGTACATCAACAGTCAACACAAGAGCTGACCAAGTCACTGTTTCTCATAGTGTCCATTTCACTTCCACAGGTTTCCCCTTTGGTGCTCAGTTAGTTGAAGCAATTTTATTTTAAGATTTTACTTATTTTCAAAGAGTTACAGATAGGGAGAGGGAGAGACAGAGAGAGAGGTTTCCATCTGCTGGTTCATTCCCCAAATGGCTACAACAGCCAGGGCTTGGCCAGGCTGAAGCCAAAAGCCAAGAGCTTCCTCCAGGTCTTCTAAGTGGGTGCAGGGGCCAGGCACTTGGGCCATCTTCCACTGCTTTCCCAGGCACATTAGCAGGGAGCTGGGTTGGAAGTGGAGCAGCTGGGACACGAACCAATGCCCATATGGGATGCCGACATTGCAGGGGGTGGCTTTACCTGCTATGTCACAATGCTGGCACTCACCTTTTTTTTTTTTTTTTTATTAAACTTTTATTTAATGAATATAAATTTCCAAAGTATAGCTTGTGGGTTACAATGGCTTCCCCCCTCCCACAACTTCCCTCCCGCCCGCAACCCTCCCCCCTCCCGCTCCCCCTCCCCTTCCATTCATGTAAAGATTCATTTTCAATTCTCTTTGTATACAGAAGATCAATTTAGTATATATTAGGTAAAGGTTTCAACATTTTGCCCCCATAGCAACATCGAGTGAAAAAACTACCATTGGATTACTAATTATAACATTAAATAGCAATGTACAGCACATTAAAGACAGAGATCCCACATAATTTTTTTTTTCAAAATAATTAATTTTCTATGCCATTTCCATTTTAACACCAGGTTGTTTTTTTTTTTCATTTCCAATTCTCTTTATATACAGAAGATCACTTCAGTATATAATTAGCAAAGACCTCATCAGTCTGCGCCCACACAGAAACGCAAAGTATAAAAATACTGTTTCAGTACCAGTCATAGCATCACTTGGCTTTAGACGACACATTAGGGACAGATCCCGCATGGGGTGTAAGTACACAGTGACTCCTGTTGCTGACTTAACAATTTGACACTCCTGTTCATGGCGTCAGTAATCTCCCTAGGCTCTAGTCATGAGTTGCCAGGGCTATGGAAGCCTTTAGAGTTCGCTGACTTTGGACTTATTCCGATAGGGTCATAGTCAAAGTGGAGGTTCTCTCCTCCCTTCGGAGAAGGGTATCTCCTTCTTTGATGGCCCCGTTCTTTCCACTGGGATCTCACTCACAGAGATCATTCATTTAGGTCTTTTTTTTTTTTTCCCATGATATCTTGGCTTTCCATGCCTGCTATACTCTCATGGGCTCTTCAGCCAGATCTGAATGCCTTGAGGGCTGATTCTGAGGCCGTAGTGTTGTTTAGGACATCTGCCATCCTATGAGTCTGCTGTGTATCCCACTTCCCATGTTGGATCCTTCTCTCCCTTTTTGATTCTATCAGTTAGTATTAGCAGATACTTGTCTTGTTTGTGTGATCTCTTTGACTCTTAGACCTATCAGAGCTATCAATTGTGAGCTGAAATTGGTCACTTGGACTAGTGCGATGGCATTGGTACATGCCATCTTGATGGAATTGTGTTGGAATCCCCTGCACATTTCTAACTCCACCATTTGCGGCCAGTCCGATTGAGCATGTTCCAAATTGTTCATCTCCTCCCTCTCTTTTTCCACTCTTAGATTTAACAGGGATCACTTTTCAGTTAAAATTTAAACACCTGAGAATAATTGTGTGTTAATTACTGAGTTCAACCAATAGTACTAGAACAACAACAACAACAACAAATACTAAAAAGGATAAAGTATTACATTGTACATCTAAAGTCAGGACAGGAGCTGATCAGTTCATTGTTGCTTATAGTGTCCATTTCACTTAACAGGTTTCCTCTTTGGCGCTCAGTTGTCACCGATCAGGGAAAACAAATGATATTTTTCTCTTTGGGACTGGCTTAATTCACTCAGCATGATGTTTTCCAGATTGCTCCATCTTGTTGCAAATGACTGGGTTTCATTGTTTCTTACTGCTGTATAGTATTCTATGGAGTACATGTCCCATAATTTCTTTATCCAGTCTACTGTTGATGGGCATTTGGGTTGGTTCCAGGTCTTAGCTATTGTGAATTGAGCTGCAATAAACATTAATGTGCAGATGGCTTTTTTATTTGTCAAATTAAATTCCTTTGGGTAAATTCCAAGGAGTGGGATGGCTGGGTTGTATGGTAGGGTTATGTTCAGGTTTCTGAGGAATCTCCAGACAGACTTCCATAGTGGCTTAACCAGTTTGCATTCCCACCAACAGTGGGTTAGTGTCCCTTTTTCCCCACATCCTCTCCAGCATCTGTTGTTGGTAGATTTCTGAATGTGAGCTATTCTCACCGGGGTGAGATGGAACCTCATTGTGGTTTTGATTTGCATTTCTCTGATTGCTAGTGATCTTGAACATTTTTTCATGTGTCTGTTGGCCATTTGGGTTTCCTCTTTCGAAAAATGTCTATTGAGGTCCTTGGCCCATTTCTTAAGTGGGTTGTTTGTTTTGTTGTTGTGGATTTTCTTGATTTCTTTGTAGATTCTGGTTATCAATCCTTTATCTGTAGTATAGTTTGCAAATATTTTTTCCCATTCTGTTGGTTGCCTCTTCACTTTCCTGACTGTTTCTTTTGAAGTACAGAAACTTCTCAATTTGATGCAATCCCAAATGTTAATTTTGGTTTTGACTGCCTTTGCTGTTGGAGTATTTTCCAGGAAGTCTTTGCCTGTGCCTATATCTTGCAGGGTTTCTCCAATGCTCTCTAATAATTTGATGGTTTCGGGTCGTAGATTTAAGTCTTTAATCCATGTTGAGTGAATTTTTGTGTAAGGTGATAGGTATGGGTCTTGCTTCAAGCTTCTGCATGTGGAAATCCAATTTTCCCAGCACCATTTATTGAATAGACTGTCCTTATTCCAGGGATTAGATTTGGATCTTTGGTCAAATATAAGTTGGCTGTAGGTGTTTGGATTGATTTCTGGTGTTTCTATTCTGTTCCATTGGTCTATCCATCTGTTTCTGTACCAGTACCATGCTGTTTTGATAACAACTGCCCTGTAGTATGTCCTAAAATCAGGTATTGTGATTCCTCCGGCTTTGTTTTTGTTGTACAGGATTGCTTTGGCTATTCGAGGTCTTCTGTGTCTCCATATGAATTTCAGCATTATTTTTTCTATATCTGAGAAGAAGTTCTTCGGGATCTTGATGGGTATTGCATTGAATGTATAAATTGCTTTTGGGAGGATAGACATTTTGATGATATTGATTCTTCCAATCCATGAGCATGGAAGATTTCTCCATTTTTTGGTATCCTCTTCTATTTCTTTCTGTAAGGTTTTGTAGTTTTCATCGTAGAGATCTTTAACGTCTTTGGTTAAGTTTATTCCAAGGTATTTGATTTTTTTTGTAGCTATTGTGAATGGGATTGATTTTAGAAGTTCTTCCTCAGCCGTGGCATTGCCTGTGTATACAAAGGCTGTTGATTTTTGTGCATTGATTTTATATCCTGCTACTTTGCCAAACTCTTCGATGAGTTCCAGCAGTCTCTTAGTAGAGTTCTTTGGGTCCCCTAAATAAAGAATCATATCATCTGCAAAGAGGGATAGTTTGAGTTCGTCCTTCCCGATTTGTATCCCTTTAATTTCTTTTTCTTGCCTAATAGCTCTGGCCAAAACTTCCAGAACTATATTGAATAGCAGTGGTGAGAGAGGGCATCCCTGTCTGGTACCAGATTTCAGTGGAAATGCTTCCAACTTTTCCCCATTCAATAGGATGTTGGCCATGGGTTTTTCATATATTGCTTTGATTGTATTAAGGAATGCTCCTTCCATACCCAGTTTGCTTAGAGTTTTCATCATGAAAGGGTGTTGTATTTTATCAAATGCTTTCTCTGCGTCTATTGAGAGAATCATATGGTTTTTCTTCTGCAGTCTGTTAATGTAGTGTATTACGTTGATTGTTTTGCGAATGTTGAACCATCCCTGCATACCGGGGATGAATCCCACTTGGTCTGGGTGGATGATCTTTCTGATGTGTTGTTGCATTCTATTGGCCAGAATTTTATTTAGGATTTTTGCATCTATGTTCATCAGGGATATTGGTCTGTAATTCTCTTTCAATGTTGCGTCTCTTTCTGGCTTAGGAATTAAGGTGATGGTGGCTTCATAGAAGGAATTTGGGAGGATTCCCTCTTTTTCGATTGCTCTGAATAGTTTGAGAAGAATTGGAGTTAGTTCTTCTCTAAATGTCTGGTAGAACTCAGTAGTGAATCCATCTGGCCCTGGGCTTTTCTTTGTTGGGAGGGCCTTTATTACTGTTTCAATATCTGTGTCAGTTATTGGTCTGTTTAGGTTTTCTATGTCTTCCTGGCTCAATTTAGGGAGGTTGTATGTGTCTAAGAATCTGTCCATTTCTGATAGATTTCCCTGTTTGCTGGCATACAAGTCCTTGTAGTAATTTCTGATGATTCTTTTTATTTCTGTGGCGTCTGTTGTTACGTTTCCCATTTCATCTCTGATCCTATTGATTTGGGTCTTTTCTCTTCTTTTTTTAGTGAGTTGGGCCAATGGGGTGTCAATTTTGTTTATTTTTTCAAAAAACCAGCTCCTCGTTTGGCTGATTTTTTGTAATGTTTTTTTGGATTCAATCCTGTTGATTTCTTCTCTGATTTTAATTATTTCTCTTCTCCTACTGGGTTTGGGTTTGGTTTGCTGCAGATTTTCTAGATCCTTGAGATGACTTGAAAGCTCATCTATTTGGTGCCTTTCCAATTTCTTGATGTAGGCACCTATTGATATAAACTTTCCTCTTAACACTGCTTTTGTTGTATCCCATAGGTTTTGGTATGTTGTGCTGTTATCCTCATTTACTTCCAGAAAATTTTTGATTTCTCTTTTAATTTCTTCTATGACCCGTTGTTCATTCAGGAGCATATTGTTCAATCTCCATGTGTTTACACGTGCTTTAGGGATTCCTGAGTTGCCAATTTCCAATTTCATTCCTTTGTGGTCTGAGAAGTTGCATGGTATGATTCTAATTCTTTTGAATTTGCTGAGACTTGCTTTATGGCCTAGTATGTGGTCAATCCTAGAGAGGGTTCCATGTACTGCTGAGAAGAATGTAAAGTCCTTAGATGTAGGATGAAATGTTCTGTAGATGTCTGTTAGATCCATTTGGGCTATAGTGTCATTTAAATCTACTGTCTCCTTGTTGATCTTCTGTCCTGTTGATCTGTCTATCTCTGAGAGTGGAGTATTGAAGTCCCCCAGTACTATTGTATTGGGGTCTAAGTCTCCCTTTAAGTCCCTTAACAAGTCTTTTAAATAAGCTGGTGCCCTGTAATTAGGTGCATATACGTTGATAATCGTTATATCTTCTTGTTGAATGGATCCCTTAATCATTAAATAGTGCCCCTCTTTGTCTCTCCTAACAGTTTTTGTAGTAAAGTTTATGTTGTCCGATATTAAGATGGCTACGCCCGCTCTCTTTTCATTTCTGTTGGCGTGGTATATCTTTTTCCAGCCTTTCACTCTCAGCTTGTATGGATCATTGTTGGATAGATGGGTTTCTTGTAAGCAGCAAAAGGATGGGTTTTGTTCCTTAATCCAATCAGCCAATCGGTGTCTTTTAACTGGACAATTCAAGCCATTAACATTCAATGTGACTATTGAGAAGGAGTAACTTTGCCCTGCCATTTGCCAAAGATATTTTCTAATATCTGGTTTGAGATTCCTGTGATCTTTTGCTCTGAGGTTTCCTTCCTTTACCTTCTTTCATATTGGTGACCGTGATTCTGTGTTTCTGTATGTAACACGTCTTTAAGCATCTTTTGCAGGGCTGGACGAGTGGCGACAAATTCTTTCAATTTCTGTTTGCTGTGAAAGGTCTTAATTTCACCTTCATTCACAAATGAGAGCTTTGCAGGATATAATATTCTGGGCTGGCAGTTTTTCTCTCTTAGTACCTGGGCTATATCTCGCCATTCTCTCCTGGCTTGTAGGGTTTCTGATGAGAAATCAGCTGTAAGTCTAATTGGAGATCCTCTGAGAGTAATCTGTCGTTTCTCTCTTGCACATTTTAGGATCTTTTCTTTGTGTTTCACTGTGGTGAGTTTGATTACGACGTGTCGTGGTGAGGATCTCTTTTGATCATGTTTATTAGGGGTTCTCTGAGCTTCCTGTACTAGGATGTCTCTGTCCTTCTCCAAACTTGGGAAATTTTCTGCTAGTATCTCACTAAAAAGGCCTTCTAATCCTTTCTCCCTTTCCATGCCTTCAGGAACTCCTAGAACCCGAATGTTGGGTTTTTTAATAGTATCCTGTAGATTCCTGACAGTATTTTTTAGATTTCTGATTTCTTCTTCTTTTCTTTGATTTGACTGTTTCCTTTCCTGTTCTCTGTCTTCTAATTCCGATATTCTCTCCTCTGCTTCATCCATTCTGTTTTTAAGGCTCTCTAATGTGTTTGCCATTTGATCTATTGAGTTCTTCATTTCATTGAGGTTTTTTTTCACTATCGCAATTTCCTGTTCCACTAGTTGTTTCATTTCATTTTGATTCCTCCTTAATATTTCATTTTCACGGGAGAGATTTTCTATCTTGTCCATTAAGGATTTCTGTAGTTCAAGAATTTGTTTTTGAGAACTTCTTAATGTTCTTGTGAATTTTTTGAAATCTGCTTCTTGCATTTGCTCTATCTCTTCATCTTCTTAATCTTGCATTGGCATGTCTTGTTCACTTGGGGGCGTCATAGTGCCTTCCTTGTTCTTGGTACCTCCGCTTCTATGTTTCTTGCTTGGCATGTTAGAGATAATTTGTGGTGTTTTTGTTTTTGTTTTTTTTCTCTCGTTATACTATGCCTCTAAGTGAGCTGTCTGTTTTGTTGGAGCCTTAGGGGCTGTGATGGGTGTGGTCAGAGAGCTATGCTTGTTTCTTGAGGTTTAAGGCTGTGTAAAGAGCGACTCTCCCAGATTATTTGCTCCTTGCTGGGACACTCTCTCTCTCTCTCTTTTTTTTTTTTTTTTTTTTGTTTTGACTTAGTTGGGAGTGGGGTTGGGGGTAGTTGAAATCTAGCCTCTGTGAGTATTCGTTTGATCTACCCCTGAGACTATACACAGAGTTTATGCAGCCCTCAATGTGTTCTCCAGTTTCGCTAAAGATACTGAGTTTGGCTGAGCTTTACATATGTAAAATCGCGGTGCTCTTTGTTTTGCTTGGTGAGTGAAGGGAGAGGCCTCTGTTCCCCCTCCCCCCAATGTCTCGGACTTCTCAGGTCTTTGTCTTTCTTACCCTCCTCCGTTCCCGCTTGGCAAGTTAGAGATAATTTGTGGTGTTTTTTTTTTTTTTTTTCTCTCGTTATACTATGCCTCTAAGTGAGCTGTCTGTTTTGTTGGAGCCTTAGGGGCTGTGATGGGTGTGGCCAGAGAGCTATGCTTGTTTCTTGAGTTTTAAGGCTGTGTAAAGAGCGACTCTCCCAGATTATTTGCTCCTTGCTGGGACGCTCTCTCTCTCTCTCTCTCTCTTTTTTTTTTTTTTTTTTTTGACTCAGTTGGGAGTGGAGTTGAGGGTAGTTGAAATCTAGCCTCTGTGGGTATTCGTTTGATCTACCCCTGGGACCATACACAGAATTTATGCAGCCCTCAATGTGTTCTCCAGTTTCGCTAAAGATACTGAGTTTGGCTGAGCTTTACATATGTAAAATCGCGGTGCTCTTTGTTTTGCTTGGTGAGTGAAGGGAGAGGCCTCTGTTCCCCCTCCCCCCAATGTCTGGGACTTCTCAGGTCTTTGTCTTTCTTACCCTCCTCCGTTCCCGCGCTGGCGAGATTCTGTGGCTCTGCCTCCTCTCCCGCCGCTGCCGCTCGGCTTGTCTCGGTTGGTTTTCCACGCGGTGGGTTCCCTGTAAGTCCTCTGTGTTTCCTCCACAAGATCCGGAAGTGATTCCTCTGCAGTTTTTTTCTTGAGTCTTTTCCTGATGCTACAGTAATTCCGCTTTTATGAAAGTTTATTTTCCCAAACTAAGGCACACGTCCTCACTATCCGCCATCTTGGCTCCGCCCCTGGCACTCACCTTTTTAATAATTTAAAAACTCAAGTTCTTTGCTCCTTGAAGGTTGCATGCCCTGTCTTGTAATGCTCTCCTTCCATTTTTTTAAGCTACTTCTCATCAGTAAGTCTCAACTTAAGTTCTCAACTCTGAGAAGCCTTCTGTAACTATTCAATCGGATCTAAGTCTATCCCACAACTAATGACAGATTCCTGAAATTCTTTTTTATTTACAGCACTTCCACAATTTCTACATGTTATCTATTTGTTTATTTGTGTATTTAATTTGTTTTTCCCACTAGACCATAAGATTTATGAATACAGGGGTTGTGATCCCTTTGTCACCAATATTGCTGCAGTATCCAAAATTAGTACATATGTACTGAATAAGTGAATAATTATGTAAAGGAACCCATCTATACCCTGAGTTTGGAAATAGTGTATTATTTTATACTTCTAAAATACCATCAGATGAACTGGCAAAATAAATTTTAGTTATTAATCACTTGATTTTCAAAGCCTCTAAATAAATTCTCAAATGTTTCAGTTGTCTCTCAGCTACCAAACTGAGTATTTTTCTTGTAATAATATGGTGATAACCTATTAGAAGGCAACAATCACCTCTGTAATTCAATAAAGCAGTTAATAACTGTTTTAAAACACTATATGATACCACAATATTCTGTATCACATTATATGGGTAAATCCTGCAAACCTCACCCCAAGTAATGTTTTCTTTCAGGCACAGACAAAAACAATAAGCCAGAATTCACCTTGCCAAATACTTCTAAATGATTTCATCACTCTAAAAGCAAAGATTGTATAATATTCAAAAATTCCAATGCACGTGCCATAGAAGTCCACCTACCATGTCACCTAGTCACTTAAATCCCCTTTCCACAAACAACCATACTTTAAATTCAAATTCAGTATAATAGGGTTTTAACAGAATGACTTCATCTTATAAGTGTATTTCCTTTCTACCATGTTTGGTTCTTAACTGGACTAGAACTGAAAAAATTAGGATACTACTTATTTGCTCATTTGTGAAAAAGTACATTACAGTGTAGAGACAGATATATAATACTGAACTTCCATAACAGTTAATGGTACAAATATCACATGTACAGAACACAAGAGTTGGTTGAACTAAAATTCTAAGATTAAATAAAATCCAATTTCAGAAAATAAAAATCAAAATATTAAGAATCTCTGAAATATTCTTAACCCAAATGATACTTCACTGGACTCAAGTCATTTTACAGTAAGGCATTCACAATTTGACCCCAGTGGCCAGTTTAGGAATTCTTGAGAGCCATGAGTAGCTGCATCAGACACTCAGATATAAAGTGGTAACCAATTTTCTATCTGAAAAATCTTAACTTGGTTCTAAAGACATCAATTAGGCTTTTGAAATTTACTGGAGACAAGTTATAAAAATCATTTGGCCTCACATTTGGCTTATTCAGATGCTGTGCTGTGAGTGAATGTACACATGAACTAAACAAAGAATCTATTTGTAGCATTTTTAAGGTAAATTAACTATTTCGTATTCTTTAAGTAAAAGGCTGAGCAAAGAACTCTTGCTGTTTTCAAAAGGACTACCTTTCTGTATTCAAAATAAGTATTGTACTATTTTCTGAAGAATCAAATCTTTACCTACGTGAAATATTAATAAATCACACCACACTTTCTGTAAGTTGGACAAATTATAAAACATGACTAGCGCAGGACAAAAACTGAACTTGCAAGTGATCACTTACAATGTAGTAACTTGCCCTAAACTACCAGGTGGTTTTTTTCCATTCCTTGTCTCTGGATTTCAATTTTCTGAAAACTACAAAGAAATAATACAACAAAAACACACCCAGGACAGCTTTTATTCACTTAGTCACTTGCTCAACCTTCTGTCTCCCTTAATCACAAGCATTAGGTTTGAATCAAATAAGTGTGGTTCTGAATGTTTCTAAAGCTAAATACGACATGCAGCTGTATTCATCAAACATGGTATGTCAACTAGATTTCCAGAATTAGCAAATTTTTACATGGAGTTTTCAGTGGCTGCTATAAAACAAGAGACTCAGGTTGTGATGCACTGGGTTAAGCCACTGCTTATGGTGCTGGCATCCCGTATCAGTGTTGGTTCAAGTCCCAGCTGTTCCACTTCTGAGCCAGCTTCCTACTAATGTGCTTGAGAAGGCAGTGGAAGGTGGCCTAAGTACATGGGCCCTTGCTATCCAGGTGGGAGATGTAAATGGGAGTTCAGGTTCCTGGCTTTACCCTGGATCAGAGCCCGCAGTTGCAGTTATCTGTGGAGTAAACCAACAGATAAAAGTTTTCTCTTGCTCCCTCCTTGTCTGTCACTGTTATTTTGAATAAAATAAATAAATCTTTAAAAACTAAAACATAGAATCAGATTAAGGATGGGTTACACTGCTGAAGTCAGTATGCATGCACTGACACTAGACTTTTGAAGTGGTGATACCAGACTGGGAAATTCTAAGTAACAGATATGAAGAGAATTCAGACAGACTATCAGAGAAATCTGGCAGTCTACAAATGGCATAATTATCATTCGATGGGCAAAGTATGACATGAGGAGAAGTAGTCTTATAATAGCCAGTAAGGAAGGACTTCAAGTGATCAGCCTGCTGCATTAAGGAGTTTAATAGCAAGTTGAATAGTTCTACCCATGAAGAACTATGAAAGACAAAATTAGAATACTGGGCAAGAAAATAATGCACAGACTCATTTTTTAAGATGGAACTACAGAGATTTAGTTGCTTCAGACAGATATAAGAAGAGGCCTGATCAAGAAAGTCAAAATGAGAATTTATTTACTAGAACCAACATACCAGGACAGAGTAATGCCAAGAATTAGTTGATGCTAGAGTCATGAAATCCTGACCTTGAGCTTCTTCCAGTACCAGTTCTCAGATCCAGAATCGTTCCAACAGTCAAGAGAAGGGCTGAATTTCCATGTGGTATTAAGAAACTCAAGTTGGAGAAAACTATAACAATTATCAGGTTCAGACCTATGGCTTAATACTAATTAAACTGCTTCTGTTTTAGGATGTACCCCACATGAAGAGATAGATAGGTCTGGGCCTCTTAACTTACAAGGCCTAAAGCCCAACAGATTATTATTAAGCCCCTTCTGTCAGGCAGAATTTGCCTCTCAATCAGAAAACTTAATTGTAGCTTAGACAGCACCTTTCTTAGCTCCTCTAATAATGACTCTGTCCTTTGTTCTAGACCCTGTCTAGCGTACTTGGGCCTCATTCCTTTGTAATCATAACCTCTACTCTACCACCAATGGCTCTACTCCCAACCTGTGTGTACTGAGGGTCCTCTTCCCCACTTAATGCTGTATAATTGTTCAAACCTGGTCAATGCCACTCTTAGGATCATTGGTTACTATCCTCACCCTGTCTTTTATGACTTTGTCTAAATATGATCAGAGTCGGCAAATTTGGAAGGCTTCCATAGCCTTGGCAACTCATGACGACAGCCTAGGGTGGTTACTGGCGCCATAAACTAGACTGTCAATTTGTTGGGTCAACAACAGGAGCCACTGTGCCCTTGCTCCTCATGTGGGATCTCTGTCCTTAATGTGCTGTACATTTTGATTTAACGCTATAACTAGTACTCAAACAGTATGTTTCACTTTGTGTTTCTATATGGGTGCAAACTGTTGAAATCTTTATACTAAACTGATCTTCTGTATATAAAGAGAATTGAAAATGAATCTTGATGCAAATGGAAGGGGAGAGGGAGCGGGAGAGGGGAGGGTTGCGGGTGGGAGGGAAGTTATGGGAGGGGGAAGCCATTGTAATCCATAAGCTGTACACTGGAAATTTATATTCATTAAATAAAAGTTAAAAAAAAGAGTAAGTCTAAAAAAAAAAAAGAAACTAAAGTTGGAGAAAACTATAACAATTATCAGGTTCAGACCTATGGCTTAATACTAATTAAACTGCTTCTGTTTTAACAGCCACCCCAGAATTCAAGCCTTAGGTGTGATTGCTCCTTCTGCTGAAAAGCATACTTCTGCTAAAATATTAGCTGAAGTAGAATTATGGATACAGGTTACCCATAAAACTCAGCAATTCGCTAGCATATTGGTAACTAGAATGGCATACCATTTTATCAAGGGACATAAAGATAAATGCATCACATGAATAATTATAATATGCCCTCCAGGATGAGTTCATGAAATAAGTGAACACATTAAGGACGTTAAAGAATAAAATTAAAACAGTACTAATAATGTGCAACCAAGAAATTGCATGGCTACTGAGAAAAGAGCAATGTTTTTGTCAGAGTGGACAGTGAGAGAGAGAGAGAGAGAGAGAGAGACAGAAAGAAAGGTCTTCCTTTTCTGTTGGTTCACCCCCCAATGGCTGCTGTGGCCAGCATGCTGCAGCCGGCACACCACGCTGATCCAAAGCCAGGAGCCAGGAGAGCAATGTTGTAATTAGGAAAAAAATCAGAGAAAATTATTCTGCATAAAAAAGGATCAAATACTTCCCTTTTTGTCCCATGGACAAAATAAGCATAATCTCACATTTATGAATAATACCTATCTAGAATGTCACACGCCTAAAGAGCTGCTGCATCAGGACAATTTGAATAAAATGTTCACAGGGAAATGTGATGATTTTATCTTATTCTAGTCTAACTTTACATACATAATTCTATGTTCTTTTAGGTGAGCACCTGGCCTTATACATGTGAAGATACTTCAGAAAGTTCATGGGAAAAGGAAGTTAAAAGATTAGGTGTATTTTGGTGCAAAAAGAATATGAAATCTAAGCATACATTTTTCATAATGTACATTTTGTGTGAATTGTTCGAATGTCAATACTGTTTACAGAGTGAATGATGAATGCATGACTGGATGGGAATATGAATTCATGAAAATATAAATATGGCTAAAAGCATACTGGAGATGGCACTCTCTGCCAAGGTTGGCAATATTCAATGTCTAGAATGAAAGGACATCAAACATAATGGGAAAAATATTTGCAAACCACCTGACAAAGGATTTATATCCTGAATATATCAGCAACTTAAAAAACTCAACAAAAAAACCCAAACAATCCAGTTGAGAAATGAGCAAAGGATTTCAATAGCCAGTTCTCAAAAGAAGAAACACAAATAAGCAACAAATATATGCAAAGGTGCTCAACATCACTAGTCATCACTGAAATGCAAATCAAAACCACAATGAGGTATCATTTCACTCCACCAGAATGGCTAAAATCCAAAACACAGACAGTAACAAATGCTGCCAAGAATGTGTACAAGAGCTTCTTCCACATCTCCCATGTGGATGCAGGGTCCCCAGGACTTGGGCCATCTTCTACTGCTTTCCCAGGCCATAGCAGAGAGCTGGATAGGAAGTGGAGCAGCTGGGACTCGAACTGGCGTCCATAAGGGATACTGGCACAGCAGGCAGAGGCTTTATCCACTACATCACAGCACCAGTTCCCACTTAGACTATTTAAAATGGTTACAACTATCTCCTCAAATCAGACCATATACCCTAACAGTAATAGAGTAATAGTAACAGTAGTAGCAGTTAGTCATCAATTGTCATTTTCATGTTAATTTAAGGTCCAGACTCCTAACAAGATGGAATTTTTAAGTTAAATATCTGTACATCCTAAAGCATATTTTATAACTTGGTTTTTAAAATTATGGTAGCTCTTTTTATAGCTTTTCAGAAGCTTGGCTTATGGGCATAAACTTAAATATGTTCTACAAACCCTATATATTCTACAATTACATAAATATTTTCCATGGAATTTTACTTTGGTGAAGATTTCTGAAACATGTAACCAAAAGGTCCTCCCTTGCTCCCTTTCTACTTAATGGAATAGGACTCATATACTTAATTATCAAAATGAGCTATTTATCATCATCTGTAGCATTTTTGGTAAACACTACATTTTGCATAAGTTGAGACATGTATACTTTAACGTGTCTGTGTAAATTATGCATAGTCTAAGTTGCAAATTAACAGTACAGAGTAAAACACTTTAAAATCATGTCTGGAATATACTTACTATTGATTTTATTTTGTAGAATAATATTGGTTAAGAGCATGAGCTTCAGAAATAGACAAAATTGGTTCAAATCCTGACTCTGCTCTTAACAGCTATAGGACTACTTAAATTTACTTAATGGCTACTTAATTCTCAGTATTTTTTTTTTTATTTTCACATCTGACAAATGGAAAATTTGAGTTACATAAACTTTAAGCTACTTTCTTGCCCTAAAATTCTGTTTCTTTAACTCTGGTTACAAAATATAATATTAACTTCATTCAAAGCTATATCAACACATCAAAATGGCATAAAAAAAGTGGTATCATTCAGAAGAAAAAACAGATATATCTAAATTACCTATGTAATTTGGCAAAAGCTAAATGTCCCTATAATTGATTAAATTATCTGTCTGACTGCTAATGTGAAGATTATGTTACTCTCATGTGTTAAACAGTTCCTTGGCTAGCCTTGTAATAAAGTTGACATAGGGTAACTTTTTAAATTGACACTTTAAGATCTGACATTTTCCTATCTAACTTAAACTTATTCGACTCCTATTCTCACCACCCACTACTAAGCTTTTGCTGGAGTGATTCTTTTATATCTTATCTATTACTGCCTATGTCATCTTTTACCCATTGTGTATCACTATCTCCAGGGAGCTTACCTATCCTCCCAAATTTTCCATTTCAACCTCTACTCATTCTTCTTCAAGTTCTTCGACTTTACCCTCATGAGTTCCTCATCACAAATCAGTTAGCATACCTCCCTATATATTTCTGTTAGATGAATAAGGAATAAATGACAAAACCCTAATCTTCATATAAGATTTCAAACATATTTATAAATTAAAAAAAATTTTTTTTGAGACAGAGTGGACAGTGAGAGAGACAGAGAAAAAGGTCTTCCTTTTCCATTGGCTCACCCCACAATGGCCGCTGTGGCCGGCGCACCGTTCTGATCTGAAGCCAGGATCCAGGTGCTTCTCCTGGTCTCCCATGTGGGTGCAGGAGCCCAAGCCCTTGCGCCATCCTCCACTGCACTCCCGGGCCACAGCAGAGAGCTGGACTGGAAAAGGAGCAACCGGGACAGAATCCGGTGCCTCAACCAGGACTAGAACCTGGGGTGCCAGCGCCGCAGGCAGAGGATTAGCCTATTGAGCTGTGGCGCCGGCCTAAATTAAAAATTATCAAGGCCCATGGCTCAACAGGCTAATCCTCCGCCTTGCGGCGCCGGCACACTGGGTTCTAGTCCCGGTTGGGGCACCGATCCTGTCCCGGTTGCCCCTCTTCCAGGCCAGCTCTCTGCTGTGGCCAGGGAGTGCAGTGGAGGATGGCCCAAGTGTTTGGGCCCTGCACCCCATGGGACACCAGGAGAAGCACCTGGCTCCTGCCATCGGAACAGCGCGGTGCGCCGGCCGCAGTGCGCTACCACGGCGGCCATTGGAGGGTGAACCAACGGCAAAAGGAAGACCTTTCTCTCTGTCTCTCTCTCACTGTCCACTCTGCCTGTCAAAAAAAAAAAATTAAAAAAAAAAATTATCAAGGCCCAGATTTTCTCTTAACATCTTAAATTCATAATTTTGTTAAAGAGCTAGTAAGTTTTTCAGTTTCATGTCAAATTTTATTATTCAGTGGTTAAAACTGAAATAAAGAAGCCTTCTTGAGACTCCAACTCTTTAAAGTCATCTTATATAGCAGGACTGTTCCAAGGAAGTGCTGATACCCACCCAAAATGGGGACTCACATTTCCAATAAATCCAAATTCTTATGCCCACTATTCCTCTCTGCTTTACCTTACAAAACAAATCAAGCCCCAGGCACAACCCTGAGTAGCTGGCAACAAAAAGAAACAAATTCAATAAAATTCAATCAATGTGACCCAGAATAAAACAAAAAGCAATGAACATGAATAATGTATAAAAGGAGTGCAAAAAAATATAAGCAGAGTAAATGTTAAAGGAGGAAGTAACTTTATGTTAAGAATGAATTGAGGGGCCGGCGCCGTGGTGCACTAGGTTAATCCTCCACTTGCAGTGCTGGCATCCCATATGGTCGCCGGCTCTAGTCCCGGTTGCTCCTCTTCCAGTCCAGCTCTCTGCTGTGGCCGGGAGGGCATTGGAGGATGGCCCAAGTGCTTGGGCTCCTGCACCCGCATGGGAGACCAGGAGGAAGCACCTAGCTCCCGGCTTCAGATCGGTGCAGCCCCGGCCATTGCGGCCATTTGGGGGGTGAACCAACGGAAGGAAGACCTTTCTCTCTGTCTGTCTCTCTCTCTCTCTCTCTCTCTCTCTCACTGTCTATAACTCTACCTGTCAAATAAATAAATAAAATCTTTAAAAAAAAAAAAGAATGACTTGAAGGAAAAGCTGGCACTCAAATGTTGCAGGAACCAACAAGTATAAACCTAGAGAAGTCAAAGTGTTAAGCCAAAGACAATATATATGGTAGCAAAGCCAGAATAGAAGACAGTTGTAAACTGCAAGGAAGAGCAAAAGTGAGAATACGAGCCCCGATAGCAGCACAACTTGCACATGGAAAATCAGTTTACTTCCAGTTAGGTGAAATTTTGGAAGAAAGACATACTGAGTACAGGAGGAAAAAAAAAAGAGTACGTACAGCTGATAGTCATCAGGGTGAGGTTGGAAACAATACGGTGAAAGATACCCAAAAGAACAAATGAACCTAAAAGATGGAAAGCTGCAATAAGAATAATGAAAATTCTCAAATGTATTATAATTGAATTAAAGTTTCTTAACAGGGAGGACAGGTATTAAAAATAAAAGGTCAAAAAGATTTTTTTAAATGTATTTATTTATTTGCATGGCAGAGTGATAGAGGGACAGGAAGAGACACAGAGCTATCTTCTATCTACTAGTTGACTCCCCAAATGCCTACAGAAGCCAAGGTTGGGTCAGGCCAAAATCAGGAGCCAGAAAAATCCATCTGGTTCACCCATCAGAGTGGCAGGAACTCAAGCACTTGGTCCATCATCGACTGCCTCCCAGGCACATTAGCAGGAAGCTGGATTCTAAGTGCAGGGTAGCTGGGACTCAAACCAGGTACTTCCATATGGGATGTAGGCATCCCAAGTGGCAGCTTAACCTACTGCAGCACAAAAGATTATTTTTAAAGCTCAAATAATATGTGATTTGGAAGAAAGAGAACATACAGATAAAGGAGATACTCAGTTACAGAGTTATGACATAAAATCCTAATCAGACCAATTGAAGAGAACGAATTCATAGATTTCATCATTAGATTTTATTTTAAAAATATCACTGAAGAAATTGGAAAAAAAATATTCAAACTATTTTGAGGACAGCAAAGAAAATGGTTGATTCATTTAAAATTCTTAGAAATATCTATAGTTATTTTTTAAGACGACTTTTATTTAATAAATATAAATTTCAAAAGTACAACTTTTAGATTATAGCAATTTTTCCCCCCATAACCACCCTCCCACCCACAAACCATCCCATCTCCTACTCCCTCTCATATCCCATTCTTCATCAAGATTCATTTTTAATTATCTTTATATACAGAAGATCAACTTAGTATATACTAAGCAAAGATTTCAACAGATTGCACCCATACAGACACACAAAGTATAGAGTACTGTTTGAATATTAGTTTTACCGTTAATTCGCATACAACACATTAAGGACAGAGATCCTACATGTGGAATAAGTGTGCAGTGACTCCTGTTGTTGATTTAACAATTGACACTCTTATGACGTCAGTAATCACCCTAGGCTCTTGTCATGAGCTGCCAAGGCTATGGAAGCCTCTTGAGTTCACAAACTCTAACCTTATTTAGACAAGGCCATAATCGAAGCGGAAGTTCTTTCCTCCCTTCAGAGAAAGGTACCTCCTTCTTCTACAAAGTTCTTGGTCATATTTGCATAAGAGGTGAAAAAAGAATTCTACAATACATGGAAAAAATAAAAGTTCTAGCATAACTGGCTAGATTTTACTTGAAACATTTATCATTATTTCAAGTTCAAATTATTATAAATTGTATTTTAGAATTTAAGTGAGTAAAGATTTTAGCTAGTATAAATTAGTATCAACAATAAATTCAAGAACCACTGTTTTAGTCAATAGGCCTTCATTTTTTTTTAATCACTAAAAATAACCAAAAAAACTATGTCCAGGTATTAAGCACCAGAGGAATTAGTACCGTATATACCGAATTGCACCAGAAGTAAAACAAATATGTATGTTCAAACAACCAACTCTAGCACAGCTGGAAAACGTCATACAAAGACTTATTAAAATGGAAGGTGTATCTAATCTTGTGCACAAAGAACTGAAAAAAATAAAAGCACAAGCTTAAAAAAGACTATTATTAAGCTAGCACTCAAGAAATACCCTCATAAACATTAAAATTAGCGGGTTCTTGGTCAAGAGAAATCTGGGAAACGTGTTCAGCATGAAAACTTCAGAAAGAAACTCAGTAAAGATTTTAGTTTTTCTTTAGGCTCCAGTGTCATTATTTTTCTAATTTGAGTTCTAACAGTTTATTCATTTTATGTACTGCAGGTTATATTGCTAGGGTGGGAAAAATTAATCCAGTGCATTTATACAGTAAACACAGGAAATCATACATTCAATTCTCTTGGAATTCAAAATAAGTAGAAATCTATATAGTACATAGCTTAGGTCAAATGTATTTCTTCCATGTTATCTGCACATGATAACCATATTCCACCAAATACAATCATATCAAAAGTATTTTCAAATGATCCTTTCAGAGACAACAAAAAAGATACCACACAAACAAACCAAAATCCATCAGCATTCTAATTTATTCACTTTAATGAGCAGTTCAACAACCTGTCACAGGTCTCAAAGAAGGACTAGAAGATAAAAGAACACTTGATGTAGGTAAAATAAGGGAGACAGCTTGCAAATCACTATCATATTCTCATCTTGATCTTCATCCTCTCCCTATGAGACAGATGAATATTTCTGACAGCCTTCTGGACATTTCCATCTATATATTCCATAAGTATTTCAGATCTAATTTGTCAAGAAACAACCTTAATAGTTTGTTATCAAGATTACTCCATATTAATCCCAACCAACAATCCCTATTTTATTTGCTGGTGTCAAAATGTCCCCAATCTCCCCAACTAGCAAATTTTGCCATCCTCACAACTTTTGTGGTTAATATAGACATGTGAGATAAAAAAATCAACAGATTTTCGCCTCAGAAATATAGCTCAATTTATTCCTTTTTGTATAGCTTGTTTGAACAATCCTTATTATCTATAATTGCCAAATAGGGGCTAAAATCCCTGAGCTCAATATCTCAGTTAATTTATCCAACTGATGCAAGAATGCTATTTCTTAAAAACCATCTATTATTATTTCTTACCTACCTTAGAATGTCTTTGATTACATTACCTATAGCATTGCTTCCCTACCTAAGTGTGGATCCTGGATTACCAATGTCAAGTGGAAAGAAATTAGAAAAGCAAACTCTTGTGCTCTAAAGCATATCTGATTCAGAAACTCAGGGGATGGTGCCGAGCAACCTTTTTTAACAAGTTCCCTAAGTGATACATTTTAAGAACTACTGAACAGTGATTTAATTTTTAATACAGAGATTTGAGGTTTAGAAAACATTATTTCTCTTTTCATTGTTTTATTGCTTTTTAATTATCTTTAAACTGTTCAAAACTGTAATACAAATAGCATACATCAACTTGTGCTGTATTATGTATTTTGGGGTACACATCAAAATAAAATCGATAGTGCCATGTATAAAAATAGCAATGTATAAAAGGTGAAGTTTTATTTCATGTTTATTTGTTTAAATTCAGGCCAGCAAGTATATACTCAAGTAAAATTTTACGAACACATTATGGGCTTGCATGAAGCACTTAATTAGTTGCAGATAAGGTTCATGTATATCTGTTTAGCCCTTCCTCTCATAAGAACAAAGTAAACAGATTAAGGCCTTCTTCCATAACTGTATTGATGATGAAGTTATTCTAAGTTTGAGAAAGAGTTCTACATTTTTAAATGTAGGTAATAAATAATTACCTATAAAACTAGAAATGGATCCTTAGTTTAAAAACTAAATATTAGACAAATTTCCCAAAGATATATTGAGACTGATTTGGCTCATGATGTCTTAAGTCTTACTCTTAATTAGCTGGTTTTTCAGCTAATATGTACCACAGTGGCAACAATATTCAAAATGAAATAGGCTGGAAACCCTTAGACACAGTCACGCAAAGCTAAAATGCATTATATTCTTCTATCATTAGGATTTATGTTGTAGTGATTGGGTTTAATAAGAAAAGATTTTGCAAAAATAGTGATACAGTTTTGACAAGTTCCCTAACTCAAAACAAAAAATAAGGGTGGCTAAAGTTATTATAAAACTGACAGTTAAAATGTACCTAGAAAAATGTTACCACATCACCTGTTAATAAAAAATCACACAAGTGGAAGAAAGCACATACCCGATTTTATCATTAAACTATGAAAAAATATTAACTGATTCAATCACTTCCCTCAAAGGGAATACTGGCTCCTTCATGACTCAACTCTGTGGGGGGAAAAAAAACTACTAATTTGTTAAATCTAGATCGATTTGCTTGAAGAGTATCTTCAGAAGGCAAAATGATTAAAAACATTAGTTTGCCACTACTTATCTGTATGAACCAGAACTTTCTATCCACAATGCAATAAAAATAAAGTAGATGTTGAGGCTGATCTAAAACAGCAATTTTTAAACATAACTGCTCATTTAAATTTTCCACTATACCACCAGAACACCATAAATGACTTAATTTGAAAAATGTGGCATGTTTGAAATTACAGATAAAAGTGCACTAATAAAATGCTACTTTTGTTCCTACTTATGACATAGCTTAGTTAGCTCTCGCAGTTTAATTTCCCACCAGGCACACTTCTTTCCTTCACTAATACCAAAAGCTATGCATTCCTGGGTTATATACAATCTGATGCCTTTAGATACACTCTTTTCTCTGCCAGAAATGCTCTTCTCTCACTTTTCAAAAATTATTTTACTTTCAACATCCAGAATATTGCTTCTCAGATTCAAAACAGGATTAATCACTTTCTCTTCTATATTCCATATTGTACTTATCACACATTTATCAATTAGATAAACTATATCCCTAAATCCCTTGAATGCAGGATCCAAGATACATTCATTCTTGGATCCTTTCTGCCCCCTATTCTTAATACAGATCCTAAAGTTAGAATCAATGTACAAGTAAATAGCAAATACAGGGAAAGGCATTTGGTACAGCAGTTAAAAACAGCTTGGGACACCCATTCACCATATTGGATTGCTTGGGTTGAAGTCACACATCCATTTCCAATTCCAGCTTCCTACTAATGCTCACCATGGGAGGAAGCGATGACAACTCAAGCAGCTGGGTCCCTGCCACTCACGTAAGAGATCTGAAATCAGTTCCAGGAGCCCGGCTTTGACTTGGCCCAGCCTCAGTTACTGCAGAACCTTGGGAAGTGAACCAGGGAATGGAAGATTCTCTCTCTCTCCTTCTCTCCTTCCTTCCCTCCCTCTCCCCCTCCTCTTCTCTCCTTCTCTCCCTCCCTCTCCCTCACTGCATTTCAAACAAACAAAAATAAATATAAATTTTAAAAAACTGTAAAAAGAACAAAAGGAAATGGTGAGACTCTTAACTCGTTAAGGTTAGTACCTATAAAGTAATCACTGAACAAGAATAAATTTTTAATGTGCTCAAGCACTACTTAAAAGTGTAGTCCATGCGGGGGGGGGGGGGGGGGCTGTGCCCTGGCTCACTTGGTTAATCCTCCACCTGAGGCACTGGCACCCGATATGGGCACTGGGTTCTAGTCCTGGTTGCTCCTCCTCCAGTCCAGCTCTCTGCTGTGGCTCGGGAGGGCAGTGGAGGATGGTCCAGGTGCTTGGGCTCCTGCACCCGCGTGGGAGACCAGGAGGAGGCACCTGGCTCCTGGCTTCGGATTGGCTGTAGCAGCTATTTGGGGGGTGACCCAACAGAATAAAGACTTTTCTCTCTCTCTCTGTCTATAACTCTGTCAAAAAAAATAATTTAAAAAAATTTTTTTAAAAAAAGTGTGGTCCATGGACATTTGTTCAGCTAGTGGTTAAGCCATTGGTTAGGCTGCCTACATCACATATCAGAGTACCTGGTTTAAATACCCAGTACTAGGACCTGATTACAGTTTCCTGATAACTCAGACCCAGGGAGGCAGCAGTGATGGCTCAAGCAATTGGGTTCCTGTCACCCACATGGGAGATCTGGATTGAGTTCCCAACTGCCGATTTGGCAAACTTTTAATATCTAATGAAAGGGCCAGATGGTAAGTATTGTACAGTTTGTGGGCTATGCACTCTGTCACAGCAACTCAATTCTGTTGCCATAGCAAGAGAACAGCCATAGACAATAAATAAACAAATGGGCATGGCTGTGTTCCAATAAAATTTTACTTACAAAAAAAGTAGGCAGCGTGTTTGCAGATTTGGCCCAATTACCATAATTTGCTGATCCCTGTTCTAAATCATAGACAAAACCCAAAAAGCAGTCACTAAGAACCCATCTATCACATAGTACATGAGCCAAAACTATATGACTGTTGTTGGCACTATTCACCAATTTTTAATATTTTAAAGACTGAAAAATTTACCAACATTCAGGCTAATGGAAGATGTGACACCATTTTTAAGAAAATCAAACTTTACTGAAAAATCTTTTGTATCTTTCCAATATACGTCAAAGAAAGCTTTAAGGTTTCATAATATCAGTAGATAGTAATATCCCCACAGGTTATAGAAACAAAAATATATAAATTTATTTACACTATTTGCCACAATCATTATAACAAATAGTATACACTCATTATTCCCACAGAGCATCCCCTTTTAAATAAATCACAACCTAGCTAAAGTCATAACAAAACTGACTGAAATTCCAAGTACAAAGCTCTTTATTCAAATCACATTATTTAAACAACTTAAAAATATAGCACTTTTGTTTGCATTTTTAACAAACCTGGATTGTAGATCTTTGGGTTTAAAGTTGGCCTTCTCCAAAACACTACTTTGTTTCAAGGGGTGAGATACACAGCTCACTAGAGTTCACTCTAAAATTGGAGCCAAATTCTGACCTTCTTGTGCTCACTTCAGTCCTAGTCTCTTTTGAAATATACGTATCTATATGTAGCCATGAGGAACTCTTCTCCCCATTCTAGAACTCTTTTCCCCAGAGCATAAGATAAAACGCTCAATAATTCTAAGTTTCCAATGCATCCCTCATTAGATTCCAAAAGTCTTGCATGTTTTCACGTTATACTAATCTCCTTAAAATGTCCCCTAAGATTCCAACACTATTATAGATTACTGAAAGATCTCTTTTTCATAATATTCTCTAAAGTACCAAATGGTCAGTTTTAAGTAGTAATAATTCTCCAAGTATTATCATTAGATTATAAGTAGCTTTTGAGAAGTGGGAATAGAGTCTAAAAGGAATTTAAGAGTCTTCTCTTGTGAGTAGTCACATAGAAATAATGAGAAAGCAATATATAATATTTTTCCAGTGATACAGTATCTATGAGAGATAGAAGTGTTCCTGAAAAGGGGCTTAGGACATACTTAGGTATCCACTGAAACTTAAAATTCTATGTATTAAAAATAGATGTCATCATGATCTCTAAATATTTTTTCCTTTCTCTTATTTTCCTTTCCTGCCAATGATTCATAATGTTTTCCAGGCAAAATCTTAAAGTTATTCATGCTCATATCCCATTTTGTCTAAAATTCAATCATGAATTCTTACCAATTATTTCTTCATTTAGTTTATACAGTTACTACTATCCTACATGTAGATAATACGCTGAAATTTCCTATTCTTCCTGCCTAGGTTTTCCCATTCTACATATTTTAGCCAAAAGTCTTCTTCAAACATTTGATTGTATTTTTCAAATGTTATGCAAATAAAATATAGCCTGCTTCAATAATAGTCTAATAGCTGTCTAATAGTAACAGTATTTCAAACAGTTAAAGAATAAAATATATGTTTTAGAATAAAAACAGAATGATTTAATAATAAAGAAGAAAGTAGAAAAGAAAACTAAGCTCAAGAAAGGGGCACATTTTGCAGGGGAAAACTTAAATTATGCATCAACTAAGGGCAGAGCGGAAACCCAGAAACAAGAAGGCTTATGCTTTCTGCAAGAATGATGCAGTTCCTGTTATCTGTACTAAAGCCCAGTACAAAACATAAAAGTCATCAGGAAAATATAAAGTAATGGAAAAACCAAGTCTGAGACTAAATGAGAGAGAATTCTAAGAAAAGGCAGCCAAGTGACTTGTAAGCTGTCTAAAAGTGTTCTATTGAGAAAGAACTTCTGAGTGGCCTATAGAGGCAACAACGCAAGTTGCCAGCGTCACTACTTCTGACACATCAGTAACTCGACCACTGGAGGGAGTCTGATCACATATCCTTTGAGGTGACTTTTACTCATAACTTCCTGGTCTTCCCTAGAAATGAATTAGAACCCCTACCAAGAATATGAATTGGTTCAACAAAATCTTATGGTTTTCAAGGTTCTTATTTCTTTTAGTTTTTGTTTTGTTTGATACTCACTAATAAAAATTTACAGCATCTCTACAGTCACATCTGGGTCAAAGAACTGAATCCAGAGGTCACATGTCATTGTACAGATCTAGCCTAAGGGAAAATGTCATAAAGATATTGTAAGACAAGAACAGAGCAGGGCTCTTATACAAATACCTACGTGAAGTAGGTATCAAGGTCACAATTTACATGAAGAACAGCAAACAGCAGATCTGAACTGCAAGCTGAAAACAGCTTTTAGGATAAGGCTAGCATGAAAGGGATGGTAAAATAGAAGGGATAACTGTACCGTAACTGTGATTTTTAAGTTTTGTGCTCTTTTAAAATTCAAAATTTACAGTTTCCATTAATCACTCATTAAGAAATCATTTCCTAATTGAAAATACAACTGGAATTGTGAAAAAAAATGAAGATCTACATATTCACATAAAAGAAAATTAAAAAATACTTTAACTCAAGATCTAAAATGGTGTTAACACTATGTTATACCATATGTCAGTAAGACTGAGGAAAGACTACCTGACATTCTTATAATAAAAACAATAAAGGTAACAGTTGTGAGTATTCTTTCTAGATGCTTGCTCACTTCAGAAAATGTTATTAAGGATTATTTTATAGTACTGTGCTATATTACCAAACATTATGGCAGTACTTTATACTTTCCAAAGTTCAAAACTGTCTTATTAACACATAAATGAGCATAATGAGGTCTCAACTGATTCATAATTTAAATAAATATACCAAAGTCCAAATATAAAGAATCTGTTAAAATATGTACATAGACAAGGAAATCTATCAGCTTTTGTGTGTGTAGTTTTCACTAAAAAGTGTTCCTTTGTTGACTAGCATTATAAACTCCATTAACCATATTCAGGATGTAAAACTTCAATACATCTGTATCTATATTTGTATATACAAGCATACTTCAAAAAGTTCATAGAAAATGAAATTAAATTATCCTGGTTTAAAAATTATTGTAATTCATGCAGTTTTTCCATAATACATATTTTCTGTGAACTTTATGATGACCCTGTATATATATATATATATATATACACATATATAATACATATACATATATGTGTGTGCTCATATTTGCATAATAAAAACACAAAGAAAAGCAGAAGTAACACAGGCTTCTGTGGGTAGGCTGCGCAGCTATTTTGTTATGTCACAGGTAAATGAGGGTCTAAAATAACTACTTGGAGAAATAAACTGGAAATAGGTTCTCACACATTAAGGCTTTCAGGTGAAAAATTGTTTTCGATCTTCAGTTTTTTTTTTTTTTTTGAAAAGTCAAAATGCAAGTAAATCATGTTTTCAACTTGAACAGAGATTAACAGAAACACTCTTCTGTTTGCTATCATAAGTAGCAGAAAGCATTGGAACTACCATACAACTCCAGAAGGTTTCCTGATAGAAGTCTACCCAGAATCTTCATTTTGTGCTACAGCAATTAACATCTGAACAGGGACCATGTACAAACAACTAAAGTGCACATGCTATTCATTAGGTAATGTGTATGCGTGTCTAAGAGCCCTCTTGCTTAATTAAAAATCCAATTATATGACCACTTGAACTCTATCTCATATTCTTCTGAGACTACTAAATATTTTGAAAAACTATAAAAAGAGAAACATTGTGAATGGATGCTAATAATGTAGTAAACATCAATTTAAATGAAAGCAAGCAATCAATAGAGAAAATTATAAATGAGAGAGAAGAAAACAGAGACATTTATCATCACCAGCAGCTATGGATCTTAGTTGATACAATATGCGGAACATCATAAAATTAAAAACATCTGTGAGTGGACAAGGTAAAGGAAATATATATTGGTAATTATATTTATGCTAATTTACTCCACCATCAAGGCATTACTGTTGTTTTCATTACTAAGTTAATAGGGTGAAATAAAGTATGAAAAGTAAACAGCAAGCAAAACAAATGCATTCCTAGGATAAGAAAATTATGAAAATATAGTTCTTATTATGTGCTTACGTATAAGACAGATCTTCTGCCACATCATTGCCTTTCTATACTATAGATTTATACAAGTAAAATAATGAGACCTGAGAGGGGGAAAAAGTAACAGAAACTGAAGGAGAAAACAATATCTAACTGAAAATTTCTCAGTATAAAATGATGCCAAATAAACTCTGGTCTAAAAAGTTAACGTAACGCTTGGTAAACTGTGATATAAAAACAACTATACTATCCCTACCTAATGCATTGCTGTGATGCCAACTTAATATTTATGTAATTGACACATAAGCTCACACACAAAAATGTTAAGTGTCTAAAAGATATACCTTCCATGTAGTGAAGTTGTTAAAGGAAGACTTTGCTCTTTGCATGCACTGGTAAAAGCTATTTTACAAGTTAGAGTTTTATTCAATTAGTCTATATTAAATCAATTAGAAGTCTGAAAATAGTAATTTTCATATCCTATTTAGTGCCAGTACCCCTCAAATTAAATGTCACATAATTTTTATAAAATAAATGGAACAACTACAAAAATTACCAGGATAGCTCCTACTCTAGGAGAACATAATAAATGTAGCATTAGTTTTTGTACTCATACTATTAATTCTGTAAACTTAAAAACAAACCTTTATTTCTGCTAGCATTTTTGAGACAAGGAGCAACAATGAACTGCTTATTTCTAATTAGCGTAAGAGGAGCATTTGACAAATCACTGAAGTGAAAATAAAATCTACTTTTATTAGATTCTTAAGTTTTCTCTTGAACCCATCTAACAAAATAAAAACATAGGTATTTTACAATGGTAACATTACAAAAAGCCATTTCATGACTAAAATCAAAATGTCCTCTTATGTGGTATATTACAAATAATCTTTATAGTCTAATCAGGCAAGCTTTGTAACAGAATGAAAAATTGTTTTAGATGACATAAATTTGTGCACTTACTACTATGGTGATCAAAATGGTCTATGACTAAAGAAAATATAAAGAGCCTTTTCAAGAAATTATTTAAAGTGGCTTTGATTTCAGAAAGCTTGAATTTTGTTTAAAAATTACATGCAAATTTATTAATAGTAAATTATTAACAGTAAATTAAAACTGTAATAAAAAGTATATTTATCAATAATGTCAAATTTTGTTCCTTTGAGCTAAATGTACCTAACCGCAAAGCCTAACCAAGTTACTACCTACCATTTCAATGACTTTGGAAGCAAGACCTCTGCTCCCTATTTGGATCACACTGATAACTTGATAAATTTTACAACCTTTCTGTGAGCATTCAATCTCTCCACACACCTTTGCTTGAAAAATACTTGGCAATCATTACCACAACGTACAGTTAAACATTAATTGTACTGACAATCAAATGTGCCCAACGTCCTCTCCAGAACATACAACTTGTTTTTCCTTTGTCGGCGGCAGAATTTTACAATTGTTTGGCTAATCAATTAATAATCGGCTGACTTGGTCCACATTAACGAAACACCTTTGAGTCTCCAACTAGCCCAAGTACCACAGGAGCGCTCTAACTACCTCGGTGCACAGAGCACCAGCTATGCCTGTAGCGCTCCGAGCCGGGCTCGATCCATCCCCTCCGTCAGGAACTGCCAACTTAATGGAATAAAAGATGGAATGTCAACGCACAATGGTGCGGACTCGCCACGTATTCTGAACCACAGCCCCTCTAGCGGGCCGATTCCTTCACACATTTTGGACAGTCCCTGACTCGCAGCCCAGAACCACAAAGCCTGTGTCTGTCCTTGGTGCTGAAACGCAGTTTTTCTGGCCCCTCGCTGACAAAAACTGTCATTCTGGTCCCAGTTTGAGAGGATTCAAAGGACTTCAAGGCGAGCCGTCTAAGGATGGGCGGTTTAAAGAAGGGAAGCGAGGGCTAAGTTTCTGGGCGGAGATCGCTAACTAGCGTACGCGTGTGGCGGCGGTGGGTGCTGGAAGCATCCAGAGGGCATGTCCCTGTCGGCGCCAGGGGACCCAGGACATCCAGACTGCGGCAAAGCCGGGACGCGCCAGGTCCGGGCGGGCGCCGCGGCCAGGAACCCGCGCTCGCCGGGGCCGAACGGGCGAAGGCGGCCAGGGCGCCTGGCCGTGGACCACGGCCACTTCTGGCGCCGAAGCGCAAGCCCCGGGGTCCTTTTGTTTCTGGGGTGAGGGGGGCGGGGGCCGGAGGGGAGCCGGCACCTGCGAGTATTCGCACAGTGGGGGGGACAACAAAAGACCCCAAGGGCCGGGGCCGGGCCCAGCCAGCGGCGTCGGAGCAGCTGCGACGCCCCAGCGCGGGCTCGAACCCTCTCCTCCAGGTCCCGACCGCTCTTACCGTCCCGGTCGCACAGCTGAATGGCCTCCAGGCTGAGGTTTTTGATCACCTCCTCACAGGGGCTGGTGGGGCTGTTGAGGGCATGTTCCAGGCGCGGCACCTCCATGTTTCCAACCCCCTTCTCAAGCCCGCCGGCTTCGTATCCAGGCTCTCTCGCCGGGCCGGGTGGGCGAGAAGGGCGGGAAAGGAGAGGGGAGTGGCAGCGGGACGGGCGAAGGCCTGGGACGCGGCACTGAGGGGGCCGAGTCCGAGCAGCCTGGCTGGAGAGAAGCCACGGCCCAGGCGACAGCCGTGGCGGGAGCTCCGGGCAGTGTGCGGCTCTCAGAGACCGAGCGGCACCCGGCGCGAGGGCGGGAGGTGCGCGCTCCCGGCGGCGCGCGAGGAACGTGAGGGAGACCGCGCGCCACGCGCACGCGCGTGTGCGCCAGGACGCGCCCCCTGCTGGAGCGCGGCGCCCCTCCCCCACCCTCCGGAGCGCACGCGCCCCCAGCTGCCCTTGCGCCACGGGCCCACTGCCCGGCGCCAGGGAACATGGGCGCCACGCCGCGCTGTCCGCTGTCCGTGGCGGTTTGGCGTTCCCCTCTCTTCATGGTGTCAGGCGGAGCCCGAGTTGTCACTGAGGCTCCTGCACGGGGAGGCGAGGGCGAGCAGGTTGGTTGTTGACGAAGCATGGGGAAAATAAGGGCCCAGCCCCTTTGGATCGGGGTTTGGGGCCGGCAGGCCGCCTTCCCCACGCGCGATCCTGAGCTCCTCGCTGCCCGCACCGTGCTGGCTCAGACCCAGTCCACGGACGATCTGCCTTGGGGTGAAGGAGGAGCACTGGGGTTCGGCCACCCCAAAACAGGGTCAAACCTGGGGACTCCCGACTGCCGGGAAAGCGAGAGGAGTGGCAGATGCCAGCTAACGTGCGTGGGCCCACACCACCTGTCGGCCTGCCTTCGCAGCCTAGCTCCTGCGTTCATTCATTCGGCAACTGAGTAGTAAATACCTGCCAGCCGTTGCTCCTGACCTTAGTGACGAGGGGAAAGGCAGCATCTGTTCTGGCTGTGGAAGGGCCCTTTGCTATGCTGCAGGATGAAGAGGGACTTGTGCCTCCTCAAGTTACCGTAAACTCACATGCCCATTGCTTTTATTGCACTGAAGATTCTGCAGGGCACCTAGAACATGTGCAGATGCTGCTAAAATGAGTATAGGTCACAGCCTACTGACCGCTGTTCCCATTCATTTTGAAATAGTTTTTAGTTTTGTTGCTATGTCAGGATCAAAAACAATGCCCCTTTTTATAGTGTGTGCTTGTTAGCAATTAATTCGTTTTTATTGATTTTGTAATTTCATAAATGAATGTTAACCAATAAAGTAACAATTTCCATATAGATTGCTATATGGTACCCTTTCTAGTCACATCCATTTAGCTATAACATGACTAAATCTTAACTCATTGAAAGCTCATAAAATGGAGGAGTCAGCTTAAGGGGAAAAAAACCTGGAGGAAAAAACCTAGCACAATTACAAGTTGATAAAAAAAAAAAATCTGTGAAAGATAATTGAGTATCTTAAAGTGAAACATCCTCATTATGAACTTAGATGTTAATGAAGATGGATTTCCTTTTTATGAAGTTTGAAAGAACTCTTGTGTTAAGGTAGAGGTGTCCCCAAAGAGAAGGTAAATTATTACCTGTCAAGAGATGGGAAAAGATAGTACTTACTGGTGAATTTCTTGTGTTTGAATGCCTAGCTCTGTGTAACTGGAAATTGATATTGTCAACTTCAGTGAGTTCACTTTCAGAGTAGTCTCAGATTTACAAAGCTCAAATAGAACTGTGTAAGTTAGAATAGCAGTTTATTGGTTGACAAATGAGAAGCATAATATGCATAAAATTAAAATTATAACTGATACAAATATTTATTAAGCAATTACAGTGTCCAAGACAATACGTATGCTAGATGTTGGAAATTTGGAGCTCAAATCCATTAAGAAAAAGAAAATTAAAAGTATGAATGGTTCATCTCTTAATTTGCTCACATCCTGTGTTTGAGTGCCTAGGTTTGAGTCTCTGCTCTGCTTCTAATCCAGCTTCCTGCCTCCCAGGGTGCACAGTAGCAGGAAACTGGGTTGAGGAACCAGAGAAAGATAAAAAACACAGTATTCCATTATAGGACCTGGTTGTCTTAAGTGCTAGGCCAAACACCCACCCCAATATAGCATTTTTTAAAGTAAGTTTCTAGGTTTCAATTCAAGGCATTGTCAAAAGATAAAATCTAAATTGCTTAATATATCTTTGCCCAATGGACCTCATGATAGTTTGAAAAAGTAGAAGAGCTACAGATCAGGGAAAGCATATGGTATTTGTCCTTTTAGTACTGGATTGCTCTTGTTTAAACTATAGAGAAACAGCTTTTTTCTTCATACTTTTTGTTGAATTCTTTACTTAGTGCAGGGTTAATCTTATGAGTATTAAGTAAACTGAAAACAGATCTTTGTAAAAATTAAGAATGGGAATGGAAAGGGAGGAGGAGGAAGGGTAGGGATGTGGGTGGGAAGGAAGGTAGTGTGGGAAGTATCACTATGTTCCTGAATCTCTATGTAGGAAATAAATGAAATTTGTATACCTTAAACAAATTTTTTTTTAAAAAGGTAGAAGAGCTAGAGAAAGGACACCAAAACATTTTTACTCTTACCATAAGGATGTAGGATCAGGGTTGTAGGAAAATTCAAGGAAAGTAAAGTTTTTGCTCTGGTACTGAAATCTGGGAAGCTACATCATGGGCAGGCTTAGCAGGAACCACATTCAAGTAACCTTGGATCAGGGCATCATATTCGGCACCGGCGGAGTAGGAGCTTACTTTGAAGCACTTTGTACTCAGAAGGTAGCTGAGTTAAGAGGTAGGGGATCTTCCATGAATCCTGATTTAAAAGAGCAAGACGATCCTTTAGCAAGACTTTGGGAGTGGGCCTTCGAGATCAGAGATGTCTACATTAACAAAGAGATGAGATTCATCAGTCAGGTCCCTAACCAGACTGAGTGCAGAGTATGAGTTTCTCTATCCACCAACTTCAAATGAAAGCTCAGGAGCAACCGGGTGTGCAAGGATGCCACCACAGAGACAAGAGGAAGCAGAAGGCACCATTTAAATCCAATGATCCTTTTCCCCATTGCCTCAGGGGAATGCAAGTCCCTCTCCCCTGATATTCCCAGATACCATGTGAAATGAGATGTAGGAGAAAGCTGGACATCTTAGAGACCAAAGACCTTTAACTTAACAAAGCTGACCTTTACCTAAAGGAATGATTAAAGTACTGAGTGAACACAGGTTCCTGGATTAGACCAAAAACATATTAAAAGTATTCCTGTGCCTCTGTGAATGAGATTTCATAAAGATCAAAACAGTTTTTGATAAAATGAAAATTCTACCTTTTCATACAGAAGTTACAATGTGAATAATTAGAAGCCACAAATACTTGACTCACCTAGTTGTTAGCTGAGTTGTTCACTGTTAGAGTCAAAATCCTGTCAATTATTCAAGCCCCTACCGAATGGTATATAATAAATGATTCCTTTTCCAAAAACCATTGCATTTCCATGGGACTTTACTTCTATAGATAATTACATTATGATTTAGAAATTAGTATACAGGAAAAATCAAGTTTAAATTTGAGAAGGGTCAGGCTGGCGCCGTGGCTCACTAGGCTAATCCTCTGCCTGTGGCGCTGGCACCCCGGGTTCTAGTCCGAGTCGGGGTGCTGGATTCTGTCCCGGTTGCTCCTCTTTTTTTTTTTTTTTTTTGACAGGCAGTGTGGACAGTAGAGAGAGACAGAGAGAAAGGTCTTCCTTTTTGCCATTGGTTCACCCTCCAATGGCCGCCGCAGTAGGCGCGCTGCGGCCGGCGTACCGCGCTGTTCTGATGGCAGGAGCCAGGTGCTTCTCCTGGTCTCCCATGGGGTGCAGGGCCCAAGCACTTGGGCCATCCTCCACTGCACTCCCTGGCCACAGCAGAGAGCTGGCCTGGAAGAGGGGCAACCGGGACAGGATCGGTGCCCTGACCGGGACTAGAACCCGGTGTGCCGGCGCCGTAAGGTGGAGGATTAGCCTACTGAGCTGCGGCACCGGCCCAGTTGCTCCTCTTCCAGGCCAGCTCTCTGCTGTGGCCTGGGAGTGCAGTGGAGGATGGCCCCAAGTGCTTGGGCCCTGCACCCACATGGGAGACCAAGAGGAAGCACCTGGCTCCTGGCTTCAGATTGGCGCAGCACACTGGCCTTAGCAGCCATTTGGGGGGTGAATCAATAGAAGGAAGACCTTCCTTTCTGACTCTCTCTCTAACTCTGCCTGTCAAAAAAAAATTTGAGGAGGATCTTAATACCTATCTGAAATTGAAGCCCTTGAAGAGAAATTATCTTCTAATAAATAGTAAATTAAAATCTTCATGAAGTAATCTAAAGTCTTCCTCATTCCAAGCCTATACACGCATCCTATAAGCTCATTACAAAGACTTCAATTTTCCCCTCTGTTAGTTGTACACAATAATCCTTCTGCCCATATATAGTCAAATCTCTGGCTAAATAATTGTATTTCTTTTGAAATGTTTCTGATGTCAACTTGTTTTGATTCTATCAATCTTGACACCCACTTTTAGATAGTTCCTTTTTTTTTTAAGATTCCATAAGTAAATATGCCAGGTGTGAAAATATAACAACAATATAAAAGAAAACATAGTTTGCCATCACCATCTTTGTTCTATATGCTAGACATTTTGTAAAGCAACTCAGGAGCACATTAGCTTTTCTGAGAGATCACAGCCTGCTCACACATCCAGAGGTTGTAAACACATAAAAACCTATACCTCTTTCCTGAACATTTCTTATTTTCCTTATGATATTGTAAATTTTGAGCACATATTTGAGCATTTGCATAGAGAAGGTGCTTGGTACCATTTGCTGAATTATTTGAACTTCTATACTTTGAATGTGCACTCAGTGATACTGCTGCAAGAAGCCTAGGGTTTTATCAAAGCCGAAGTGAAGCTCAACAAAGTCCTTTTAGTAGGCTTGTGTAGAGGTCTACCTTATATGATCCATAGCCTCAGGTATAACCCATATTTTCTTATCTAGGCAGAGGGCAAAGAGGACCAGAATCACAGGTAGAAACAAACTCCACAAAATGCATAATAAATGAAGGAGTGCTTTTTTATTTCCCCTAATAACATACTGTAACCTTTCCTAAGGCAAAAGACACATGATTGACAAAGCTGAAAGCAACTGAAATATTCTAAATTATTTGTCCTGATTGAAGTTGAGTAGTTTCTGGACTTAGGAAGATCCAATGAGGTAATGGATTTGAAAATATATGAACTATTTGAAAATATATGAACTAGTAGACAGTACTCAAAGCTAGCATATTATTATAGAACACTAAGAACCCTATTAGGAAAGTATATCTGGTCAATTTTACAGTAATAATTTCTGGAAATATTAACTTTAAAAATATGGAGAAATTCTATATTTAAAATGTCTTTAGGATTTAGTGAGTGGGAGCTTTTAAAACACAAAGACTGTTTAACATATACAAATCAATCCATCTGAGGCACCACATTTAAAGAATGAAGGACAAAAAATACACTATCATTTCAGATGTAGTAAAATGATTCAACAACAGTTAACATCCTTTCAAGATTAAAAAAAAAAGTAACGGGTCGGCGCCGTGGCTCAACAGGCTAATCCTCCGCCTTGCGGCACCGGCACACCGGGTTCTAGTCCCGGTCGGGGCACCGATCCTGTCCCGGTTGCCCCTCTTCCAGGCCAGCTCTCTGCTGTGGCCAGGGAGTGCAGTGGAGGATGGCCCAAGTCCTTGGGCCCTGCACCCCATGGGAGACCAGGAGAAGCACCTGGCTCCTGCCATCAGAACAGCGCGGTACGCCGGCCGCAGCGCGCCTACCGCGGCGGCCATTGGAGGGTGAACCAACGGCAAAAGGAAGACCTTTCTCTCTGTCTCTCTCTCACTGTCCACTCTGCCTGTCAAAAAAAATAAAAATAAAAATAAAAAAAGTAACCTCAACAAACTGGGTATAAAAACAATGTACCTTACCACAATGAAGGCTATGTACAACTATAGCAAATCTACAACTCAGATCATACTCAAAGTGAAAAGTTGAAAACTTGTCTAAGATCAGAAAGTAGGTAAGAATGCCCACTTTCATAACTTCTGTTCAACACAGTACTAGAAATCCTAATAAGAACAGTTAAGGGCCAGCACTGCGGCTCAATAGGCTAATCCTCCGCCTGCGGCACCGGCACCCTGGGTTCTAGTCCCGGTTGGGGCGCCAGATTCTGTCCCGGTTGCTCCTCTTCCAGGCCAGCTCTCTGCTGTGGCCCGGAAGTGCAGTGGAGAGTAGCCCAAGTCCTTGGGCTCTGCACCTGCATGGGAGACCAGGAGAAGCACCTGGTTCCTGGCTTCAGATCAGCATGGTGCATTGGCCGCAGCAGCCATTGAGGGGTGAACCAACAGAAAAGGAAGACCTTTCTTTCTGTCTCTCTCTCTCTCTCACTGTCCACTCTGCCTGTCAAAAAAAGAACAGTTAAGAAAAAAGAAAAGCCATTCAACATCTGACGGGAAGTTAAATTGTCTTTTTTTTTTTTTTAGATGATATCTTATACTGGTACATAGAAAACCCTAATGTCTCCATCATAATAAACACTTTCTATAAAATTGCAGGGTTCAAAGAACATATAAAAATTGGCAACATTTCTAAACACTAACAATAAACTATTCAAAAACAGCATTAAAAAGAATATTAGATAAATTTACCCAGCAAGGTTAGAGATCTGTACAATAAAACTATAAAACACTAATATAAGAAATTGAGAACAAATAAGGAGAAATATAACCCATGTTCACAGACTTGAAAAATCAATATTGTTTAGAGGTCCACATTACCTAAAGTGATCTACAGATTCAATGCAAACCTTATCAAAATTCCATGGCATTTTTCACAGAACCAATCCCAAAATTTATATGAAGTCACAAAGGGCCCCCAAAGAGCTGAAACAATCTAAGCAAGAAAAACAAAACTTGAGATATCACACTTCTTAATTTCCAACTGTAATACAGAGCTAAGGTAATCATAAGGACAGTCACATGGGTCTATGAAATGGAACAGAGAGCAGAAAAGCAGTCACACATATACAGTCATTAATTTTTATTAAAATAATAATACACAATGGAAAAAGGATAAGCACTTCAATAAATGGTATTAGGAAAACTGGATGCCCATACCACATGCCCCACCCTTACCAAAAAAAAAAATTACACTTTCTCTCATTCCATATACAAACATCATCCAAAATGGACTAAGGAATTAAATGTAAGGCCTGAAACCATGAAACTCCTAGGATAAAACAGAGAAAAAGCTTTTTGAAATTGGTTTCAGCAATGTTTTTTTTTTTTTTTTGTCACCAAAAGCAGTCAAGAAAAGCCAAATAGCTAAGTGGGACTATATCAAACTGAAAGATTTTGCATAGCCAAGGAAATAATCAACAAAATAAGGTATCCTATGAAATGGGAGAAAATATTTGCTAATCACATACCCTCAAAGAGTTTTCTATCCGAAAGTAAAAGAAGGATGGGGTGGTTAGATTTTGATTAAGCTACCACGTGGGACACCTGCATCCCATATTGGAATGCCTGGGTTTCAGCCACCTCCTAATGCACATCCTAAGAGGTGGTAGGTGATGGCTCAAGTACTTGAGTCCCTGCCACCCCCATGGAAGGCGCAGATTGAGTTCCTGGCTCCTTGGTTTGGCCTGACTCCTGGCATTTGGAGAGTGAACTAGCAGATAGGCATGAGTCAGTCCCTCCCCAGTTAATAACTAAGCAGAGGACCTGAATAGACATTTTTCCAAAGACATGCAAATGGACTACAGGTATAAGTAAAAATGTTCAGCACCACCAGTCATCAAGAAAATACAAATCAAAATGAGATGTCACCTCATTCATGTTAGACTGGCTGTTATGAAAACAACAAATGACAAGTGTTATCCAGAATATAGACAAAAGGAAACTTGTATGTTGTTGATGGGGATGCAAATTGGTATAGCCATTATGGAAAACACTATGGAGCTTCCTCAAAACACTAAAAAAGGAACTATTATGTGACCCAGCAATCCCTTTCGGGTATATACCCAAAGTAATTGAAATAAATATTTCATAGAGATGTTTACAGTCCAATGTACTTTGCAGCCGTTTTCACAATAACCAACGTGTGGAAACAACCTAAGTGTCTTTTGATGGATGGATGGATGGACGGAAGAATAAGGAAAATGTGATTTCTGTACATATATATGTATGAATGTTATTCAGCCTTTAAAAAGGGTGACACTTGCATTGCATCAACTGGATGAATTCAGAGGATAGGCTAAATGAAATAAGCCAGACAGAAAAATAAATACCATGTGACCTTACTTGTATATAGAAGCCAAAAGAAACCAAATTAATAGTAACAGTAGTTTTGGGGGCCTGGCAGCTATGAACTCAATCCTGATCAGCCATATGAATGAAAGAAACCTAGTTACTTGAGCCATCAGCACTGCCAGGAAGCTGGAATTTGGAGCTAGAGCTGGGTGTTGAACCTAGGTACTCTGATATGGGAGGTGTGTATCTTAACCATGAAGTCCAACACCTGTCTCTCTTCATTTGTTCTTAGTTCAGTAGGTTGAGCTAACACTATGAGTACTTTCCCTCATCCTTGCTCCTGGGTAAGTGCTTGTTTGCTACTGCAAAGTAAAAGTTATCATCCTCTTTCCCTGCTCCAGCTTCTCTTCCTCTCCTCATGTATCACCCAATCTCCCTGAATTTAAAAATTAATCTACTTAAGCCAAACAGGTACTAGTCTATTTCTTAATATTCTAATCTATGGGGGTGCTTCAAAAAGTTTATTGGAAAATATGTATTTTGAAAAAAACACATGGATTTCCATGTTTTTCACCAAAATAAAACTTAGCTTTTAATTCCATTTGCATGAACTTTTAAAATCTCTTAATATATGAGGTTTTTTATTTTTACAAATTGTGAAATGCTATAAAAGTTTTATTATTGCCTCCATTACTTTTAATGTTCATACAACTTACCACCCCTATTTTCAGCACTGTAATTCTTACTATTCAAATGTCACTTGGATTTGGTACAATTTTCATTTTGCCAAATATAGATGCCTTTTATCATCTGCATCTTCTTTGTATTGCAGCAGTTTATTTCTGCTGAATTTCTGCCATGGTGAAGCCTACCAATCCCTTCCTACATGTATACTTAATGTTTATCAATCGTAGCTTCCATGCTACCCTCTTGAGTATAAATGTTCTTTAAAGTTCAACCTTTGCCACTGTGTTCTTTTCTATTTAAGGCCATTTTCCTTTGAGAATTCACACATTCTCATGAATTTTAATCTCAATGTTTAAATTCTCAACTTTATCATCAAATTCTTCTCTCAAGTCCTGAATTGTAAACAAAAGCCATTGCCACATTTCGGGCTGTCTGATGAACATTTTCATCGGCATTCCCAAAATCATTTATAATTAATCAATTCCATTGTACATCTAAAGTCAGGACAGGAGCTGATCAGTTCATTGTTGCTTATAGTGTCCGTTTCACTTAACAGATTTCCCCTTTGGTGCTCAGTTGTCACCGATCAGGGAAAACAAATGATATTTTTCTCTTTGGGTCTGGCTTAATTCACTCAGCATGATGTTTTCCAGATTGCTCCATCTTGTTGCAAATGACTGGGTTTCGTTGTTTCTTACTGCTGTATAGTATTCTATGGAGTACATGTCCCATAATTTCTTTATCCAGTCTACTGTTGATGGGCATTTGGGTTGGTTCCAGGTCTTAGCTATTGTGAATTGAGCTGCAATAAACATTAACGTGCAGATGGCTTTTTTATTAGCCAAATTAATTTCCTTTGGGTAAATTCCAAGGAGTGGGATGGCTGGGTTGTATGGTAGGGTTATGTTCAGGTTTCTGAGGAATCTCCAGACAGACTTCCATAGTGGCTTAACCAGTTTGCATTCCCACCAACAGTGGGTTAGTGTCCCTTTTTCCCCACATCCTCTCCAGCATCTGTTGTTGGTAGATTTCTGAATGTGAGCCATTCTCACCGGGGTGAGATGGAACCTCATTGTGGTTTTGATTTGCATTTCTCTGATTGCTAGTGATCTTGAACATTTTTTCATGTGTCTGTTGGCCATTTGTATTTCCTCTTTCGAAAAATGTCTATTGAGGTCTTTGGCCCATCTCTTTAGTGGGTTGTTTGTTTTGTTGTTGTGGATTTTCTTGATTTCTTTGTAGATTCTGGTTATCAATCCTTTATCTGTAGTATAGTTTGCAAATATTTTTTCCCATTCTGTTGGTTGCCTCTTCACTTTCCTGACTGTTTCTTTTGAAGTACAGAAACTTCTCAATTTGATGCAATCCCAAATGTTAATTTTGGTTTTGACTGCCTGTGCTGTTGGAGTATTTTCCAGGAAGTCTTTGCCTGTGCCTATATCTTGCAGGGTTTCTCCAATGCTCTCTAATAATTTGATGGTTTCGGGTCGTAGATTTAAGTCTTTAATCCATGTTGAGTGGATTTTTGTGTAAGGTGATAGGTATGGGTCTTGCTTCAAGCTTCTGCACGTGGAAATCCAATTTTCCCAGCACCATTTATTGAATAGACTGTCCTTATTCCAGGGATTAGATTTGGATCTTGACTTTAGATGTACAATGTAATACTTTATCCATTTTAGTATTTGTTGTAATTGTTGTTGTTCTAGTACTATTGGTTGAACTCAGTAATTAACACACAATTATTCTTAGGTGTTTAAATTTTAACTGAAAAGTGATCCCTGTTAAATCTAAGAGTGGAAAAAGAGAGGGAGGAGATGAACAATTTGGAACATGCTCAATCGGTCTGGCCGCAAATGGTGGAGTTAGAAACGTGCCAGGGGATTCCAACACAATTCCATCAAGATGGCATGTACCAATGCCATCGCACTAGTCCAAGTGACCAATTTCAGCTCACAATTGATAGCTCTGATAGGTCTAAGACTCAAAGAGATCACACAAACAAGACAAGTATCTGCTAATACTAACTGATAGAATCAAAAAGGGAGAGAAAGATCCAACATGGGAAGTGGGATACACAGCAGACTCATAGGATGGCAGATGTCCTAAACAACACTCTGGCCTCAGAATCAGCCCTCAGGGCATTCGGATCTGGCTGAAGAGCCCATGGGAGTATAGCAGGCATGGAAAGCCAAGATATCATGGGAAAAAAAAAAAAAAAAGACCTAAATGAATGATCTCTGTGAGTGAGATCCCAGTGGAAAGAACGGGGCCATCAAAGAAGGAGGTACCCTTCTCCGAAGGGAGGAGAGAACCTCCACTTTGACTATGACCCTATCGGAATAAGATCAAAGTCAGCGAACTCTAAAGGCTTCCATAGCCCTGGCAACTCATGACTAGAGCCTAGGGAGATTACTGACGCCATGAACAGGAGTGTCAAATTGTTAAACCAGCAACAGGAGTCACTGTGTACTTACACCCCATGTGGGATCTGTCCCTAATGTGTCGTCTAAAGCCAAGTGATGCTACGACTGGTACTGAAACGGTATTTTTATACTTTGCGTTTCTGTGTGGGCGCAGACTGATGAGGTCTTTGCTAATTATATACTGAAGTGATCTTCTGTATATAAAGAGAATTGGAAATGAAAAAAAAAAAAATAACCTGGTGTTAAAATGGAAATGGCATAGAAAATTAATTAATTTGAAAAAAAAAATTCTGTAGGATCTCTGTCTTTAATGTGCTGTACATTGCTATTTAATGCTATAATTAGTAATCCAATGGTAGTTTTTTCACTTGATGTTGCTATATGAGCAAAAAGTTGAAATCTTTACCTAATATATACTAAACTGATCTTCTGTATACAAAGAGAATTGAAAATGAATCTTTACATGAATGGAAGGGGAAAGGGAGCGGGAAAGGGGAGGGTAGCGGGCGGGAGCGAAGTTATGGGAGGGGGGAAGCCATTGTAACCCATAAGCTATACTTTGGAAATCTATATTCATTAAATAAAAGTTTAATAAAAAAAAAAATAATTAATCAATTCCTCTCTAACACTGTTTCACTTTTCTAATTTTTCCCATTGTAGGTGCTAGCAGCAGTAGTTATCCAACTTTCTGATTTTCTTTTTTACTCTTTAAATCAAACTATAAAATCATAGACTTTTTCAGTACTCCTTGGATGTTTCTGATTTGTACTACTTCCATTATACTGAGTTCTAATCATTTTGAGGGGATTATTGAAATCATTATGTATATATTCTTGCTACCCCCATTCTTTAGTCTTTATTGATACTAAGATTAACACACTAAAACATTTTGTTAATCAGACTTGCCCAACATACTAAATGGCTACCTATTTTTGTTCCATAGCAAAAGTCAAGCTACTGCAACTTTTAGTCAGTGTTTTAAGAAGTTGCAAAGTAGAATTTTTTTTTTTTTTTTTTTGACAGCTAGAGTGGATAGTGAGAGAGAGAGACAGAGAGAAAGGTCTTCCTTTTGCCGTTGGTTCACCCTCCAATGGCCGCCGCGGTAGGCGCGCTGCGGCCGGCGTACCGCGCTGTTCTGATGGCAGGAGCCAGGTGCTTCTCCTGGTCTCCCATGGGGTGCAGGGCCCAAGGACTTGGGCCATCCTCCACTGCACTCCCTGGCCACGCAGAGAGCTGGCCTGGAAGAGGGGCAACCGGGACAGGATCAGTGCCCTGACCGGGACTAGAACCCGGTGTGCCGGCGCCGCAAGGCAGAGGATTAGCCTAGTGAGCCGCATTAATTTGTACATGTTCCTCCTCGGATGAATGGAATTTAGGAAGGCTAGAGTTTAGGAAGTTACTATAATCAAGGCAAGAAATGATCAACTCTTATGGGCTATGACAATGAAATTGGGGATGAAAAGAAAGCAATGGATTTGAGAAAGTGATGTTATAATCTTGTTTCTAAGACCATAAAAAAAAGTTATGAAATTGAGAGGTCCGTCAATATTGTAAATGATTAAGCTATTCACTTTCATAATACTGATGTTTAGATACTATACATATAGTATTTAGTATGCTCTAATATAGTAAAACATACAAAGAAAAATATATTTTAGATACTTCCCCAATGTTTAGAGCTCAACAGTTATTTTCTGTATGAATAGATTGTCCTTAAGAACTAAAGCAACTTCTTTGGTTGTTGCTATTCCATATTTTTTCTTTTTTCATTTCTTTTTAAATATTTTTTCCCATTTATTCCCCCAGAGACCCTTCTTTTACATAAGGAATACAAACTTGATACATTTCATAATTACCATTTTAGGAACATGATGATTCTTCCACCATACCTGCCCTCCCACCCACTCTTCCAACTCTCTTCCTCCTCCTTCTCCTATTCCCATTCTTATTTTTTCTTTACTAACATCTATTTTCACTTAACTTTATACACATGTGATTAACTCTATGTTAAGTAGAGAATTCAACAAATACTTTGAAAAAAAAAAATGGAAAGTGGCTCTCAGAATAGCCTATCTTGGAATATCCTCTGCTGCAACTAGTTAAAATTTGGAAGGTACTGGTGTTGGGGAGTAGGGGGGGGAAGAAATATTTAGAAGAATGGAGAATAAAGAACTTCTCTTCATACAGAACTATTCTGGGAGTTTTTCTCTTCATCTCCTCTCCATCTCTACCCCTTCTATTCCATTTCTAGACTATTCTAAGACAGTGTTCAAGTGCACAGCCTTCCCTAAGTATCTTGTGAAGGAATCTAGGAAATAAAATATATGTGGCGAGAAGAGTTACAAGTATCTAATGTCACAACTGTTTTGTCACAGTGCCAGGTTGTTCTTGCCTGCACAGATTTATCTTTCTAGTTTTTAGTTTTTCATCAGGCTCAAAAATAATTAATTAAAGAATTACTGACAAAGAGGATCTATAGTCCATTCCTTTAACAGAGCTCAAACCTGCTCCCTTTACACCCTTATTTATTTAGTGTCCCCTTAAATATAACCAAAGAAGTTTTCTGATGAGTCTTTCTCAAGGATTTTTATCTCAGCTGAATTAGAACTGTGACTTTTATAAAAATGAACACGATTTAGTTCCCCAATGTTCTTTCTGAGCTAAAATTAATGCCTGCAGGATCTCTAAAAGCACCCTCATTTTTCCTGAACATTCCCTAACCACCTCTCATATTGTATTGTAACATCAGAGACGTTGTATAGTTCACATCTGCCATATGCTCATAAGTATGAGAAAGGTTGATTTAACAATCACATCTTGCCTTGAGATTTTCTCTGTAATATTTAGGTAAACAAAACTACCACACTGCCTTCAATTGGTATTGATGTTACAGGCTCCATCCAAACTAGGTCTTCTCCAAGATCCATTATGAGAAAAATATTTGGGTGGGTAGAATTTTATTACAGAGATTAGTCCGTCACTAAGACCCACCAAAGGATAATTGAATACTATGTATATCCATATGTATGCATGTGTGTGTCAGTATATATGAAGTAAATGCATATTACTCAATGAACATTGGATTTCTTATGATGATACAAAGAGAGACACTGCCCTTACCATCATTGCCCACTACTCCCAAGTTATCACTGTTATCTTAGAAGGTAAATAAATGGAGTTGCTTCTGGTTAATTGTTGTTCACAAGAAAAATATCATCACAAACATAATCTCAGTAGCTATTCATAGGAGGGACTTCAGCTAGAAAGGCCATGAGGGCTATGGAGACAGATGACTATCTCTTGCTGATAATCTTCAATAAGTCTCAAATCAGGGCTCCATTACTAGGAGAAATAAATGAAGCCATTTATTTTACAAGGCTGTTCATTGTATAATAGTCACAATGGTGTCAAATGCTCAAGATTGGGCAATTTATTTTACCACTGACTTTTCTGTGTATGAAACTTCTCCACATTAACTAAACCAAGTTGTATGTCAGTACTGTCTAGCAACTAGAAAACTGTTTCCTTTTAAGATAGCCTTTTTTAATCTAAAGAGAGCTTTAGGCATCTCATCATAAGGAATCAAACATGTCTTCGCATTGTCACTGTTTCTTTACTGTCTTGGGGACACAGAAAACAGGTAAAGAGAGAGAGAGAAATCAAAACATAGTATCGCCCCCATTCTTCTTTTCTCTAGATCTCTCCAAATACTTCAGCCCTGTTTCAAGGGTATTATGTCCTTGTTACCCTCCAAATGTGCTCAGAAATTATATATTTTCTTCTTAAAACATAATGTCCAGAACTAAACACAATATAATGAGGGTAGTCTTACCAGAATAGAACAATTCTATAGCCATCTGAACTGTTTGATTACAAATAAGCACTTTTAAATAAATTACAAGTTTATTCACATTCAGAAATATTCTTTGACTATTTGACAATGTATGGCTATTTGTACTCACACAGTCCTTCACAATAACTCATTTACTATTCCTCACAACAGCTTTCTTGAAGTTTTGCTTTTCTAAGCTGAAAAGAATGTCTACACCTCTTATTTTTGCAAATCACAGTTGATATTAAAGCTAATTATGATTAACATATCAAAAATTAAATAACTGTTGCACTCTAGTTACATTTTATGTAGTCTCTTGGTTACTGTGTGATCTTGAAGACTTTCAAATCAGGATATGGCATGAAGCTTGATAATAAGATTTTCTATTTATGATACATGTTATATAATCAAAGTATCTGTGGATTCACACATTTTGTGGGACAGATCATGGGCTAATCTTCCATGGTGTGGAAGGTGTTGACAGTCCATGAAATGCAACAAAGAAGCCTTATTTCAGATATTTATAGAACAAACCTCATAGTATTGTATGGATTTAGTTGATGCTGCAGAAGTGATAAGAGTGTTTCTTTGGGCTTTCATGTGATAATTCTCTTATTACAGCACAGTTCTCCAGAGCATTTAATTTTTCCTACACATACACACACACACAAAATCAACAGCTAAAATAATGATATATTTATAATATCACAAAATCGAAGGTAAAGAACCCTTAATTCAACATAGCCAAAGAAAGAACAAATCTACAGAGACACTCCATGTGTACTAACTACAGAAAAAGTTCTGATATACCAGTAACCACAATGATACAAATACAAAGTTAAATTCTAATTTATCAATTGGCAGAATTGAGCTTTGAAGACAGACCAAGTACATTTGGTTCATTCTTACCACATACTATATTCTGTTGTCCTGGTTTTTGCTCCATGTTACTTCACTGTCTTATATTTATGGATCAATCTTTCTTTCTAGATCTTTGTCTTTTTTCCCACCTCACAATAGCCAAATGCTCTGTGATGGGTGGGGAGGAAAAGAACAAAACCACAAAGAGAGGATCCTCATTTTGGAACATAATAGGCCCTCAGTCAGCTTGTCTATTTCTCTCTTTTTTAATATACGTGACCTCTCAGGCAAGTGTTCCTTCAGTAAATATATTAGTGTATATTCAGTTCAATCCATTTGTCTGGTGTCACATAAGTAAGTCAGGCATCTATTGAGTGTCTAGCTGAAACCATACTAAAGCTTAATACACAACTGCTATGATTTTGAATATTTGCCCCTTGAACTCTTGCAGGAGTTGAATCCCCAAAGTCTTATGTTAATGGTATGTAGAGGGTAGAAACATAATCTAACTATGGTATTTGGAGGTGAGGCCTTTGTGAAGTGATTGGGTCAAGTCAATAGGTTGGCACCCTCATGAGTAGATCTAGTGATGTTGTAAAGAGGGGAAGAGAGATTAGACAGATTTAGATAGACACGTGTGCTCCCTTTCTCTTACCATTGATGCTATGCACTGCCTCAGAATTCTGCCAGCAAGAAGGCCATCACCAGAGGAAGCCCCTAGCCCTTTTACATCTAGAATCCTGAGCTGAAATAGCCTATTTAGAAAGTTAACTTGCCCTAGGTATTTTGTTATAATAATGGAAAGAACACAACAGCTCATGATAGCTTCATCCTGTGTCCCTACCGCAGCAGATGATACAAATGGTACTTACTGGTCTTGCCTCCTTATGGATGAGAAGGTAAATCATTATGGACATTATGGATACAAATTGGCACCCATATGGGATGGCCAACATTGCAGGTGTCGGCTTTACACACTATGCACAATGCCGACCCCTCTTAGAAACTTTTTAATCTTTTTTCTTTTCTTGCTTTCTGGCTTTTTTTTTTTTCCTGGATGGTAGTGGCTCATGGAGAGCAGGTAGTAGTGGGAGGTATGCCACATCATTGGCTTAATAAGGATTAGATTAACAAACATAAAGTCCATTGATTTTCTTACTGCAATTTTACAAAGATTTTTAATGCTTCCAATGTGTAAAGTATTAAGTGTTAGGATACAGAGAAATGTAAGATTTTATTCTGCATTTAAATTTACCCTTAAGAGGATTAACAATCTACTCCCATTGAGGGGGCATCAACCTCTCACAAATAATCTGTTTTTCATGATACTGTGTTACAAATATTTTTTGTTAAGAAAGAATGAAATTGATAATTTTCTGCCATACCAGTATATAGACCAAAAAATAGGTAAACTGTGACATTGTACCTTTATACTAATTCATTCCTTTTCATTTTCCATGTTGTTTGTTTTAAAATGTACCAGTTGACCTGGACTTGGCCTTCAGTGTAGCAACCATGTACTTCAGACCACTCATTTAGAAAAGAGGGATAAAAAGAGAGGGAAGGAAGTAACAGGAAAACATTAAAATTTTTCAATATATTTGTAAATATTGATTTTTCAGGTTTTTACATGAAAAATAGAACTTAGATTAAGGTGAAATATGGAAGATGCTGTTAGAGTGCAAGAATTCATGTGCTGTACAAGCACAAATAAGTGAGAAATTAATTTCAGCTAGGGGAAATCTATGTGAGTAAAACACTTGTCCTGAGTGCTGTGCGAACAGTAAACTACAGTGCCATCAGGTTGGTTCTCCAGGCTCTACATTGTACTCTAAGTACTGTTTAGTCAATCATTTTGACCTGTCTAAGGGTCCACAAAAGCGTTCATTCACCCCTATAAACACTTTTTTTTTTCCTGTTCTCTGTAGATATATCAGGAAAAAAATGCACTCTTTTACAGGGTTTAGGGATGAATGCTCTGTATGCAGTGAGCATTTAACAGTAATTAATATGAGACTAGGTAAAACAATTTTAATTTATTGTAATGAAAGCATTTATGTATATCATAAATTAATTTCATATTATTTAAAACTACTGATAACCACTTTACTTCCTTATTTTGTCTTAAATAAAGTAGGTTGACCTGGCAATACTACTGTTTGAAAACCTGGGGTTCTGAATATGGATTCTTGTGGGTTTTTTTTTTTTTTTTTTTTTTGACAGGCAGAGTGGATAGTGAGAGAGAGACAGAGAGAAAGGTCTTCCTTTTGCCGTTGGTTCACCCTCCAGTGGCTGCTGTGGCCAGCGCATCGCGCCGATCCAAAGCCAGGAGCCAGGCGCTTCTCCTGGTCTCCCATGCAGGTGCAGGGCCCAAGGACTTGGGCCATCCTCCACTGCCTTCCCGGGCCATAGCAGAGAGCTGGCCTGGAAGAGGAGCAACCGGGATAGAATCCGGCGCCCCAACCGGGACTAGAACCCGGTGTGCCGGCGCCGCAAGGCAGAGGATTAGCCTGTTAAGCCACGGCGCCAGCCAGATTCTTGTTGATTTTTAAAGATTATATGTCATACTATAAATTCTTTTAAATAAAATAAAAAATATCTAACATGGTTTTCTTATAATATATTCTGTGACTATTACATTGAAAGTATTTGAGGCTTAGTCTCTTGTAACCAAGAATTTTATTTCTCAGGGCTGACATTGTAATATTACAGGTAAAGGCACTGCCTGCAACACCAGCATCCCACATAGACACCCGTTCATATCCCTGCTGCTCCACTTCCAATCCAGCTCCCTGCTAATGACTTGGGAAAAGCAGCAGACAATAGCCCAAGTTTTTGGGCCCTTGCCACTCATGTAGGAGACCTGGATGAAGCTCCTGGTTCTTGGTTTTGGCCTAGCCTGGCCCCCATTGTTGCAGCCATTTGGAGAGTGAACTAGTGCATGGAAAATCTCTCTGTGTCTCTCCCTCTCTCTCTGTAACTCTTTCAAATAAAAATAAATAATTTAAAAAAATAATTATATTTCTGTTAATTAAAACTGTAGCAAACTCCATCTTTAAAGCTTCAATAATTCTTTTCTTTGGCCATATCTTCAAATAGAGCTTGAAAAAGCAAACTGGACCTGTTTTATAGATGCTACTTAACATTACCACAGCACATGCTTTCCCAAACAGATTTGCAAGTAAACTCATTAGTCTTTAACTGTTTTGTTTTATAAGTACTGTATAAGTAAACCGGTTTACATAATATAGACTCACAATTGTCAATTTTTAATTTAGTGTGTTTTTCATAGCCAATATTCATGTATTTGTATGTATGAGATTTCCAATTGTCTATTCTCTAAATTCCATGCTTACAAATATAAAAGTCCTTGTGTCTCCACTTAGTTTATTATAAAACTCTAAAATCATCTTTTATTGTAATTCATAATCAGTATTCTATTTAAAATAGAAGAAATTTATACTTTATTTCTATGAAGCAAAGACTCATCTCTGCCAAAAAACTGAGTGGTAAAAGGAACTGGCTCTTTGAGCTATAATTCCAGGTCAACTTAACTTATAACTTCAACTGTTCACAGACAAAATTCATAGCTGCCATAACCTGATTCTGCCCCTTGGATTATCTATAATACATTTACCAAAAACACAAAGTGAGTGAGAATTATAATGCCCTTAAAAATAGCAAATTGGAATCTTTAGATTCATAAGTAATTTCTTTGATGATGTTTACATAATTACTGGTTCTGACTGTACCTGTTCAAGAAATGATGAAGCATCTATCTTTAGAAAAATGAGCTTAGAGCTTTAGAAAATTAGTCCCTTTAGGTAACTAAGGAAAATAAAACAAAACAGCAACCTGATCATTATGCCTATATTAGTTTCTTTGATGAAAATAGAAATGTAATTTGATTACATAATCACTTGGAATTTCTATGCATAGAAGCATTAGGCTGAAATGCATATAGTGGTGAGCTGATAAACTGACTTTACAAAGCCCTGATCTATAATGTTTGCTAGTTTTTGTGGTATAAATACTTCCACCATGGCTTATCTCAGGATACTAATGGTTTAACAACCATTTCCAAAAATTCTTGCAATTTTAGGAATCAATTCTCACATATACCCAAATGCTTAATTTTGTGACTTGGTTTGTCCCAGTGATGATGAATGCAGTAAACTGCATTAACGGTGCCTTCTCACCTTGTACACATACATCCTGGGCCATGTGACCTTGTAGTGTCCTTCATTGATTTTCTGGACACTGCTAAGTCACTTGCTCTGACCAATGAGAGCTTAGCAGACATGATACAAATGGAAGGCTTAAAATGTTCCTCCGCATTTTTACACTTCTTCTTGGACCTGTGAGAACATATCTGGATAGATAGAGCCAAATTGTTTCTGTCATTACAATTAATACCATCCTAAATCAGTTGACAGCCAGCCAATCCCAAGACATGTGAGTGAGTGCAGCCAAGACCAGTAAATCTGTCTACCTGTCCTACTGCTGAGCACCGATGCATGAGCAAAGCAATCCCAGCTAAAATCAGCCCAGTCTGGCCCAGATAGGGTAAGCCACACATATATGTGAAGCAAATACATTCTTAACTTATTATTTAACATTTTTGTGGTTATTTGTTATGTAAGATTACTTTGTTACTGATAACTGATACCATGCTATAATTTACCACATTGAATTAGGATGGATAAAGATGTGTCCTCTGTATAATTAATTAATAGAGGAACTGAGAAATTTAGTGAACTCTTATTTTCTGCCATTAGTGTCTTCAAAGTCATCTAGACACTTTTGGTGGCAGTAGAGTGCCCTCGTCAGTTAATTTTAGCTTGTAAGAACCAAGTGTTAAAGTATCAGGAATCTTGCAATCTGGTTGCTTAACATGGCTGTTGTTAAAAATTAGATAGTATAACATAAAAAATCCATAGATAAAAGTTTAAGTACTCAAAATATATCATTTTCTAAATATTTTACTACTCTATACATTCTTGAGTTTATAAATATTTATCTGTATGACAAAAATACTATATAATAGTGTACTATATTTCTTTTCTCCAAGCTCTTCAGTGACAAAGTTGGTAGCTTAAAATTGGCCATAGTCAGGATACCTATTTCCAAACCACTTAGCTAATGCTAACCCCTCCCCCCACCCGGTTTTTAAACCTTTATTAGCATACCACTGCAAAGCTAACAGACTTTAGTTCTGCCCTACAGTGAATACTGTACCTCAGTACTTGAACTGCAATTTGTACAACTTTAGAAATATATTTAAGACATGATAGTTGGTATTACTAGAGATTCACAATGCTCACTGAGCCATCTCAGGGATCTCAGATCTTTAAATTTCTCATTTTATTTCCTATCAAATCCATGGAGAAACTAATCATCAAACTTTTGTCCTTCCTTTAACTTTTCCCATTGCTACTCAGAAATATAACTTTTTCTTAGTTCTTCAATTTATAAAAACCATTTTTGATCATTGAGCATTGAACTCATTACTTCTCAATGCAACTATTTTCTGGTCTTATTCCCATCAACCTATGTGGAAGAGGTCACTTTGAGAAAGGGACAGCAGTGATGAAATGTCTTTCCAAAACCAGAGTAAGACATAAGTTAAAAAGAGAGAATATAACGCAGAGAAAAAAGCAAGAAGAGGCAGTCTACTGTGTGAGGGCACAGGCATTGAAGTCCAATTGTCAGGATCCAAACTCCAGTTCTGCTAAAAACTACTGTGGGCAAGTTACTTAAACCCTCTGTGACGTGGTTCCCACCTTGATAGCATGAAGATAATAACTGGATCCATTTCACAGAGTTGTCCAATAAATGAATGGATATATAATAATATAATATACATACATATATATATATATATATATATATAAAACATGCAGAAAATTACCTACTACATTGTCAGTATTTTGTAAGTATTTATAGTCACTTCTTCTGTATACCAAAAGATAGGGATTTTCTCCCTGTAAACAACTTGGTGGATCACCATCAGTTGCACACTCCCAGTCAAGACTTTAGGTTAATATCTAAAGTAGCTCATTTACTTAATCTATTGAAAGAATTTTAAACTTTGGGGCAAAAATAGTCCAAACTAGTGTTCCTCAATTTCTAATTTTCTGCAAGTTTCATCAGGAGCTGCAGTTACAATACAGATAAATACAACAGACGGTCAAACTTATTCAATCCTTCTGAAAGTACCACATACAAATCAATTGTGCAGTGACTTGAGTCATAAGAGTTAGCTAAATGACCCCATGTGGGAGCAGGTGGCCATTTGGCCATATGGAGACGAAGTCCATGGGATGACCTGTTTGGGATCAAGAACCTAAAAAGGCACAGTTGACTTATCCCAAGGTGGTAAGTGATTTATATTTTAAATATAATTAAATCTATAAATCTTTATTCAATCATTATTGTAGAATTAAATATACATGATCCCAATGGAGATGGCCCTATTTTTCAAGTTTTCTATTATCTGGTGACTTAGAAGTAATTATGTGTAAGAATAATTTGATATGAGGTTTTTAGATGTAACCAAAGTTTAAAAACATGAAAAAAAATATATAAAGTCAAGGACAAATGATTGGTGTTTTATGGAATACTAATGATAATGCAATGTTGTAGTTTGAAATCCATTGGCTGCAGCTATAATCTGCTTGTGTTCTTATTTTTCAGATATTGTGACTATTAATATATCTTAAGTGTAAATATCTTCCTTGCTAGCTAGTATGCTTCTAGTGCTATCAAATTATGGGCTTTCACTAAGTTGTGCTCTTTATGAATTTCATACATTGTTACTATAATCACATTACCATCACATAATCAAGTTTGGATGTAAAAAACTAGGCCAATTTATTATCATATAATGTGAACTTGTAAATTCTAATATTAAACTCCCAACTTTTTGTGTGAAGGAGAAAAAATGCCTTGAATAATGACAGCTGTACATAAGGAAAATCATACTTACTTAAGGCTGAATCTATAAGTACAGATAGTATGACATATGTAGATGACTTGGAAAGGATTAGTTATGACTTTTATATGAAATATCTTCTCTTATGCCAGCAATTTGGCAGACATAATAATTAAGTAAGTTATTTAATATTTGTGTGTAAGTATTTAATATTTGTGTAAGTTATTTAATATTTGTTTGTAAGTATGTATGTGTGTATATGCACACATGAAAAATAAGGTATAATAATATGGAGAAAATTCCTGAAAAATCAATTACTCAAAGTTATCTACCAGTTCAATGTTATCAGATAGCTTTCTTGTGATTCAAAGCCAAATGTTCATTTGTAAATCTCAATCCAATGGGGATAAGCAAACATGCTTCCTAAGTGGTCTGTTATGTGTCTTACAGTATCATCGTTCTGCAAAAGGTTGAGTAAATGCATATGATATCAGAGAGCAATAGTTATCTAGGAATAGACACTATAGGACCACATAATCTAGGAATAGGCACAGAAGTACGCTTACCCCTCTTCTTACCTCTATCTTCCACCTTCCTTCCTTTTCGGTATACAGACTTTCAGTCCTATAGATGCATGCCCTCCCCTCCCCAAGAGAGGACTGAACTACCTGGATGATTCAGTTAGAGCAGACATATGTAAAGCAGTTTTTGAAATGTCTGCCCTCTTCCCATATCAGCCTGGATTTTTCTGAAGGAGTGCCTCTTATGCACATAGAGTTTTTGATGCCTCAGGTTGTGACTCATTGATACTGAATGATCAGCCTGGTGTTCTAGTTATCATCATAAACATAGAGGCAATAACTACCACACTGTTGTATTTATAAAGATAAAAAAAAACTAGAAGAAAACAGAAATAGTGAATTAATTGCATAGTGAATTAATTGCTACTTCTCATTCCCATACTCCCAACCAAGAGAAATATCTATGTGTTATGTCCAGGAATAGTACCTGAAATAACTGGTGTGTTCACTTAGGGAAATGAGTGGGAAATAATAAAATTTATGAGCTAAAAACTGAGTCACATATATTTGGGGATTTGATTTTAAATAATAGTTCAAAAATGATTAGTGGAGAAAGGATAGTCCTTTCAACAAAGTTAAAATGATTTGAAATTTATATGTAAGGGGAAGATAACTTCATTCCATATCTCACACTATATATAAAAATAAAACAAAAGGATCGATTAACTTAAGTATAAAATCTAGAAGTATGAATCTTCTAGAGAGAACATAGGGGAAAATTTTTGTGATTCCATGTTACTGAAGGATTTCTTCAATGTGACACTAAAGGCACAATACATAAAAACTGAACTTTTTCAAATTAAATACTTCTGCACTTCAAAAGTCACCATTAAAGAAAAATGAAAGGCAAGGTCACAAACTGGGATGAAACATTTAAAATGCATCTATCTGATGAATGACTTGTACCCAGAATATCTAAGTAACTCTAGATATGAATAGTTATGAAGCAAACAACCCACTGAAGATATACTGCTGATAAGTAAGCACTTAAAAGATACTCAACATCATTAGCAGTTAGGAAAATACAACAGAAGCACAATAGGATTATCTCAGCACATCTATTAGAAGGGCAAAAACTAAAAGACTGATTGTACAAGGTGGATGTACTAGAATTCTGAAACACCAATGATGGAATTATAAAATGCTACAACTATTACGAAAAATACTTGAGCAGTTTCTGTTTTTACTTTAAAAAAATTATTTATTTATTTGAAAGAGAGGGAGCAAGGTAGGGAAGAAGAGAGAGAAGGAGAGAGGAAGGGAGAGAAGAAAAGAAGGGGAGAGGGAGGGAGGAAGGGAGAAGACTATCTACTGATTGACTCCCTATATGCCCCAAACAGCCAGCGACGGGCCAGGTCAAAACCAGAAATCAGGAACGGAACCTGCATCTCTCACATAGTAACCAGGGGACAAGTATCTGAGCCATCACTACTGTCCTCCAGAATGCACATTAGCAGGAAGCTGAATCAGAAATAAAAGCAGGACTGGAGGAAGGCACTCCAACATGGCATGCAAGGATCCCAAAAGCTCACCTTTCATGAACCACATGATCTAGCCACTCTACTCCTTTATCCAAGAGGATAAAAAGATTATGACCAAATAAACACATTTAAAAATATTCACAGATGCATTACTTGGAATAATCCAAACTCAAACCAATTTAAATATTCATGGATAAAGATTCTATGAAATGTCTGTACAATGGCCTCAGTATTACAAAGAATGGATTATTGATATACATGGCAACATCAATGAATCTCAATGTAAGTTCACTGAGTTAAAGAAAAGCAAGAGTATGAACAGATCTCATTTAAACAAAAAGTTTATATTACAAATTAATTCATAGTGGAAAAAGACAAATGATTGTCTAAGGATAGAGTAGTATTGGGAGGATAAAAAGAAGAGTAGGAAAGAAGGTGAACAGTGGAGTAGGAGGTAAGTACTATGTGTGATGTTATATTTATTATTTTGGTTGAGGTGTTGATTTAATGGGATATGTATACATAAATCAAAATGAAAAGGATTACATGCTACAAATACATGCGTTTATTGCACATATATTTAATTCCAAAGATAAAATTATAAATTTATGTCAAATATTATTTTATACTAAAAATTTTATTTGTAGGAGATGCACATTGATTAACTAGTTTAATAGAAAATAGTTATAGGACATTCCAGGTTTGTTCACATGCTAGATATCTGAAAAAAAAAAAAAAAAAAAACAGCTAGAGAGCAATTTGGTAAAACACAAAAATTGTTGTCAGAGTTATCAAAGACGCTTTGGTTTGTTGCCAGCTCTGCAGTATGCAGTATTAAATAAAATACATGAAAATATCTAAAATTATGCTAAGCTTAAATTTGCATTCCAATTCTTAACAAGTTTATGAGCATAATGTGGACCTTTGGACATTTGGGAAGATTTATGAATAAACTTAACTTGGAAAACATAATTAGAATTTTAAACAAATGAAGCTGGGTCATGACCAACTGACTTAGATTCAGTGATTGAACACAGGGACCTATTAGGACGCTATTACTAGGAACTCCACCTAGAGAAATTAATTTTATTACAAGAGGTTTAAGTGTCCACAGAGAATGCTGAATACTCTGCATATTTACATTTAACTAATTAAGAAACTCTGGGCAGTGGCCAAGCCAGCCTCATCTTACCTGTAGGCAATTTTAAGGACACTTTCCTATCTGTTTCCTTGAACATTCCAAGTTCTTTATTATGATACGTAAAACAAAGGAAGAAAAATGAATTGCTAAAAGTTGAGCATTCCAATTTGCCAAAATGATTTGTCAAGGAAACTCTGTGCATTGCCTGTTAATACCAGTTCTAAATCTATATGTAGCTTGGAGAATGTGAATTCAATGAAGTTACTAAACTTTTTTCACTGAATCTTAATATCACTCTCAAAGAAATTATGCAATAGAAATAATTATGCCCACTGCTTCTCAGGAACATATGTAGAACACGTCAGGCATCCTGATATACACTTTACGTCATTTAATTTTAATGTTCACAGATCAGCAAACTCTGTTCTGTCCACCACTTATCATCATTTTACAGAGAAGGAACATGGGAGCAGAGAACTTAAGTGATTTGCTGTGGGTCACACTGCTACCGAGTCACAGAGTCACGATTTGAACCCTTATTTCTGACTTTCTATCACATGAATTTTCTAGTATATGATTCTCCATATCCTCTATTTTAGTTACTACCCTATGATAGTTTGGTTCATCAGTAAGAAATATACACAAAAGAGTATCAGTCAAAGGTATTTCTGAGCTGTGGTAGAAAGATAAATTCATACCATCAGCCAGAGTTGAGATAGGTGTGAAGTACTGTCAGGAAAACACAAGGAGACATGGATAATGTGACTGAATTTTAGATTTTCCTTTCTTGGTTCTTTTTTCGGTTGACAACATATTTCCTTTGTACCTTGACTAAATAAGATAAAGATGGGAAAATTCCCCTAAGATTTTTTTCTGAATTATGTAAGATGATACATATTTAGTTGTTAGTACCAGATCTACTGAAACACAGGAAAAATAGCATCACCACCATTTTTATTAATAAGAAAGAAATATACCTTAAATATATATATATATATATATATATATATACTGAACTCATAGACATACACCCAAGAGAAATCAAAGCATATATTCACACAAAAAAGCACTTTTGTACCAGAAAGTGGAAACAACCGAAATGTCCACAGACTTTTAAATGGATAAATGAAATCTATGTTCACACAATGGAATATAACCCATCAATAAAAGATAATGCACTGATAAACACAGTATGGATGAAACTTGAATACATTATGCTAAGTGAAAAGGCCACCCACACAAGGCCAGATCCACATATTGTATGATCGTACTTTCAGGAAATGTCCAGAAAGGCAAAAATAGAGAGATGGAAAGCAGATTAATGACTGCACAGGGCCTGGAGTTGGTGGGAAAGGAAAAGGAACTACTAATAAGGGTGGCGTTTCATTTTAGTAGAACAAAGTTCATTTAAACTTAAATTGTGGTGATGATTCACAGTTGCGTGACTATACAAAAAGCATTTTATTGTGTGCTTTAGATGAATGAATAGCATGTTATATGTTAAATATCTCAATAAATCTGTTTTTAATAAGATAATCATATAAAGAAGGAACATATAATCAACCTGGTCAAAATAATCTGATAAGGAAATTTCCTTACAAAATTAAAAACAAAATTAAACAAATGAGACTAACTGTATATCAAGTTGGTGACTTGGTCGCACAGAAAAGAAATCTTTCAAGAAACTTAAAAACCTAATAATCTCACTTAGCTAATTCTCCACCTGTGGTGCCGGCACCCAGGTTCTAGTCATGGTTGAGGCACCGGATTCTATCCCGGCTGCTCCTCTTCCAGTCCAGCTTTCTGCTGTGGCCCGGAAGGGCAGTGGAGGATGGCCCAAGTGCTTGGGCCCTGCACACTCATGGGAGACCAGGAGAAGCACCTGGCTTCTGGCTTTGGGTCGGTGCAACACACCGGCCTTAGCGGCCATTTGGGGGGTGAACCAGCAGAAAGGAAGATCTTTCTCTGTGTCTCTCTCCATCTAGCTCTGCCTGTCAAAAAAAATAAATAATCTCAGTATTAATAGTGGCTGATATATCTTTAATATAAACAGAAGAGAAAATGTACAATATACTTAATAATAACATTGGTATTGTTATTTTATAATACATACATTTATGTGTTAAGTTATCATGATTCATTACTTATTTACTTCACACCTAAATAATTATGTTAATATCTTTGGGCATTCTTATATCTAAATGAAAAGAGACAAATACTGATATCAAATGAGTTATGGAAAAATCCTTAATCTTAGGTTTGAATTGTTTGTATCAATATAAATTCATGATGTGTTTTCATAAATAAATAATTAGGTCCTGGCTCTATCCCCTGAAAAATTCCTGGAAGCAATGTCAACAAAGTAGCAATTATCCCTGAGTCCAGACTCTCCCTATTACTGTTTCCTATTACAAGGAATCAAGGCTCTTTGGAGAAATCACTGATGCCACATCCTGGCAAAAAATATGCTAGACCAGAATATCTCATTATGCTAGAAAGCAAAGAAGATCAAAGTCCACTGTGGTGGTTTCAAGAGGTCTCGGGAGACAATTCTGAAAGACTGACAGGACAAAGATGGGCATTTGTGCATCAAAAGAATATTGACACCAGTGTATTGAAACAAGTTCATTAAGATGCATGAGTTCAAAACCAAACAAAACACAGCTCAGTGGTCACCTTTAAAGATTGTAAGAGCACCAAATCATTCTCCTGAAAACTGGAAAATAAAAGGGAAACAATCACATATGTATTTCTCCCCCTTGCCAAACAAACTGTGTCAAGCAAAAGTTCTTAATAGAAGTTCAGCTAATAAATGCCAAAGCACAGACTTCAGAAATGCTCAGCTTGTAACACCTAATGAAGCAATGCATTTTGACTGCCAAATCAATTAGGAAAAAGATTCTTGGGGAACTTCATAATGGGAATGGTAATCCACGGATAAAATTTAAATTGTAAAAAGAGAGACAACAAGGCATATAGTGCTTCCTGATGTGACATGACCAAAAGTAGATAGTACCAACTCTAATGTATTTGTTCCTAGAATACTGAGTTCAGTTAGTCATAAGTTATTTTATAGGAATTACAGAAGATAGAGGAACATACTAAAAAACATCCCAGGGATGCAATAAGCCACACTCAAAATGAGGAGAATTCTATAAGACAAATGAGCCAGTTTTTAGCAAATAAATGGCATGTACTAACAAGGATAAAATGGGTTTCTGTTGTTGATCAAAACACATGTGAGACATTTTTCAACAAAATGCAATTTGTAGATTTTGTCTGAATCTTGACTAAGAAAATTGAAAGAAATTTGAGTGGTGTAAAAATGAACTGCTTCCTGAAGGGTTAGGGGCACAGATGTGGATTTCAAAAGTTTTTTGCACCAAAGTAAACTTATCTTTTAATTCCATTTCCCAAAAACTTTTTGAAGTACCCTAATGCTCATATTTCAAAATAGCTATTACCTAAGATTTTGAATGTCTACAACACAAAAAAAAAACATAAAAATGTTTGAGATGATGTACTTAACAATTATCCTGACCCGTTACACATTATAGACATTACTGAAGTATCACAGTATATCCCACACAAATGTACAATTACCATGTGTAAACTAAAACCATATTTTAAAAGTATTTATTTATCTGAAAGAGTTGGTAGAGGTAGAGGGTAGAGGGTAGAGGGTAGAGGTAGAGGTAGAGGACCTTCCATCTGGTGGTTCACTCCCCTTCTGGCTTCAACAGCCGGAGCTGCGCCAATCCAAAGCCAGGAGCCAGGAGCTTCTTCCAGGTCTCCCATATGGGAGCAGGGGCCCAAGGACTTGGGCCATCTTCTACTGCTTTCCCAGGCTATAGCAGAGGGCTGGATCAGAAGAGGAGCAGCCAGGACTCGAACCGGCGCCCATATGGGATGCTAGCATCACAGGCATTACACACTATGCCACAGCGCCGGCACCCATCATTTTTATAATGAAAAAAAGTGTCTGGGCATAGAGAGTTATCAACTTGATAGAAATGTTATGTACTTGTGTAGGATTATTGATGGGTTGAGCTGTTAGGCTAGAAAATTTCTAAGATTCCTTCTTGAAGATGCCAAATCCAAACGTACTCAAAAAAAAAAAAAAAAAAAAAAAAAAAAACAAAAAACAACAACAACAAAAAACACCCAAATAAGAAATACATCCAAGTATGGCAAATTCTATATATAAAGATATCTATATCTTTATCTTCTATTCCACATGCTCTTTTTTTTAACATACTCATATTCTCTATATTTATAAAACAAAAGAAACAAAAATTAGTCTTTTGAAAGGTCTAGTTACATGAAGAACAGTAACATGATATTTTCTCCACAAATTCAAAATGGGCATATACAAGAAGTCTTCAAAAAATTCATAGAAATGTATATTATAAAAAAGTGTGGATTTCCAAACTTTTTGTTACCAAGTAAACTTATATTTTAATTTTTTCTATGTTTTTTAAAAAAACTTTTATTTAATGAATATAAATTTCCAAAGTACAGCTTATGGATTACAATGGCTCCCCCCCATAACTTCCCTCCCACCCACAACCCTCCCTTTTCCCGCTCCCTCTCCCCTTCCACTCACATCAAGATTCATTTTCAATTCTGTTTATATAAAGAAGATCAGTTTAGCATATATTAAGTAAAGATTTCAACAGTTTGCACCCACATAGAAACACAAAGTGAAAAATACTGTTTGAGTACTAGTTTATAGCATTAAATCACAATGTACAGCACATTAAAGGCAGAGATCCTACATGAGGAGTAAGTGCACAGTGACTCCTGTTGTTGACTTAACAATTTGACACTATAGTTTATGGCATCAGTAATCACCCTAGGCTCTTATCACGAGTTGCCAACGCTAAGGAAGCCTTTTGAGTTCACCAACTCTGATCATATTTAGACAAGGTCATAGTCAAAGTGGAAGTTCTCTCCTCCCTTCAGAGAAAGGTACCGCCTTCTTTGATGACCTGTTCTTTCCACTGGGATCTCTCTCGTGGAGATCTTTAATTTATGTCTTTTTTTTTTTTTTTTTTTTTTTTTTTTTTTTTGCCAGAGTGTCTTGGGTTTCCATGCCTGAAATACTCTCATGGGCTTTTCAGCTGGATCTGCATGCCTTAAGGGCTGATTCTGAGGCCAGAGTGCTGTTTAGGACATCTGCCATTCTATGAGTCTGCTGTGTATCCTGCTTCCCAACTTTGCAAAAGACATCTACTCAACAAGAAATGAAGACTTGGGACCAGTGTTGTGATGCAGTGTGTTAAGGTACCACTTACAATGCAAGTATCCTGTTTCATGGTGTCAGTTTACGTCCCAGCTGCTCCTGATCCAGCTCCCTGCTAATGTGCCTGAGAAGGCAGTGGAAGATGGCCCAGGTGAGAGAACTGGATGGAGTCCCTTACTACTGGCTTCATCCTGGCCCAGACCTGGCTGTTGCAGCCATTTGAGAAATGAACAAGGGGACAGAAGATCTTTATGTATCTCTTCTCTCTCTCACTCTCACTTTTTCACTCACTCTGCTTTTCAAATACATAAATGAATGTTGGGGAAAAAAAGTGAAGGCTGTCTCTGCTATCTGAACATGGTTGTCCCTATAACTGGCTTTGACAAACGTTAAGTTGGTGAAAATGATACAGTATGACTTCTGATTCTAACCCTTAAGAAAGCCACTGCTTCCTCTCTCTCAGATCCTGGAACCATCACATAAAAAAGAGCCAGGTACCCTACTAGAGAGGGAAAAATAAACAGAGAAAGATGTCCACCCCACACTAACAGTTCCAGTCTTCCCAGCGAAGCTGCTAGATATGTCCGTGAAGACATTTAGACATTCAAGCCTCAGCTGCAGCGGTACTATGCTTGAGTGTAGGACCCAACTGACCCATCAGCTGCTACAACCATGGGCATGAGCACTGCAGATCCCACATGGAGAAGAGCTACTCCACTGAATCCTATACCAATTCCTGAGCACATGCGATGGTTGTTGTTTTAAATCCATTATTTGGGGCTAGTTTCCCATGCATCCTGATGTACACAGGATTAAAAAACAAAAACTGATATAGTCTTGGACTCTACAATTGTTGATACTTAAGTTCATATATGAACCAATAAGGGTTTGCTTCACAGTCCAACTAATTGCAAATATATAAAATTGAAGAGAATCAGAAAGCTGAGCTCAAAGATTCTCAACAAGGATTTATGGTTTGGGAATAAGTGTGTCAGATGTAACGTGAGTTAAACTCAAGTCTTTGGCAAAAGCATACAGCTAAGAGGAAGGAGACACAGCTATAAACTAGTCTTATCTCTGACGTGTTCAAAACATTTTCTTTCTTTCATTCTTTTCAACTTAAGAGACATGTGGATATTAAGAAATAGGAGATATATATATGGAAACTGCCAAGGACAAAAACATAAGAGTTCCACAGATACAGGGCACCATGCCCATATGTATTTGCATTTCTTATACTCTCGACCCTATCATCCTAATGAACCTTCACACAATCCCATATCTTCAGCTCCAGTGTCTGCATGATCATCATCCCTGTAGTGTCACCACTTCAGGAAAGAGAAATGAATGGAAGATAATGAATCTAATCTACAGGGAGATAATACGGGTAAGGAAAAGGGAACACAGCCAAGGAAGAAGAGAAGAAGTGGAGAAAGCATGAGAATAAAAAGAACTCTTGGCAAAGATTGAGAGAGGTTAAGAGTAGTAAGGATTTGCAAGGCAATTTGTTGTTTAGAAAGAACTTTAATGTGATTTATCTAACTTAATCTTTGTAACATTTTCTAATGGTCTTTTATTATCCACATTATACGGGTGAGGAAATATGAATGGGGCTGAAAGAACACTACTTAACTTTTTTCTATTATAATATGTTCTAAATGCCCACTTTTTATCAGTCACTATGTTAAGTGCTGGGAATCCAATTCTTAGCAAAAAACAAACAAACAAACAAACAAACAAAAACATCATACCTGTCTTTGTAACTTAACAGAGATTACTCAAAATCACTGAAACTAAAGTTGCAATAATTCACTGAACACGGTGCTATGAAAACATAGAATAAAGGATTTGATTGAGGCAGATTATTCTGACTAGCTTTTTTTGACAAATACCTTGCAAAGTTGCCTCACCTGAATCTGTTCTATGAATATATTTCACCCATTTATGATTATACATTTAAAGAATCACATGCATTTTTCAAGCCACTTTTACCTTTCAAACAATTAACTAAGTTTCCCAAGGTAGTAATATAAACCTTCCTTATGTCTATGCACAGAACTTCCTACCTCTAGGGTGCCACAGTGTATTCAATCAAGATTTTAAATGCTATAGCTTTTAGTCAAGAACTGGCTAACGAGGTCTCTTAGGGATTTGGGGGGGGAAGTTAATTCTAGTCATGAGAATTTAACCACCTCTTGTTCAGCTTTGAAAGTATCATGCACAGTCAGCAGGAAATGATGGAAGTCTGTGCCTCCAGTACCTAGGGTTTCCCTTTTCTTAGACTTCTCAGAGTAATTATTAGCTTTATGCACCACCAGGTAGAAGAGACTGTAATTAGACAAGATTTATGCTCACAAACTTCTGTCCTAGAAGAAAAGCACACAATATAACCACTGAACACCCAGAAGTACTTCTACTCTAAGGACAAAAAACATAAACAAACACTGTCTTCTCAAGTAACCCCAAAGGGCTTCAGATTGTTAATTCATGAATCCTGTAAAAAGCCTATGACCAAGGTTGTTAAGAACAGGAAGCTCAAATACAAAAGCATTCAATGGATGTATTCTGGATTCCCCAAACTGAACAGCAGCTAGAATTGTGAAGCTCCTTTTTCTTAAAACAAGGGCTTCTGAATGAAAAGATCAGTGTTTATCTTTACTGAAAATGCAGATTCCTTTAACCTCAGTGCTAATTAATATCTTCAATAGGTTGTTTCTCCACCTTTCATGTTTTATTGGAGAATCTGCACACAGAGTTATGCTTCACAAACTTTGATTATTACCTGGAACTTGAAGTTTGCACATTATATAGTAAATTGCCTTTTATATTGTTTTGCTAAGTATTTTTCATGTAACAATATTTAGACATAAGTTTCAATACGGTCTTTTCAGCCTACTCTTAGTAAGTTTGTCTTTTCATATCCTTTTGATCTGCCTACAATAAATTCTTAGATACCTTACACTTATTTTTTATTCTGTTCCACTGTGGTCAGAAAACATGTTTTGTATGATTTATTTCCTTTTGTGTTGAACATACTATGTACACTTGGGAAGAATGCATATTCTGTAGTTGTTCATAGTACCATTTTGATCCAAATGATACATACTGTTGCTCACATCATTTATTTCTTTACTAAATTTTACATACTCTTCAATCAAATGCTGAGGGAATTATGTTGATATTTCCATGACAATGAAATAATTATGTTCCCCTTTTAATTCAATTTTTGCTTCATATATTTTGAATATCTATCTTGGGTATAGACATTTTTGGTTGTTGTTTACTTTCAGTGAAACTTTTATCATTATGAAATATTCATTTTATATCTGGTTTTGTTCTGTCTGAAAGTTTTATCCGATTTTTTTGAAAGATATATTTATTTACTCATTTAAGAGTTAGAGTTACAGACAGTGAGAGGGAGAGACAGAAAGGTCTTCCTTCTATTGGTTCACTACCCAAATGGCCACAATGGCCGAAGCTGCACCGATCTGAAGCTAGAAGCCAGGAGCTTCTTCTGGGTATCCCACATGGAGGGGCCCAAGCAGTTGGGCCATCTTCTAATGCTTTTCCAGGCCACAGCAGAGAGCTGGCTGGAAGAGGTGCAGCTGGGACTAGAACTAGCGCCTACATAAGATGCTAGCGCCGCAGGCGGAGGATTAACCTGCTGTGCCACAGCACTGGCCCTTTATCTGATGTTTATATTGAGTACCCTGCTCTCACTTGCTTATACTTACAGACAGTCATTTGTATTTCTCATTCATTTACATTCTGTGTCAGTATATTAAAATGCATTCTAAAGGAGATTTTTGAATAATTTTTGTTAATCCTTTATAGTAATCTCAAATTTTAATTGAGGTGTATAACTCACTAACATAACTGTTGGAGTGCTTAGATTTATATCTCGTATTTTATTACCTGATTTTTTTTTGTCTTCCCTACTCTGTTTCCCTTTGATCCTGCTTTACTAACTTCTTCTGAGTTACCTGAAGTTTTTTGGAATTCCACTTCAATATATACATTGACATTTTGTTACTATTATTTATTTAATATATGCATGTTTGTTCATCATTGACACAACTGTACATACTTATAAGGTACAGTGCATGTATATGATCATGTAATGATCATATTAATTAACATATCCATCACCTCACACATAGACCATTTGTGTTGGGAACATTCAGAGACATACAATGAACTGTTTTCAATCAGTGACCTCACTGTGCTGCAGATCAAGTTACTCCTCCATCTTAGCTGTACCTTTAAATACACATAATACAATTCCTACACTTTGGTTAATATTACTTGATATAAAATGTTGAAACCTATTACCTATGCCCATTCATTATAATCCTCCATCCTTTACACTACCACAGTTGGCATACAAATTACATCTACATATAAAAACCCCCACAGCACAATGGTCTAATTTCTCTTCTAAATAATGATGTATTTGGGGCCAGCTCTGTGGCACAGTGGGTTAAAGTCCCAACCGGCATTCTATATGGGTCCTGGTTTGTGTCCCTGCTGTTCCACTTCCAATCCAGCTCCGTGCTCATGCACCTGGGAAAGCAGCAGAGGATGACCCAGGTGATAGGGCCCATGCAACCATGTGGATAGACCCAGAAGAAACTCATGGCTTTGGCCTGGGCCAGCCCTGGTCATTGTGTCCATTTGGGGAGTAAACCAGCCGACAAAGACCTCTCTCTCTCTCTCTCTCTCTCTCTCTCTGTCTCTCTCTCTGTTACTACCTTTCTCTAACTTTGCCTTTCAAATAAATAAAAATAAATCTTAAAAAAAAAGAGATGCATTTATTTTGAAAGGCAGAGTTATACTGAGCAAGAAGAGAGAGAGAGAGAAACAGAGATAGAGAGATAGAGAGAGAAAACACACTTACAAATGTTGGTTCACTCTCCAGATGGCCTCTGTGGAAAGGATTGGGCCTGGCCAAAGCCAGGAGCTTTGTCCAGGCCTCCCATAGAGTTGAGTGGCCCAAACACTTGAGCCATCTTCTGATGCTTTTCCCAGGCCATTAGCAGGGAGCTGGATTGGAAGTGGAGAAGTAGTTATATGAACCAGCACCCATATGGGATGCCAGCATTGTAGGTGGTGGTTTTACCCACTATGTTGCAATGCTAGCTCTGGTATAATTTCTTAAAACAGGTATATGTATTTTAATTAATAAGAGCATATATTGTCTTTCATATTCACCATTTCAAAGTATCTTCATTTCTTGAAGTTTTAAGCTTCTAACTGATGTCACTTCTTACCATCTTTATAATTTCCTTGAGCATTTCTTGTAGTGTAGATCTGTTAAAAAAATTCTCTTTGTCTAAAAATATCTTTATTCTACTTTTATCTTTAAGAGGTATTTCCATTTGCTGCAGAATTTTGGGCTGATAGACTTTGCCCTTCAGATCTTAGCAATTTTGTTCCTGTCTTCTGGCCTTTGTTTCTGAAGCGAAATTAAGTAGTAATTTCAATTATTGTTTTCTTGTATTTATAGGAAATTTTCCTCTTGGTACCTTCAATATTTTTAGGATCTCTTCTTTCTGAAATAATTCTCCATCTCCTTCCTCTCACACATGAACATTCCAGTGTCTGTGCTTGTCCTGCACCTTGGCCTCCGGTTCTTCAACACTAAAGACACTGTGGGTTTTCTAACAAAGGTTTTTTGTTTTTGTTTTTGTTTTTTTAACTCGGTGAGGTGTCTACTCAACTTCAGGCTAAAAGCCTTTCTTCACCTTGTCAATCCTTAATCACTGATCAAGACTTAGCCTAATCCTCATCCTTCCAAAGTCTGCTCTTAATCTCTAGATTCAACTGGATGTGTCCAGGTTTTAGGATTGCATTTGGCTGCATTTGACAGAAACGACCGCAAGAGCATTTTGAGAAAAAGTGATTGCATTTTTTTTTTTTTTACCTAATATGATATTTGCAGGTAGGCAATTCAACACTGATACAGCTAGTAAGAGAGGTCATTAGAGAACCAGTGGTTTTTTTTTTTTAAATCTAACTGTTATGATATCCAAATAAAACATTTGTCTTAACAGTCTCAACATAAAACTTAGTCCCTGCGCATTACATTCATTCTCCAGGTAGGCAGAAGAGACCAGGACAATGGGTAAGATGACTAATTATCCTTACTTTTCATAGGACTTACTAATTTTTCACTTTGAAAGTCCCAAGATGCATTAGTTGAACAACAACAAAGTGTGTTACCCATGGTTTTTGTTTTCCTGAATAAAATATCCGAAGCAAATTGTGTTCAGAAGAAACATTCCTCAAAACAATCAATGCAATTTATGAAAACCCACAGCCAGCATTCCACTGAATGGGAAAAAGTTGGAAGCATTCTGAGATCTAGAACCAGACAAGGATGTCCATTCTCACCACTGCTATTCAATATAGTCCTGGAAGTTTTAGCCAGAGCCCTTTGGCAAGAAAAAGAAATCAAAGGGATAAAAATTGGGAAATAGAAGTCAAACTATCCCTATTTGCAAAAGAAATGATTCTATATATAGGGGATCCAAAAATCTCCAGCAAGAAACTATAAGAACTTAAAGAAGAGTTTGGTAAAGTAGCAGAATATAAAAGTCAATACACAAAAAATTGACAGCCTTTGTATACATAAGACAATGCCATAGCTGAGAAAGAACTTCTAAGATCAATCCCATTCACAATAACTACCAAAAAAAAAAAAAATCAAATACCTTGGAATAAATCTAACCAAGGATGCCAAAGATCTCTATGATGAGAATTACAAAACATTAAAGAAAGAAATAGAAGAAGATACAAAGAAGTGGAAAAATCTTCCTTGTTCATGGATTGGAAGAATATCATCAAAATGTCCATTCTTTCAGAAGCAATTTATAGATTCAATGCAATATCAATCAAAATACCAAAGACATTCTTCTCAGATCTGGAAAAAATGCTGAAATGATGCTGAAATTCATAGAGGCACAGGAGACCTCAAATAGCTGTAGCCATTATATACAACAGAGCTGGAGGCATCACAATACTAGATTTCAAGACATACTACAGGGCAGTTATAATCAAGAAAGACTGGTAGTGGTACAAAAACAGATGGATAGACCAGTGGAACAGAATTGAAACACCAGAAATCAATCCAAGCATTTACAACCAACTTGTATTTGATCAAGAAGATAAAACCAATTCTTGGAACAAGGACAGTCTATTCAACACATTGTGTTTGGAAAACTGGATTTCCACATGCAGAAGTATGAAGCAAGACCCCCACCTTACACCTTACACAAAAATCCACTCAACATGGATTAAAGATAGAAAGCTACAACCTGACACCATCAAATTATTAGAGAACATCAGAGACACCCCGCAACATATTGGCACAGGCAAAGACTTCTTGGAAAAGACCCCAGAGGCACAGGCTGACAATGCCAAAATTAACAACTAGGATTACATCAAATTGAGAAGTTTCTGTACTGCAAAAGAAACACTCAGGAAAGTGAAGAGGCAACCCACAGAATGGGAGAAAATATTTGTAAATTATGCAACTAATAAAGGATTAATAACTAGAATCTACAAAGAGATCAAGAAACTCTACCACAACAAACAACCAACCCACTTAAGAGATGGGCCAAGGACCTAAACAGACATTTTTCAAAAGAGGAAATCCAAACGGCCAATAAACACATGAAAAAATGTTCAGGATCACTAGCCATCAGGGAAATGCAAATCAAAACCACCATGAGGTTTCACCTCACCCTGGTTAGAACAGTTTTCATACAGAAATCAACAAAAAACAGATGCTGGTAAGGATGTGAGGAAAAAGGCACACTAATCCACTCTTGGTGGGAATGTAAACTGGTAAAGACACTATGGAAGACAGTTTGTATATATCTCAAAAATCTGAATATAGCCCTATCATATTACCCAGCCATCCCACTCCTCAGAATTTACCCAAAGAAAATTAAATTGGCAAAAAAAAGATCTATCTGCTCCTCAATGTTTATTGCAGCTCAATTCACAATAGCAAAGACCTGGAATCAAACTAAGTGCCCAAACAGAAGACTGGATAAAGAAATTATGGGATATGTACTCTATGGAATACTACACAGCAGTAAAAGAAAAAATGAAATCCAGTCATTTGCAACAAAATGGAGGAATCTGGAAAACATCATGCTGAGTGAAATAAGCCAGTCCCAAAGGGACAAATATCGTATGTTCTCCCTGATCTGTGACAACTAACTGAGCACCAAAATGGAAACCTGTAGAAGTGTAACAGACACTAAGAGAAGCAATGACTTGATGAGCCTTTGTCCTGACTGTCGAGCAACAACTTACTATTTTATTCTTTTTAGTATTTTGTTTTTCTACTTAATACCATTGGTTGAACTCTTTACTTAATGCACAATTATACTTAGGTGTTTAAGTACAACTGAAAATTGATCTCTATTAAAAATAAGAATGGGAATAAGAGATGGAGGAGATGTACAGTTCAGCACATGTTTCCTCAGACTTACCCCTAAGGGTAAAACTAAAAACTTGCCATGGGATTCTAAATCTCATTAAGTTGGCAGGTACTGATGCTATCTTACTAGTTAAAGAGAGCAGTTTAAGTTCATAATTGATCATAAAGATAGGATTAAGTGTCAAAGGGATAACATAAATAGGACCAACTGTCTGCTAATAATAATTGATAGAATTAAAAAGGAGAGAATGCTCCAACACAGGAAGCAGGCTACACAGCAGATTTATAGAATGACAAATGCCCTAAGCAGCACTCTGGCCTCAGAATCATCTCCTAAGGCATTTGGATCTGGCTGAAAAGTCCATGAGAGCATTTCAGGCATGGAAAGCCAAGACATTTTTTTGTGGAAAAAAATTACCTAAATGAAAGATCTCTGCGAGTGAGATCCTGGTGGAAAGAAGGAGCCATCAAAGAAGGAGGTACCTTTCTCTGAAGGGAGGAGAGACCTTCCACTTTAACTAGAGCCTTGTCTAAATAAAATCGGAGTTGGCAAACTCAAGAGGCTTCATTGGCAGCTCATGACAAGAGCCTCAGATGATCACTGACATCACAAATAAGCGTGTCAATTATTAAATCAACAACAGGAGTCACTGTGCACTTGCTCCCCATGTGGGACTTCTGTCCTTAATGTGTTGTACCTTGAGAATTAATGGTAAAACTAGCCTTCAAGCAATATTTTATTCCTTGTGTCTGTGTGGGTGCATAGAGTTGATCTTCTGTATATAAAAATAATTAAAAATGAATCTAGTATTTTTCACTTTGTGTTTCTGTGTGGGTTCAAACTGTTGAAATCTTTACTTAATATATACTAAATTGACCTTCTGTATATAAAGAGAATTGAAAATGAATATTGATGTGAATGGAAGGGGAGAGGGAGCAGGAGAGGGGAGGGTTGCGGGTGGGAGGGAAGTTATCGGGGGGGGGGGGGGAAGCCATTGTAATCCATAAGCTGTACTTTGGAAATTTATATTAAATAAAAGTTAAAAAAATGAATCTTAATGAAGAATGGGATAAGAGAAGGAGTAGGAGGTGGGATGGTCTGGGGGTGGGAGAGCAGGTATTGTGGGAAGAACTGCTATAATCCAAAAATTGTACTTATAAAATTTGTTTATTAAATAAAAGCTTTCTTTAAAAAACTTGTTCTCAACCAGTTTTCTTTTTTATTCTGTGTATGTGTGTTTAAATATTGAAATCTTTACTTAGTATAGAGTGGGTCTTCTGTTTACAAAGTTAACTGAAAACAAATCTTAATGGAGAATGGGACTGGGAATGGGAGAGGGAGGAGGAAGTGGGGTTGGGGTGGGAGGAATCACTGTATTCCTAAAGTTGTACTTATGAAATTTGTACTCATTAAATCAAAGTTTTCTTTGGAAAAAATAGTTCAATATTTATATTGCAAAACAAAGTACATATAATAAAAAGCAAAATGAAAATATATTGTTTTCATTTTTTCCATTCTATATATAATCCCATTGATCTGATAGGACCAATTAATAAGGCAGTTAATTAAAATAAATATACTAAAGTTAAACAGAATAATTTATATATTTATATCTATGCTAAACCCACTAGAATAAGATTTAAATGTTGGTGGTTACAGGAGAAATGTTTTTATGTGGATGGAGCTGCCATTTCAGACTGCTTCTGTTGCCACAGGAATTTGAGGACATACAAAAAAATCATCAATATTAGTTACAAATTCCTTTCTAATTTCTTCCTTAAAGGCATAACATAACATTTAGTAGCCTTAGGAGAATATAGATCTTTCCATAGTAAACATAAGACAAAAACTAATAATTATGTAAGCTCTTTCTTATATAACCTGATATTATGTAAGAACAACTAGGGATGTGTAACATGTGTATAGTGCTGTAAAAACAAAACAAGAAAAACCAGTATGACAAACATTAGGATTTTCTTTTACCTTGTCACACTTTTTCCATCAATCAATGATCACAAAGGGTGAGTAGCAGTAAAGCAAACCTTACCTTCTAATCAAACTCTTTTATACATTATTTCCCATGGCTAGAAATTATTTTACACTAATGTCTCTCAGCTATCTTTTAGCAATGTAATTTTTTTCCAACAAATGAAATTAAATATTCATTTTAATACAAAGGGCATATATACAAATAAAGTATATTTTAAAAAATATTTTCTGACCACAGTCTCCCTTTGGCCTACTCCTCCAACTTGAGTTTCCAGGTTAATGTAAATAGGAATATAATCATCTTCCCTGAATGGTTTGGAAGTAAATCTGCCAGGAAGCTTGGCTTATATTTGTGGAGATATTTGAACAAAATGTGGCTCTCCTTAATCAATTTCAGTGATTCATTGAGGGAGGCATTAGAGTTCTTAACTATGTAGCCTTATTGGTGAGCCCTATCTCAAGTGCCGGCTCTCCCTTCCTTCCAGCCCTATAGCCACTGTCTAGTCTTGTTCTAGATAGCAGTCTCTACAGGTGGCTAATTTTAAGTTTGGAATTCAGTCTTTCACTTTCAAATCCAACTGTCTCCTGAACGGATTACGCTGAATGTTACGTACCTCCCCAGAAAGCACGCTTAACCAACAAGCTATACACTTCACTCAAATTCTTTGCGTTTTCAATTATCTACTATCAACAAGAACTATCACTTAGGACCTCTTTTTCTAAACCATTTCCAGATCCTGCTGGTTCACAGAAATACAGTGCAGTAATTACACTGAAACACTGTGAGTCCTGCTCCCATTGGTTTCACGTGCAAAACTTAGGTGATCTTTCTCTCACAGTAAGACAGTGCTGTATCATGGACTCTCTAGTGAAATATTTGTATTTGTAAAATAGATCTATTCATCCTGACTTGTATCTTATCTACCGTTAGCATAACTCCTTTTTGGGTAACTGCTAATGCAAGCAGGACTTCATGCTTTATTGTTTTGCCTGACTTCGATCAATATAATTCCATAATTAGCCTAACAGCGCCAAGTAGCTTAGGTCCCATTTATCAGGACCGAGAAGCCACATACAAAAATAAATGTACAAGCATAATACTTCAACTCCCATTTTTATATTTATCTCTTACCATGTAGGTAAGCTAAGTAAAGTCAAAGAAGGCATCTTCTGTCTTGTGGCATATGGAAGGAGTAGAAATTAGGAAGAATAGAAATGAATAACACGAGTGAGTGAAAGCTATCATAAACTTCAGTTGTAGAAATAGTAGAAATTTCATTTTTACATGCCCATGTATAGATTCATGCTTACTTTATTTTTTATTTATTTATTTTTATTTTTTTGACAGGCAGAGTGGATAGTGAGAGAGAGAAAGAGAGAGAGAGAGAGAAAGGTCTTCCTTTTTGCTGTTGGTTCACCCTCCAATGGCCGCTGCGGTCAGCGCATCTCGCTGATCCGAAGCCAGGAGCCAGGTGCTTCTCCTGGTCTCCCATGCAGGTGCAGGGCCCAAGGACCTGGGCCATCCTCCACTGCCTTCCCGGGCCATAGTAGAGAGCTGCCCTGGAAGAGGGGCAACCGGGACAGAATCCGGAGCCCCAACTGGGACTAGAACCCGGTGTGCCAGTGCCGCAAGGCGGAGGATTAGCCTGTTAAGCCACGGTGCCGGCCTAGATTCATGCTTACTTTATAACAGAGGAATTCTGTAGGAACTCTGATTAACTTAATACAACACCAAAGATCAGCATATGTGTGTGAAGTATTCAATAAACACGTGTGGAATAATGTGACTAGTTGAAGAGTAGTTTTTCATTTTCTATTCAAAAATGATATCCATGTGGACTGAAGAGTAGAAAGACCTCTCAGACCAGCAGAGCAGAAATGATACTGGATTACTCATAAGGGTGGCTCTGAGGCTCTGTCATTTATTAGTGGTATAACCATAAACAAGTCACTTGACTTTTTTCCTTTGTTTCCTCATTTGAAAAATACAGACTGTGGGCCAGCACCATGGCTCACTTGGTTAACCCTCCGCCTGCGGTGCCAGCATCCCATATGGGCGCCAGGTTCTAGTCCTGATTGCTCCTCTTCCAGTCCAGCTCTCTGCTGTTCCCTGGGAGGGCATTGGAGGATGGCCCAAGTGCTTGGGCCCTGCACCTGCATGGGAGACCAGGAGGAAGCACCTGGCTCCTGGCTTTGGATTGGTGCAGCGCCAGCTGTAGCGGCCATTTGGGGAGTGAACCAACAGAAGGAAGACCTTTCTGTCTCTCTCACTGTTTATATCTCTACCTGTCAAATAAAGAAAAAGAAAAAAAAATACAGACTAAAATCTTCACAGGGTATAGAGAGAATAAAATGTCTCCAATGGGAGAAATTACCTTATAAAACCTAAAAAATATGCAAAATAAGATGTTTCCAAGTTAGAATGATAGGAAACACACTAAACTTGTAGGCATTTGCTAAGAGAAAGATTCTCTCAAGTCTTTAAACCTGTAAGTTTGATTACATAAAAAAATGGAACCTCAAAATTCTTAAGTGTCTCAGGGGTCATTTTTAAAATTTCTATTAATATAAAGAGAACAGACTTGATGCAGTTAATAGATATAATTCCAAGGATATAATGATACATCTCTCCTGTCACCTTCTTTCCCTTCCTATTTTAATTTTTGTGATAACATATTTCTAATTCACTTTATAGTCACCAGCTTAATGTTTCACTAAATAAAGAGTTCAACCAGTAAAATGTAGAACAACCACTGTTCATCAGAAATACAGACAAGGACTATAAACATTAATCAAATCCCAAGACATCAATTCCACTCATATATATTATCTTCCACAAATCAGAGAAAACATTTGTCTTTTTGGGTCTGGCTTATTTCACTACATATGTTCTCCAGTTACATCCATTTATTGCAAAAAATTTAAGTTTAGCATTCTTGTTTTACAATTAAGGAATATGTTGACCAATGATGCTATGTGTATTGTTCAAATGTATGAACTGAATTTGTGTTTGTGCTAATTTCCTTTCCCCAATAAAAATAATTCTTTATCAAGCTATCATATTATCAAATCTTCATTTGATAAGCTATGGAAAAATAGTTCTCAGTACCATTTCACAGAATGAATGTTGAGGCTTACGCCTGAGAGGTTAAAATGTTCTCTCTTCAGCAACTCTACACATTGTGGACAGAATTGGGGAAACATGCTCCACAGTCTTGTATCTGCTCTTAATAAACCTTTAAATGTGCTTCCAAAGCTACCTTCAGACAGTCATCAACCTATTCTTCTGGCTTTTTTAATTCAAATATAAGTTTAGTAAGCTGCTATTTCTGGGGCTTTAAAATACTTTCTCCTGAAGGTTATTCATTACTAGCAGCTTCTTTGCATTCACTACCTTTTTTCCAGCCCTAATCCAATTGCTACATTATTTCCTATCCTGTGTGAGTGGCTGAGATATTCTATTCATTTTGACAATCAGGAAGGTATGCCTAAGGCATATACATCTCTAGAAATGCTATAGTCGACACTGCTATTAGAAGATGTGTATCGAGGAACTAACTTGTTAACCCAGGGTTTTATATTGTTTTTGTTTTTTTACATTGTTTTTATGTGCAAATTATCAGAACTGTGAGAAATAAATTTTTGTAGTTTTTCACTTTCTCTCTCTCTCACATACAAGCACAAACACACACACACACACACACACCTATGGCATTTTGTGAGGACAGCCCAGGCTAAGACATGAGTAGCTCTAGATATTAAAATATTTCCATTGGTTGAATTAATGGTAGTGTTAAGAAAAATTGTGTGTAGTACATGCAGAATTTCATTACAGCTGCTTTGTTAGCTTCTTGATTGACTGTCATATTGGATCACCTCAACATGGCTGAAGAGCTTTTTTTTTTTTTCCTTGTATTAAAAACCTGGCTGGCTTTTTTTTTTTTTTTTTTTTTTTTTTTTTTTTTTTTTACCCCCCTGAAGTGGTTCCAACTAGCTGACACAGTTAGTGCTATTAACTTGTTGAGAAACACAGATGCTGTTTCCTGGTATTTAAAAGCAACTGAGTCTCTATGCTCTTTTTATTTATTTCTTTTCTCCCCTGCTAAATCGATGGTGCATGGTTGGCTTTTCATTGTTTTGCTGAGGTTTATTTCATTGTCTCGCACTTTTTGTTCATTAGACAGAGAAGATGATAAATAGTCATTGGGAAAATAACACGTTAGGCAAAAATGCAACAATGTTTCACAGAAAATGTCATGCCAGAGATGCACTGTGTCTAGAGTAGAACAATTTAAAGGTCCTTTGTCTGTAGGGAGAAAGCATCTGTTAAAAAGAAAAGCCATGAGGAAACACCATTTCAGCCTGTTTTATACGTGTTTCACACTGGACAAAAGAATGATTAAATGTGCACTTGGCCATAGTCCCAGTGCTGTTCTGGTACAATCCTTAAGACTCCCTATATACTTTTCTAATAGCACCTCCACACTGAAATTACCTCTTTACCTGCTTATGTCTTCTCTAGAATGGAATCTCCTTAAAGTCATGGATTTAATTTAGCTTTGTGTTCCCATGATGTGATCCATAAAAGGCTTTCAACACACATTGGTTGTATTTGATTGCATTAAAATGTTCAATGAATATGTTTTTATTAGGCCAGCCAATGTAATTCCTTAAACACTGGAAAAGCAGTATTTCCTTTGTCTACTGTTCACACACTAAGGCATATATTTAATAGTAAACACGCATGTGTTTCTATCACATTAAATTGAGTGTGCATAGACAGGATCTTAGAGGGGACTGAAATGTTGAAGCAAGTTTGAAAAGAAATTATTAATTGCTGGATTAATTTCATTGATGAGAAAGATTAAAGAGGACTATTTGCTTCAGGAAATAGAAATGCTAAAATCAAGACTATGAAAGACAAAAACAAGATCAATAAGGCCTTCTCCTGTCCTCAGGAATAAAATTAGACCTTATTAAAGGGACCAAAGTAGGACTGGGACAACAGGGATGAAATGCCAAGGTAGGCTACTAAGGAATCAGGAATCAGAATCTTTCTCTCAAAGTAGGATGGATCAGCATTTACTTTCATAAAATCATATTTGATCTTTTTTAAGATTAGTTTTATTTTTCTCTGTTCAGGATTGTTTTTAATTATCTTTTTATTTTGAAATACTTTCAGATTTACAGAAGAATTTCAAAGATAGAACAGAGTTCTGTCTTTACCCAGTTTCCCCCAGTCAGCCACGCAACATTTATGAAGGTAAAGAAGTGAATACTGAGTTTATATGATACACTAACCCATAAGCTTTATTCAGATTTCCTCAGATTTTTCATGAATGAACTCTTTCTATTGTAGAATCCAGTTGGAGTCCACACTGTGTTTAGCAATCTGTTTTTTTAAATTTTGCTTTCGAGCTTCAAGATTTATGCCCTACAGAACCCTTATACCAAGTCAAGTATGTGTTTGTGCTCTTTCATGATTCTGCCTATACGTCCTGTGTTCATCACTTATTCACCACACGCAGATGTCTGAATCTCTCCCCAGTTCCCAGTCCTTCACTTGTGCTCTTTCTCTCTGCCCTGCCTCCCGCTGCCTCCACTCTCTGTGCCCTGTGGTCTCTAAGACACCTTGCTTCTGACCAGACAAGTAACTTACATAAAATAAACCAGCTGACATCTACAATTTTCACTTTCCCTTACATCACTTGGGCCCTTGGAGAAAATGCATAAGCAGGGGTTGTCAAGTCGATCTGACAGCCCTGTTCTATCTAATTTGTATTATAACATAAACAGAATGAAGGCTTTAATATTTTCTTTGAGTATGGAATGAAGTCCAAACTCTGTGCTTCCCAATGCTCACCATTTCAGTATGTCATGACTCTTCTACAAAGAATGATTTCTTGTCAACGAGGCCTTCAGTTAACTGAGGGTAAAATATTTTATTCCAGTCTTCATCAGAGAATACTCAAGTCTATAAATAGGCTTTTGTGTGTCTATATCCATAAACCATTAAAATTATATGTACACCATCTTGTATAAAAGCACATTTTCCCCTAGGAATAAGAACCCTCAACTCTTAACAGATTCTTAAAAAAATATCTCATGTTCCAAAAAGCTGAAGAACCATCTTTCTGAGGGTTGGGATGTGGGGAAATCCATGTCATCATATAGAATGACAGCCAAATCTTGGTGCCCAACACTGGAGCATTAAAATAACTCTAAATGCCTTACATTCACAGCTAAATTTTCTTTCTGCTCTGCAGAGCACTTCAGGAAAGAAAAACAAAATTTACTTTGACTATCTTCATATTACTTTTTCTCTTCCATGTTCTTTGATAGATTCTTCCCCCAACCTTTTGAGTCCTTTTTAGCACATTTTTATTCTCCCTGGCTTTGCCTGTCTGTTTCACACGCCATTCTTTCATCCATTATTCTTGACCCCATTATTTTTCCCAACAAGACTGCTTCCTGGGCCTTTCCCTGCCATCTCCTCCATTCTTTTCCTTCTACTTCTGCTAGCTAGAAGGAAGTGCTCTGGAGAACACAGTGTGTAACCATAGGGACTGTTGGTACTAACAGCATACCAAAAACACAAGTCTGGAAAACACATTAGCTTGCCTTTTGTAGGATCTTCTTAAAAGAAAGCAGTTCATGTCCCTGGATAGCAGTAGAAATTTATAGCATGGAACTAAATTCAAACATAAAGAAAATACTGTCTCTCTCCCTTTTTATTTGAGAAGGCATTCATTAGTCATTGAAAGGAAAGGGTGGGAGATTGGGAGATGAAAGATGTGACAGTGTCTCTTACCCATTCACACTCAGGCAAAATGCTGCCACACTAATTCCCATAGAGTAAGATAGTTTTAGGTTGGTACAGTCCTCCTGAGAAACCCTTTGATAGCTTTGAGATAAAGTCCAAACTCCTCAATATGGCTGCCAAGGTTCCTAAGGCCTCAAGCTGCCTATCTCTTTTTCACCTTGCGTCTACTTCTTCACCTTTTACCCTGCCATGCTGAATGTCTCCAGTTCTTTCACTCACTCCCAATGCTTCAGAAATGCTATTCATCTCAGTGATCAAAAGGATCATTTTCCCAATTTTTTCTTTTTGCCTTTCTAATTTTCCTCATTCTTTCCTTCTCAACAGGAACATCAGTTCCTCACATACTAGAGTTTTGAGGTCAGGATATAAGCAGTTTTGAGTGTTTTTGATCTCTAAATTGGAGGTTATAATTTATATAAATCAGACTGGAGAGCTGGAAGAGTTATCAAAAGTTATTATGGAGATGAAAGGGATGAGGGTTTGCAGAGGGAAAAACCAAGCCACCTGAGCTAGGTGAGAGTATCCTGGAGATCAGTACACAACAAAGTGAGGATTTTGCTTTGATATGGGATTGACATTACAGATTACCACTGAAAAGGTTACTCCCTGAGCTGCCAAGTCAGTGACTACTATAGCAATAACATCAAAACAAGTCTAGCTCTGATCCTCCAGCCTAATGGGCCCCCTCTAGTAGAGCCAGAGCTTTGTCCATAGGGAACTTAACAACTACAGTTGGAATCTTACATAGTTCCAGCAGCATGAGAACAACCAAATTCTGGAGGTAGAAAGAGGCTATTGCTATTATACACTGTCAGGTACATACTGGAAAAACTTACATCCTTCTGCATACAGGCTGGATATGGGTTCAATATTTAACAGAGGCCAATTTGGAGAGAATTGGCTTATTTTACTTATGATAAAATTCTGTGAAACAACCTCAGTCCAGATCTTTAATTAAAGATTAGTATTTAATGTCTCTTATGTATTTTACCTGAAGTCCAACATGTGTAATTTGGTAAATAAATTCACTTAAAAGACTTATGTATCACAAATCTATCACACTAAAAATGTAAACAACCCCCCTCTAAAATCTTTATGTGCATGTACACACCAAATTGAAGTTGTCAGCCATGCCAATACAGGACAAGAGGGACTCATTATTTAATTCCTTTTTTGGAATACCTAGAACAAAATCCTCACATTGGTTTCATATTGAAGCCATATTTTGAATGTTTAATAAAAAATCACTTTTTCACTTAATTATTCATTAAACAAGTATTTAATGTGGAATCTTTAAAAAGTTCACAAAAAATATGTATGGGAAAACTATGCAAGGATTTCATCAAATATACTTGTACTAACTTGTCAAAACCTGTCTGAACATGATCCAGTTTGTGGTACAAAAAGTTTATCAGTTTGGGCCGGCGCCGCAGCTCACTAGGCTAATCCTCCGCCTGCGGCGCCGGCACACCAGGTTCTAGTCCCGGTCGGGGCACCGGATTCTGTCCCAGTTGCCCCTCTTCCAGGCCAGCTCTCTGCTGTGGCCTGGGAGTGCAGTGGAGGATGGCCCTGGCTCCTGCCATGGGATCAGCGTGGTGCGCCGGCCGCAGCGCGCCACCCATGGTGGCCACTGGAGGGTGAACCAACGGCAAAAGGAAGACCTTTCTCTCTGTCTCTCTCTCTCACTGTCCACTCTGCCTGTCAAAAAAAAAAAGTTTATCAGTTTAAAAACAGCCCCTATCAGAGCTCCATGAATTATGCTACAGTCGAAGCAAGAATAAACATCAAGCTTGTGTTGAAGCTTCGGTAGAAGAACGGTGAAACCATTAATGCTGTATTACAAGTTTGTGGTGACAATGCCCCCAAGACATCAAGTTTACAAATGGGTAAGTCGGTGTTTTGTTTTGTGTCTTATGCTTGAGTTATTCATTCATTCATTCTATTTGAAAGGCACAGAGACAGAAACAAAGAAATCCTTGTTCATTCCCCAAATGCCTGTTGAGGCAGGCTAGGGTAGACCAAAGCCAGGAGCCCAGAACTCCATCCAAATCTCCCATGTTGGAAGCAGGAACCAAAGGTTTGTCATCTTCCGCTGCCTCCCAGGGTGCACATAAGTAGGAAACAATGAGGAGTGCAAGAGTCATGACTTGAATAGACACTCTTGTATGGCATATGGATACCCCAAGCAGTGTCTTACCCACTGCACCAAACACCCACTTCAGTAATTCATTTTAAGAAGGGACAAGATGACATTGAAGATGAGGTTCACAGTGGCAGACCATCCACACCAACTTGTGAGAAAAAAATTAATCTTGTTCATGCCCTAATTGAAAAAAACTGGCAATTAACAACAGAACCGCTTCCCAAACACCATGGACATCTCAATTGGGTCAGCTTACACAATTCTGACTGGGAGATTAAATTGGAACAAACTTTCTACTCGATGAATGCCATTAACTGCTGCACCTAGATCAACTCCAGGCAAGAGCAGAACTTCCAAAGGAAGTTGTTAAGTGAGATCAAGACCCTGAAAATTTTCTTTGAAGAACTGTAATGGGAAACAAAACATGGGCTTACTGGTATCACCTTGGGGGGGAAAAAAAAAAAAAAAGCAATGACTATCAAAATGTGAAAAGTGCTTCAGTCAAAGCAAAAGCAGACCAGTCAAAAGGAAATTTCTCAGCAACAGGTTTTTGGGATGTTCATTCATTTTGCTTGTTTGTTTTCCAAAAGGCCAGAAACTGTAGCATAAGCTTATTAGGAGGGTATTTTGGTAAAGTTAGGCAAAGCCTAAGCAGAAAAATGAGAAATTCCGCCAGAGAGTTTCTATCCACCATAACAATGCTCCTACTCTTTCTCTCATTCAACAAGGATGATTTTGTGAGTTTCAACAAGAAATTACTAAGCATTCACCTTACAGCTTTTGATTTGGCTACTTCTGACTTTATGTTTCTGATCTTAAGAAAGCTTAAAAAGGCTCACATTTGTCTTCAGTCAAAAAGACGACACTGACATGGTTAAATTCTCAGGAGTCTCAGTCCCATAGGGATGGATTCAATGGTTGATATCACTTACAGAAATGTCCTGAACTTCATGAAGCTTCTGTTGATAAAATGTAAACATCCAAGATGTAAACTTAATTTCATTTTCCCTGTCATATTAAATACACGGTACTATCTCTGCTCTGATGGAGCTTAGAATCTATAAGCAAAATAGGTGTTGAATCATTGGTTCATTCATTACAGTGCCACTTAGTGGTAAAAGGGGAACTATCCTTAAATTCTTTTGACCGTATAGACTCCAAGTTAGATCAACTAAACTTTGTAATATCATAAGGTACACTCAAGAGTCCTCCCTCAAGCTCCCACCAATTTTCCACATGTAAGTTCCACTGCCTTCAACAAACACACTTAGTTGAGATTTAAATAAAAATTTGTTTTCAGTTTCCACGTGTGAGTTCCATTGCCTAGAAAAATTGATTCATCTGTGAGGGATGTTTGACATTATTTCAGAAAACCTTTCCCTACATCTTGGCTCATGTCCCTGACAACGAAGGGGCTACAAAGCACAATGTGTTAGGAAAGTAATTTAACAATTTCTTTCTCATCTCAAACCCGAGAAGCAGTTCATTCACACTTAACAGGTGAACACACTTCTAAATGGCTTTTCCAAGGTCCTATCATGAGTCATCAACAGATTAAGAACCAGAATGTGTGTGTGCCTGAAGTGCAAAGCTTTTATCCTAACTTCTCACCAGCCATCTATCCTCTCAAAGATTATCTCTTATTTCCAGAATGAATGGATCAAAATAATTGACTCCAAAGTACCTTCCTTATGCAATGTACCATAGAAGCATTTTATTGCACTAATCATTCATTGGACATTCTATTTAGGATCGGACTTAAATGGCTTTAAATAAATAACCCACCATGGATATTGGCACAGAGGTGGTCGAAGGAAACTGAGAAGGTATGAAATAAGTTAGGTGGAAAGAAATTGAACACTCACTGCAACCTGGGAGGCGAGAGAAAAGGAACTCACGCAGGACTCAGCTATGAACTGTGGAGTTCAGCTAATACTGCTGCCAAAGCTCAGCACAGAAAAATGTGTTCTCCAGGCTGCCAAATGGATGAAAAACATCAATGGAGTAGGAAGGCAAAATTGGAGGAATTCTGTGAGAGCCATCAGAGGCCAGAGAAAAAAAATGGTTCCTGCTTTCCTGAAGCTTGCCTGGATGAAAGACTGGGACTCATCCCTGGCTAGAAGCCTGAAGTTGAGATCTGGTAAGACTTGGAGGACAGATGAAAAGCACAAAAAAGAACCCGAGATTGGGAGGCCTGCACACGGGAGTTATTGAGGCTCATGAAAAGCAAGTGGGAGGGAACGGCTCACAGCTGCAAAGAACTGAGGGGAAACCAGACAGGGCCAAGAGAATAGTGGCTCCTGTACCTCGTGGAGTAGACAGCTTGCAGGGGGCAAGCTCTTTTGGCAGGATCTTCCATCTATGGCTATAATTTCCCTGCAAGTTTCTGGCACTTATACAAAACACTGAAGTATCCCTCTCAATTTTATGGGAACCTTTGGTGGGACTGATGCCCCATAATTCAGTTTCCTTCTATTTATCTGTATGTAACATATTGTTTCCTACAGTGAAGGGACCATTGAATTTCCAGACAGCACAAAAAAAATTACACTTTGCAACTGCAAATATAATACCTTTTTTTAAACAACTGTCAGAAATCCATTATTGGAAAATCAATTCTACACCTGACTTCCAGCAGCAGATTAGAGATACTCAGCAAGTGACTTTCAGAACACTGTGGAGTGTGTTTTCTTATTTTTAGATCAGGCATTCTTCCAGAATCTTTATTGCATCTCCTTTTTGCTTCCACCATTCATAGACCACATCTAGCTGAGAATCTTACTTCCAACATTACTGCACTATTTACCTCCCAGAAAGAAATATTTCCTTCTCAATTCTTTAGAAGAAGCCTCATGAGAGTTTTAAAGGAGGTTGGCTTCATTTTCCAAATGATTAATGATCAGCATTTTTGTGTGTGATATTCGCTAGACATACTATTACACACAAAAGACCTCAGTTTAAACACATAACAAGAGAACCCCAAATTATTGTTATCAAGTTCTATCAAGGATGCGATTATAAGAAGCAACACAAAGAAATTTGGGGGACTGTGGAACTGCCTTTATCTCGATTGCGATGATGACACATGAATCTAGGTGTGGGCTACAACTCATGGAGCCGCACACTTTTCAAAAACAGGTGACTTTTAAAGTATACAAATAGCAAAGTAAATAATTAAATGTTGAGAGTTTGTCTGTACCAAGTAATAGAAATGGCTCCCTACGAGATGAGCTCCTTAACTTTGATATTCCTACCCTATTGAGACCTTAATATTCTGTCTTGAAATGTTGGGTAACTAGCTTAACTCTAATTTATCTTAAATGTTGTTTTTAAGATAATTACCCTTTGTTGTCCCAGTCTTCTCTTTCCTTTCCTCTCTCTGCCAATATATTTTCTTTTTTGTTCTCTTCTTCAGAAACCACCCTAGAGAATAATCTGTTGAGACTTACTGACAGTCTAGCCAGTAGGCTTCTTGTCTCCATAGGAATTTATTTTTCGGACTCATCATTAGGTACTGACAGGCTATTTCTCCTAAAGAAAGTTCAGATATCAAGAAACTGACATAAGGGAGTTTAGAAGTTAAGAGACTTCCAATGATTCTGAAGCACTGTTACATGGATACTCTTCCCCTAAGCTGTGTGTAAAGATCAGTAGGCAAAAAGCAGTAAACAACAAATAAAATTTATGGTAATCTTTTTTTTCTGGGTTGCTTGACCGATAGGGTTGGTTGTCTAAGTCAGCTAAAAAGTCTTTTCTTTCTTTAGGTAAACTTTTCCATTTCGTACTTCAGCTCAGTCTGGCAATAAGCAGAACAGGATGAAAGATGATTAATCTTCTTTCCAGACCAGTTCTGTCATCCTGTGTCAGGCCAAACTATTTCACCCTTTAGGACTACAGAGACGTTTTGGAATGGCTGTGCTTAGAGTTAGGGACCTGGAGTTAGGGCCTGGTTCCAATCCCAGCACTGCAGATCATTGGAAGCCTCCCTTACCATATCTGTAAAATCAAGAGAATGCACAGCTAATAGGACTCATTTCACCATCCTACTTTTGACGATAGTAGTGGTTGCCTGGAGTACTACATTGAGATGATGATGAATCTGGACGCAATAGGATGTTTTGTGATAAATTAGTCATAACCACAGAGCAGAAGAATGAGGGTCCTTCTGTCAGATTCCTGTCATCCCTGAACTAGGCAATCGCCGAGCTCTTTGCAGCTTCAGCACAGCGTCACACTGTGACTCAGTCTCTACTTGCTGAACACATTACGTATCTGCCCTGCGAGCAGGTTAGCCACTTGCTGTAACCCCTCGGATTGCCATTGACATGTGTAGATGTGTTACTGCCCTTTCTTTTTCCCAAATAATCTGAGGCACCACAATATGACTATGTACTTATTAAAGTTTAACAAAGGAATTTATTGAAGGGAAAAGAAAATGAAATATAGAAGATAGGGGCCAGAGCTGTGGCATAGCAGGTAAATCTGTCGCCTGCAATGCCAGCATCCCATAAGGGCACCAGTTCGAGTCCTGACTGCTCCACTTCCAATCCAGCTCTCTGCTATGGCCTGGGAAAGCAGTACAAGATGGACCAAGTGCTTGCACCCATGTACCTGTGGAAGAACTGGAAGAAGCTCCTGGCTCCTGGCTTCAGATTGGTGCAGCTCTGGCAGTTGTGGTCATCTGGGGAATGAACCAGTGGATGGAAGACCTCTCTCACTCTCTCTTGCTCTCTCTCACTCTCTGCCTCTCTATAACTCTGCCTTTCAAATAAACAAAAAAACCTTTTAAAAAAGAAATACAGAAGATAGAGAATACAAAGGCCAGCTATACAATTCAAAACTTGATTTTCATCTCTCAGACATTATTATCTGGTACCTTATCCTCTTTCCATCTTCCATAGAACACTGCAGAAGAATAAAGCATCATATAGGTCTCGTGATACTACATGGAAAATTTTCAGATTTTTCTCTTGAGAATATCTGAATTCTGAGATGTGTTGTGGGTTCTGTAGATGAAATACTCTTGCTGTCTTAGTGAGTCAGACTTCAGCACAAGAATCAGAATGATTGTTCTATTTAAAATTCATCAATAGCACTGATCACTTGAGTCATCCACAAAAGATGTGACTTGGGTCTCACATGAAGGCATTCAGTCTCATTGTCACCCACAGTGTCCCCAGTGGCTCAAGTTGCCTGAAGCATAATAAGCAGATCCGCACAGCTACACTGGGGCAGGGGAAACAGTCACATGACGTAGAACTACAGTTTTAGGACTAGAAGGATATTTTTCCTCTTATATTTTACATTGAGATTATATGAAAATAATAGCATTCAGAAGGAATTTGCAATCTGGAAGCTACTTGAGCCTTTATACAAGATACATTTTTAAATTCTGTATTGTAATAACTTCTTTTATTTATATGAACATTTGTTCATTCAGACTCAAGGTTATTGCTTTTCCCAAAATACTGTAACCCAACCCCCATCCCATTATTTCTGCTCTCTTACTCTATTATTTAATGTTGTTGGATTACTCTTTTAAAAAGTAGAGAAGTTTTTATTCTGGCTAGGAAGATTAACAGGAGTTGAATTTATCCTCTTACTTGAAATAGCTAAAAAATGAAGAAATTATTTTTAAGGTAGTAGATAACACGTTGTGAAGGACAATGACCCCAAAGACATGGCAAACTTGGAATTCTGTGGCTATCAAAACTCATTGCCTTAAGGAAGTTTCTCAGCCATGGTACAGTGAGGGGAGACATGGCAGAGCCCAGATAAACCCTTGAGTTGAGGAGATGAACTTGAGTTTGGGGAAGCCAAGGTATTTCAAGTTTGAGGGCAGAGTCCCTGAGAGGAGTCGGCATTAAAAAGAATATTCTAGAAGTTAGCAGAGTATCCTTCAAGTGTTGAGACAAATAATGATCAGGGCATATATGGGCAGAAACTTTCTAAGGCTAGAGAAGGAAACATTCAACCCCATTAGTGCCAAGAGTACCCAAATACCACAAAGGGCCTGAACAGTATCTAATCTCCTGCCAGAGAGGAAAACTTCATAATTCATGAGCCAGTTTACAGAGCATTTGCACAGAAGAGCTTTGCTTCAGTAGTGGGGGATAATTAGGTATAAAAAAATAACACAGCTCAGGTTTGAAAAATCTGAAAATAATACAGCAAACAAATTAAATTTTCATATTATTTAACTGGGTCCCAAAACAAAGCTCAAATCAGTTACTAGAAAACAAAAATATATAGCACCCAACAAGGTAAAACACACAATATCTGTATCCAATCAAAAATTACTAGGCATGCAAAGAAGCAGGAAATATCTATGATGATGAGAAAAGTATTTCTGTAAAACTAGTACAGAACTGAAAATCCTGTTAGAATTAGCTGATGAGATATTAGCAAATAATTATAGCTGCATTTCATATGTCCAAAAAGCTGGACAAAACATTGAACATGCTAAATACAAAGATAAAGACAGCTTCTAAAAAGTTTCATATAGGCCGGCGCCATGGCTCACTTGGCTAATCTTCTGCCTGCGGTGCTGGCACCCTGGGTTCTAGCCCCGGTTGGGGCACCAGATTCTGTCCCGGTTGCTCCTCTTCCAGTTCAGCTCTCTGCTGTGGCCCGGAAGGGCAGTAGAGGATGGCCCAAGTGCTTGGGCCCTGCACCCACATGGGAGACCCAGAGGAAGTACCTGGCTCCTGCCTTTGGATGGGGGCAGCACGCTGGCCGTAGCGGCCATCTGGGGGCTGAACCAACGGAAGGAAGACCTTTCTCTCTCTCTCTCACTGTCTAACTCTGTCAAATAAAAAAAAAAGTTTCATATAAAACTTCAAAAGGCAAGAACCAAAAAAATACACCCTAGAGATAATAGCTAGGTTAAAAAAAAAAAAAAGACACTGATGGAATTAACGACAGATTAAATACAAAAGTTTACTTAACTTAAAGACTACTCTATACAGAAGAGAAAAAGATTAAACCATAAAAAGCAAACAAAGGATAAGTAAACTGTGTGGCAACTTCAAATGACTTAATGAGAATGTTCAAAGGGAGGTGGGAATTGCAAAATAATAGTTGGGGGAAAAAATGGAAAGAAAATTTTCAAATTAATGAAAACTATAAACTTTCAGGAAGCTAAAACCACCAAGCAGAAGTAATGTAAAGGATACTATACACCAAGACACATCATAACCAAATTGCCAAAAACCTTTGATAATGAAAAATTTTAAAAACATCCAGAGAAAATATTAAAATAGATTCAGAGGAACAAGGATAAACATAATAGCAATTTTTTTTTTGGTCAAAAACCATTTAAGTGGAAACACAAGCAACATTTTTAAAGTACTGAAAGGAAATTGTCTAGAAATGCGTGCCCTATGAAAATGAAAATACATGCCTCAAAAAATGTGACATAAAGGTCTTTTCCTACATATAAAGTATTGATGTTCACACAAGAGAGATGCCAGCATATGTCCATGCAAAGACTTGCTTGCTAGTATATAAAGGTTCATAACAGCTATATTTCTAACAGCTCCCAACAGAAATCATCCCTAACATCCATCAACAGATGAACGTCTGAACACATTGTGTTACCTCCATACAATGAAAAAATACTATTTAACATTAAGAGGAAAGAACTTGATATGTGCCACATGGATGACTCTCAGAATAATTGTTCATTTTGAAAGAAACCAGAAAAGGAAAGAGAATACATACTCTACAATTCTATTTATATAAAATGCTAGGAAATGGAAACTAACTTATCATGACAGAAAGTGGATCAATAGTTGCCTGGAAACAATCAGGTGGGTGGATGGGCAAGGTGCTGTGTGCAAGGGGGGAAGGAAGGAATGACAAGAACATAACGGATCTTATGAGCATGCTGTACATTTTCATTATGTCTACTGTGGTGATAGATTCATAGATCATGTTGGACATGTGGACATGTGTCATACGTCAAAACTTATAACACTGCATACTCTAAATTCACAGAGCATATTTATGTACAGCACACATAGAAGACACTACCTCAGGGTGATAAGGATGCAAATGTTCTACCATTTTTTCTTATCCATTTTGCACCCAGAGCATGAGCATTTTATTTTATCAGCAAAATAACTAACTTAACAAGTGTCTCACAAGTAGGAAGATGCTAACTAGAAATGTAATGAGAGACTGGCTTAGAATCTCATAACTAAGGGGGGTTTAGAACTTGTGTAGGGATTTTTTGAGTAGGAATTTAGATTTGAAAATTCAGAGGGCTTCAGTATAGAGACCACTCAATAAATATTTGTTAAATTCCAAATGAATATCCCAAATTAAACTCCCAAACTTATATATTTTAAGTGCACTGAGTTATTATGAGAGAAAAAGCACTCCAGTGCCATGATCTATACCTCCCACCTTCCCACATTAACAAGTTTCTGTTAGGAAAACCAAAACGTCCTCAGGTCTTTTCACTCTGTCATTTCTGCTCTGTTCTATTTAGGGCATGGCCCATTTATTTAGGTTTGTAGGGGGAAAAATGAGCCAGTATGAACTCTCTCATTCTTTATCTCCTCCTTGCCTATGTTTTCTTATTATTGCAGTATACTTTATTATTGTGCACCTCCATTCATCTTTTCATTAAATTTCTGGCAATAGTTTCCCAGGATTTTGGAAACATTATGTCTCAAAGTTAATCAAGACATAAACTGGGGCCGGTGCTGTGGCGCAGCGGGTTAATGCCCTGGCCTAAAACACCAGCATCCCATATGGGTGCAGGTTCGAGTCCCGGCTGCTCCTCTTCTTATCCAGCTCTCTGCTGTGGCCTGAGATAGCAGTGGAAGATGGCCCAAGTCCTTGGGCCCCTGCACCCGCATGTGAGACCTGCAAGAAGCTCCTGGCTACTGGCTCCGTATTAGCGCAGCTCCAGCTGCTGTGGCCATTTGGGGAGTGAACCAGCAGATGGAAGACCTCTGTCTCGACCTCTCTCTGTGACTCTGTCTTTCAAATATATAAGTCCTTAAAAAAAAAAAAACAAATTGTGCCACCTGTGTGCACACACACATACACAGAGAGACAGAGAGAGGAACAATACAACCATTGATCCATAAGCGTGAGTGGACAAATCTGCACGTACCAGTTTAATTTGTATTAATCCTTCAGAAACCTTTAGCAGAGAGCAGCTGAGGTTTTTGTCATGATGCACGTGTAGGAAATGTTTCAGTTCTTATCCTTCCTGCTCTGTCATGTTTTGTATAACTACTTCACAAACTTAGTCTCAGGAGAAAATGGTAGTTCTCTGGAACCCAAGTCTAAACGTTTAATCTTAAGGCATTCTTTAGGCAGTTTTCAGTTATTGACCAAGTTTGTGGGGATTAGAAAACTAGTAGGTGATAACAAATGCCCAATTTCAAAGGAGTTCATTGGCAAGATAACTATGTACCCTACACAACATTTGGAGCAAATTTTGCAATTTTGTTATAGCAGCAGTTCTACAACCTTAGGGTACATGACAATCACAGGGTATTCTCTGTGTCTTTTTTCAGAAATTCTGATTTAATAATTCTAAGGTGGAAGCCCACAATTTCTAAATTTAAAAAGCTTCACGCACAATTTTCCAACAAGCGGATTTATATTGATAAAAACTGCTCAAATTATGTTTGTTTTGTTCATAGCAAAACTTTAAAATTCAACTTCACTATTTACTAGCTAGGCGTCCTTAGAAAAGTTAGCTGACTTCTCAAGATCTTAACTTAAAAATAATAATGCAGAATCTTGTGAGAATTAATGAAATAATGTATATACAGTAACTAGTATGTAGGATATGCTTAAGCAATGTTATCTTCTCAAATATATACCATGTTCCTTCTTATTTTGAGCTTAATCTAGAGTGTGTTTCTCCTTTAGCTGTTAACTCAAGTATAAATAATTCCACATACTTAAGATAATAAAAAATTGTATGCCTCAACACAAGTGGCTAATTGCCATTTCAGAAATATTTGTCATGTTGACTGAGGCATGACACAATGTCGATGCATGCATATGGCTAGTTATGATACAAGAGCCAGCTGATACAAGATTTTGAAAGTTAAGTAAAAAAAAAGTAATTCTATATCCTGTACTTACTCTCTTGCCTTGAGTACTATTTTGTTAACTAATAAAGAATGAATTAAGAAGGGGCCAGTGCTGTGGCATAGTAGGTAAAGCCGCCGCTGCCTGTAGTGCCGGCATCCCATATAGGTGCCTGTTCGAATCCCAGCTGCTCCACTTCCTATCCAGCTCTCTGCTATAGCCTGGGAAAGCAGAATTTGGCCCAAGTCCTTGGGCCCCTGCACCCATGTGGGAAAACCTGGAGAAAGCTCCTGGTTCCTGACTTCGGATCAGTGCAGCTCCAGCCTTTGTGGCTAATTGAGGAGGGAACAAGCAGATCGAAGGCCTCTCTCTTTCTCTCTGCCTCTCATTCTCTCTCTGAGTAACTGACTTTCAAATAAATGAATCTTTTTTAAAAAAATAAAAAGAATGAATTAAGAAAAAGAGCATTTTTGCTCATAGGCAAAAGTTCAGAGTAAATCCTTGCCCATTTTTTGAACATATGTTTTGCCTTCTCATTCTTCTGTTTTCATGTTCACCCAGAGGCCTTGGATTTAGCAAGATGCTCTGACAAATGTAGGATTGAAACACAAGCTCAAGGCATACCTCGGCAGCCCAGAGGAACCTTTTTCAAAGGGGGAATGATGTTTGGGTAACAGTCAATAATGATGCAGAAAATCTCACAGCATCCCAAATGGACACACAGACATCAACGCTCTGAGATTGATCAAAGTCTCTCTTGACTTGTCAGAGCTGGATCAAAACCAAAAGCAATTATAAACAAAATTGGGCCAGGGCCCTTCCAGACAGGAGTCCCTAAGCCTCTTCCTCCAGTCTTCTCAACCCATTAAAGCCTTCCTAAACCCATGTGCTTAAATAGCCAACATGCCTTGAGGATTGCTCCACAGTGTTGGGAAAGTATGCCCATATTTGACTATGCTAACAAGAACTAGAAATAGCAACTTATATTTTTAACATTTAATTTTTATTTTCATCAAGACTATACAGGAACAGAATTTTAAAAGTCACGAAGTGCTAAGTAGATTATACTAAAAAAGAAGTGTTACTCCCCCCATCCCCACCAATATTAACCCCATTTTCCAAAGGCAGCCACATTCAAATATTCTGTTTCTTCTAGAATGTGTCTATGTTTCCAAATAAACTTGGGTTTAACTTTCCAATTATCTATTGTAAAAACAAGTCACTGCTGGGCCATGTTACATACTACAAATTTATTTCCTTTCCTGAATGTGTTTTTTGTTTGTTATCTCTAGTTGTGTATTGAATCTCTTGAAGAATTCCCTTGGTTTTCTCTGTAATTACTCTCAATTTTTGTTACATCATCCAGCAGCAACTTTTTTTTTTTTTTTTTTTTGACAGGCAGAGTGGACAGTGAGTGAGAGACCAAGAGAAAGATCTTCCTTTATGGTGTTGTTCACTCTCCAATGGCCGCTGCGGCCGGCGCACCACACTGATCCAAAGCCAGGAGCCAGGTACTTCCTTCTGGTCTCCCATGCGGGTGCAAGGCCCAAGGACTTGGGCCATCCTCCAATGCCTTCCTGGGCCACAGCAGAGAGCTGGACTGGAAGAGGAGCAACCGGGACAGAATCCGGCGCCTTGACTGGGACTAGAACCCTGTGTGCCGGTGTCGCAGGTGGAGGATTAGCCTATTGAGCCCCGGCACTGGCCCAGCAGCAGCATTTCTTTAGAAATTTCCAGAAACATAACCTGTCAGATAGTTTCTCCTTTCCATTTTATTCTGTATACCCGCCTCCTAGAGTCAGTTTGTGCCTTCTTCAGCTGCACCTGATTTCCTAGAACACACACTGATTCTGAATCTCAGATCCATGGCTGCTGCTTTCTTGTTTTATGCTCTTATTTAGTGAAGTTTCTAATTTTTAAGCCTGACTTCTTAAAGTTTATTTATTTGATTTGAAAGTTGAGACAGACAAACAGACTGAATATCATCCACTAGTTTACTCTCTAAAAGCCTGCCAACAACCAGCGATGGACCAAGCCAAGCAGAAGTCAGGAGACAGAAATTTGACCCACATTTCCAATGGCAGGAACCAAACTATTTGAACCACCACATGCTGCCCCTCAATGTGTGCACTAGCAGGAAGCTGAAATCAGGATTTGGGAGCGGAGCTGGACTCAAACCTAGAATTCAAACCCAGGCACTCCAATATGGGATATGGGCATCCCAAGTTGTATCTTAACTGTTATGGCACTGCCCACCCCTAATGGTTTAACTTTAAGTTAAATTCCAGAGGACTCCTGAACAAATTTCTTCATTTATATTTTAGAGATATCACAAAGTAGCAAATTAAACCAATTTACACTTTACTCTTATTGGTGGGTACTCTTAATAGGGTAAAATGTAAACAACCTAGTAGAGCAATCAAAATATGGTGACATTCTCTTCAGGTGAGAAAGTCAAAGCCAAGGGATGTTATCATCGGAGAAGGCTTCAAAATTTGCATTTGTATTTTCCCCTCAAGTCTCATAGTGTTTCTCTGATCCCTGATTGCCATCTGATCTGGGCAATTCACAATCATTGAACACCATGTACAAGCAACAAGGAAAAATCAATTCAGTGACCATGAAGAAAAGAGAAATGAGCTACAGACTCATTGGGAAAGTTTATAAAGTCTTCTCTGTAGGGCTTAGCTATTGCTTTTTGTTCTGAAACAGCAGCACTGAAGCACAAAAATTGCCAGTAATTGGGGTCAGTGTTCAGTCAGATCTCCCCCTCCCTGCAAAGGATCACAAGCCAACCAGCATATGGTGTGCAATGTCCTCTGTTAGAATAAAACTTTAGCTTCAAATAAGCATGTGATGCCTATAACTTTTCCATTAGGGAAAGTTAATGAGTTTCTCTTGACTAAAGTGTTACAAAGGTGTGAGTCTCAGAAACCAAAATCTAGATAACACAAACACCATGTGTGGAAAAAAAAAAAGATACTCTTGAAAGGAGATAAAATATACATTCATCCCAATGTTTTACTTTTCCCTTTTTTCTCTGCAGAACTTAGAGCCAATGGAGAAGAAACTGCATCAACTTAGGCCGAGATGAGGTTCTAGTTTGTTACCGAGGAAAACTTATAGTCTAACCAAGGACTCATCTTAATGCCATATCCAATGCAAGAGGCTGTCCAACTGAAGATCAGGCCACTAGAACTTTGCCCAGCTTTCTATGTGATCTGGTAAGAAACCAAAAAGGCACAAGGGGTACTGGTTCTCTGAGAAGGTTCACAGTGGTCTGAATGCTTCTCAGAGGTTGCCTGCTTTTCTCTCAAGTCCAATGTGCACCCACAGACATGCCATGCTCCTATAAAGCTGTCAGTTATTTTTCAAAGTGTCAGTTTCTCAAATTTAGCATTATCTCTAGGAGTTAATATGGAAATTAAAACTGCAGATATAACCAATTGTGGTCCCAAAGCATCTGGAGAATGTTGAAAATTCAGGTTACTCGTGCATGAATGTCTCTAGCAACCTCACACAATCCTGAAACATGTCACTAAGTTGATGTGAAAAAGTCAGTGGCAGCCTTTATTGCCTACTTACCCCTCTAAATCTTTCAGCTAGCGTCTTCCTCTGCCATGGAACTCCTGCAATTTAGCCTTCCTTGACACTGAAACTTTAAATCTGCAGCTCTAACTTCTGACCCGCATGTGCACCTGCACCTTGCAGCCCGTTGTCTGCTGATGCTTACCCGGATTCAAGTCTTCTCTGAAACAGGGCTAAAGGGTCAGAGACAAATTTTGGTTGTTTTGTACCCACTAGGGTATCCTGCACACTGTTGGGCTCAGAAGATTTGCCTACTGCCGCCTGCTGATTCTTATTCAGCACACATCTTGTTTTTAGTGATCATCAAACCTCCTTTGCATTACATTCACCTGAGGTCATTTTGTAAGCTTTTGAGCTCTAACTCCCTCTCCTGACATTCTAATTTAGTTGGTCTTCAATAAGACCTAGGTGTTTGTATTTTCTAAATGTCCCTTGAGTGATATTCAGCTGTCACCATTCTATTCCCTTTTTGAGGAGGAATTCTTCTGAAAGTTGGAGAGAAAAACATGGTCAGTGTTAAGAAATTCTGGCTTTTCATATTGACCTGGATTTGACAAAGCTGAATAGGCTCCTCTTAGTAATGCTAATTACCTAACAAATTAAGTTCCCTAACATTTCATTGGCTTCTCATGATATTGAGGGTATTGAGAATTTTCAGGTAGCACAGGGAAAATGTTTTTGTACACCTCAAGTGCTAGTTAGAAAAATTCTTTGATGGGCAATATTCCTCTTGGGATTGGGATTTAGATGCCAACAGGGATTCTCTTCCTTGAGTCCAGACCAATTGGAAAGCTGCAGGTCACTATCCTTCACCTGCCAGTTCCATCCATTTGGGGATGTCAGAGTTAGAAGACTCCTGCCAAGGAGCCATCTACAATGCCCAACAATTAAGTTTCAAAAAACACCTTGTACAACATGCAATATAAAGACACTGCTTTCAGTGAGTTTAAAATTCACAAAGGCACATTAAGATATAAACCAATGCAACCTACAAAGTGATGTAACTTGTAGAGCAAAAAACAATCACAATTACCAAACACAGAATAATGTCTACAAATGATTAGCTGTTTGCCATGTGCCAAGCATGTTGCCAGATGCTTTACATCTTACTCCATGTAACCCTGTCAAGGCAGGAACACTTTATATTACCTTCATTTTACAGATGAAAGATCCAAGATGTCACAAAGTTGAGTAACTTGCACAGCGTTAGAATTAAAGTGTTATGTGGAGGATTTGAAACCAAGCAATCTGACTCTGGAGTCTACACCATTGATATACAGAGCCACTGCTTTGCTTTGATGGACAAATAAGGCCAATGGTTGTTCTGAGGAGCCATGGAGTGTTGTGTGATGTAATGTCCAAATAAAGCAGTATTCTTTATTACAAACACCACAAAAAAGCTGATTTCAGCTGGCCCTGGAGAGAAGTTCAAATGTACATCATATGAACTTGGGGAGTTCGTCACATGAGGAAAACATCAGGGAAACACTGCAAGACATTTGCATGGGCAAAGACTTCTTGGATAAGACCCCAGGAGCAAAGCAATAAAGAAAAAAATAGACAAATAGGATTACATCAAGTTAAGAAGCTTATACACTGCAAAGCAACCACTCAACAAAGTGAAAAGGCAACCAACAGAATGGGAGAAAATATTTGCAAACTACACAACTGATAAAGGATTAATATCCAGGAAATAAATACAAGAGGCTCAAGAAATTCAACAACAAAATGAACAGTCAAGAAATGGGCTAAGGATACAAAGTTTTCAAAGGATGAAATATAAATGGCCAACAGACACATGTAAAGATGCTCAGGATACCTAGCCATCAGAGAAATGCAAATACAAACCACAATGAGGTTTCACCTCATGCCAGTTAGAATGGCTATCATCCAAACAATAAAAAAAAACAAATGCTGGCAAATATGTTGGAGAAAAGTTACCCTAGTACACTGCTGGTGGGAATGTAAACTGTGCAACCACTGTCAAAAACAGTATGAAGATTCCTTAGAAATCTGAAAATAGATCAACCACACAACCCTGCCATTCCACTCCTGGGAATTTACCCAAAGGAAATTAAATCAGCATGTGAAAGAGTTGTCTTTACCCTCTTGTTTATAGCAGCTCAACTCACAGTAGCTAAGATATGGAATCAATGCAGATGTCCATCAATTGATGGCTGGATAAAGAAATTATACTATATATACATGATGGAATACTACTCAGCTATCAAAAAGAATGAAATCCTGTCTTTCACAACAAAATGGATGCAACTGGAGATCGTTATGCTTAGTGAAATAAGCAAGTTCTCAAAAAACAAATATCTTATGTTTCCCCTGATTTGTGGTAACTAATATACAGAGTACAAAAAAATGTAATGTATATGAATGAAACTGACATTTTGAGATTTGATTATGGTTTATAACCCTTGCCTATACTCTTGAAAAACAGTGGTTTTTCTGATTACTACTTATTGAATTATTTATTTGCTTTCTTCACACCTGTAAAGGCAGCATCACGTGGACACCAGGGCCAAGGTCTGCCATAGCTGAAGCCACACCTGAGCCTACTTGAGCCCCCATTGCAGTCATGAGTGCCTGACCAGCTGAAGGCAGTGAACAGATTCCAACATAGTGCTGACCGAGCTCCCTCAAAATGCCCTGGGGTTTCAACAAGCGATTCTGCCCTTTGAGGCTTCTGGGCTTGTGATGGTAGGGGAAGCCTGAAAAATCTCTTGGAAACCCTTTCTTTCACTGTTAACTCTCCTATTGGAGGGCTAAGCTTGTGATTATAAAGTAAATGCAAAGTATTTCATTGAAAAAAATAAAAAAAATAAAGGAAGGAGAAAGGAGGGTGGCAGTAAAGGGTACATGTATAAATGAAATACATGAACCTTATTCCCCTTATAAACAATTATAAAAAATATTAAAAGATTAAACTAAATTGAAAGTGTATCAGTGTAAAAAAAAGGGAGGGGTGAAGGAAGGAAGAAAGGTAGGATGGTAAATATATATTATATATATATATATCCATTTATAGAACTAACACTTTTAAAAATAAATTAGAACAAAGTTCGATGTAGAAAACAAAACTCAATATCTGCCCTGACAGTAGCCCTCAGCCTGAGGGTATGGCCAGAATCATGGGTTACCCTATGCTTTGAGTTAACAACTGCATGGACTGGGGAGCCAAATCATGTTCAAACCATCATATTCCACCCCTGGCTCCCTAAAACTTAAGTCCTTGTCACATACAATATACAATTAGTGCATCCCCAACAGTTCCAAACTCTTAACTCAGTGCAACACTAGTTCAAAAGCCTGAAGTCCAAAGTCTCATCTGAGACTCAAAGCAAACTCCCTTAGTGTGAAATCAAAAACAAGTGGCGTAACTTTAAGACATAATTGTGCCGGCACTGCGGCTCAATAGGCTAATCCTCCGCCTGCGGCACTAGCACCCCGGGTTCTAGTCCCAATCGGGGCACCGGATTCTGTTCGTTGCCCCTCTTCCAGGCCAGCTCTCTGATGTGGACCGGGAGTGCAGTGGAGGATGGCCCCAGTCCTTGGGCCCTGCACCCACATGGGAAACCAGGAGAAGCACCTGGCTTCGGATCGGCGCAGCGCGCCGGCCGCAGCAGCCATTGTGGGGTGAACCAATGGCAAAGGAAGACCTTTCTCTCTCTCTCACTGTCCACACTGCCTATCAAAAAAATTTTTAAAAAAGACATAATTGTAGGATAAGATACAATGCAGGGACAGCACTGAGTTACATTTCCATTCCAAAATGGGATGACAGAATATAAATAGAATTTACTGGACCCAAGCAAGACTGAAATCTAGCAAGGCAAATATGAAATCCTAGAGCCCCATGCCCAGCATCTGGGCCACACTCCCAAAAGTTTGGAGTAGCTCTGCCGCTATGGTTTTACTGGTCACAGTTCATGCTTCAGCTCTCACGGGTTGGCGTGTCTGTTTCCACTAGGCATTGCCCTGATGGGGACACTGCGACAACTCTGACCTCACATTCCAGCATGACATTGCCCTACTGGAATTTTCTGTGACTCCACCTGTACGATCAGTCTCTGTCTGGACCTCTCCTCTACGCGTCTAAGACAGTCTGTAAAATTTAGGTAGAACTTTCCATGCTGCCACAATTGCACACATGACTTCTGAGGCCCCTAACTTTCCCGGGCTTACCTGGAACGCTGTTTACAGCTTTATCTCAGTGGGTGTCTCACGTTGCCAGTAATCAGCTTTCTAGCATCTCCACTGTGGCCTCCCTCTCACAGCTCCACTTCATATCACCCATCTGAGGCTCCATTCAGGGGCTCCAACCCTGGAGCACGGTCTCCCAGGCTTTCGTTCGAAATCTCAGCGGAAGTCACCATGACCTCATAATGCTTGCATTCTTCACACCTGTAAAGGCAGCAGCACGTGGACACCAGGGCCAAGGTCTGGTACAGCTGAAGCCACACCTGAGCCTACTTGAGCCCCCACTGCAGCACTGAAGTGCTCCACCAGCTGAAGGCAGTGAGTGAATTCCAACATGATGTTGACTGAGCTCCCTCAAAATGCCCTGGGGTTTCAAGAAACAGTTCTGCCCTTTGAGGCTTCTAGGCCTGTGGTAGGAGAGAAAGCCTTGCCAGATATTTCTCCCACTGTTTTGCCCGTTAGCACCTGGATTCCTTTTAGTGCACTAATCTCTTTAGCAAGTGGCTTCTCCATCTCACTTTCCTTTCCTGAAAAATCACTTTCTTCCTTTCCTCCCTTGCCAGGTTATGGATTTTCCAAACCTTCCCACTCTTTTCCTCTTTGCTCCTGACTTTCACTGTAAAAATTATTTATAGCAGCCAATAATACCCTTCATACAACCTTAACGCCTTGTTGCCTTGAGTTCTCCTCTGCCAAAAACCAGTCCACCATCCTTTGGGTCAGCATCCCATCACATACCAGGACACGGCACAAGAAAGTCGGATTCCTTGCTATGAGGTAACGAGGGGGGCCTGAAGTCCAGTTCCCAGTAGAATCCCACTGCCGTCTGAATACTGTCCGCAGTCTACCAGCATCGTGGTGTTCTGAGACCTCAGCCGAGTCACCCGTACTGTTCTGCTCAGAGCATTCTAGGCTTTTCCTGGCTGCACCCCCGAAACCCTTCCAGCATCTCTGCCAGTTTACCAATTCCAAAGCTGCCTCAGTTTTAGTCATGGTTATATCCATTTTCTACATGTCAGCTTTTCATTACTATAACAATACCCGAGAGAAACTATTTATGAGGCCAAGAGGTTTATTTTGGCTCACAGACGTGGAAGTTCACAGTCTAAGATCAGCTGGGCCCCTGGGTTTCAACATTTGCTGATGCTGGAGTGAGTGAGGAAGAAGAATCACGTGACAAGTTAGGAAGCAGACATTGCAGCCGGCTGCAACTCGGGCTTCCTAACTACCCTCTCACGGCAACTACCTTCTGAGGACTTAGTCCCGATAACCTAAGTCTGCCACAAACATCATAACTGGATCAAATCTCTACCCTCCCGGGACCATGGACTTACGACACTGGGAATCAAATGTCTGTATGAGTTAAAGAGCTAAATCCTGTTCAAACTACAGCACTAGGGAATGAGATTCCAAAGACAGCAGAGCTGAGAGCCACTGTGGATCTGGTGGGGAGATGTTCATATAGGCTCCATGGGAAGGGAATGCAAAAAGGCAAATGTGACTATAGGAAGGTGGAAGGTGGTAGAAGAGAGATGAGGGTAAATGTAGATGAAACAAACTAGAGCCGGTTTCCTACCATCAGTGTTCTCAGAACCTTCAGTAATCAATGTTATGAGTCTCCAAGAGGCACACTGTACCGGTACCCTGGAATTGCATGCACATGGAGCATACTGAGACTCTCATGTGTCTCTTCGCAAGCACTACTTGTACATATGACAGCATGGACTATATGAGTGGGGAGTGTTGAAGTTGGATAAGTGAAATAATTTTATTCCAGAAGTTAAGAAGATTGATAATAAATCTCCTAAATTTCAGAGATCTTAATCTCTAAAGGATTTTCAAAGGAACTGCTACTGGAATTGAAGAAAATGGCATGCTTTCACATAAGTGGCACGCAGTGACACACACTAATATGTTCAGCTTTGTCTCCTGACACTTTACCCATATAAAAATGATTTATTCCAGTTTCCAAAGAATAACAGAGGCTTGTTTTAATATTTCTAAATGTAAAAGGAAAAGTATAAGTGCAGGAGGAATTAATTATATTCATGATCTGAGCTAGCATTAAGACTAAGAATTACTAATCTTTTGGGGACAGCCTGTGTTCCTAATCTGTTGCAAAAGAACTGATTGGTAGTTAATGTGCTCTAGATGAGGATTGCATTTTAGAGGAAGGACTTTAGAAAAACTTATTTAGAGAGGAAATGCATGAAATTGACGATTATGGGTGTTTTCCTGCACAAACATGATTGCAAAGATTACTCACTGATTAACCTTAGCATATTAAATATGCTTCATGGGAATTTGGAAGTCATGAGCCTATTTCATTTATGTGGCTTTTGAAAACATTTCTGACTTATTTAGGTGGTTGAGTTAGAAGCCATGGGACAGGAACTGTAGAGGTCAGAGTTGCACAAAAGAAGTCATGCTGCACCTCCTAGGATGTTGATTGAATGGATCCACTTTATTGCAGTTACACATTAGCGGCTCCATGCACTGGCTCTACTGATTCTTATAAAAACAAACAAAAATCAAATATTTATTGAATGCTTGTCAGTTTTAGAATAGAAGCAACTTGTTGGGGCCAGCGCTGTGGCATAGCAGGTACAGCCACCGCCTGCAGTGCCAGCCTCCCGCATAGGCACCAGTTCGAGTCCCAGCTGCTCCACTTCCAATCCACCTCTCTGTTATGGCCTGGGAAAGCAGTGGAAGATGGCCCGAAGTCCTTGGGCCCCTACACCTGCATGGGAGACCCGGAAGACACTCCTGGCTTTGGATCAGCACAGCTCCAGCTGTTGTGGCCAATTAGGGAGTGAATCAGCCTCTCTCTGCCTCTCCTCTCTGTGTGTAACTCTTTCAAATAAATACATCTTTTTTTTTTTTTTTTAAAAAAAGTAACTTGTCACATAATCCCCATGCCAATCTAATAAGGCAGATTTTTTTTTAAAGTTTTTTTTTTTTTATTTGTTTGAAAGGCAGAACTACAGAGAGGCAGAGGAAGAGGCAGAGGAAGAAAGAGATCTTCCATCTGCTCGATCACTCCCCAAAGAGCCACAACGGCCGGAGCTGGGCCGATCTGAAGCCAAAAGCTAGGAGCTTCTTCTGGGTCCCCCATGAAGGTACAGGGGTCCAAGCAGTTGGGCCATCTTCTACTGCTTTCCCAGGCCATAGCAGAGAGCTGGATTGGAAGTGGAGCAGCTGGGTCTCGCATTGGCGCCCACAGGGGATGCTGGCACTGTAGGCGGCAGCTTTATCAGCTATGCCACAGTGCTGGCCCCCTAAGGCAAATATTATTAACAGAGAAGTTAAGTATTTTGCCTAATGCTACATAGTTGCTAAGGCAATCTAGTTTTGGAATCCATGCTTGAACCCAAACTCACATTTAATGGTCATTTTTAAACAAATGTAGACTCAAGAAGCACATATAAAAATAAATGTCAAAAAATTTATTTACTCTATTAAATTAATGAGGAAACTCTTAAGATGTTACACCAGTTCAAAAGCGTATCCAAAAAACAAACATGGTTATAAATCAGGAATATTGGAATGAATTTGCAAATGAACATAAAATTGCTTCCATAGCAGGAGAGAGAAGTTGTTGAACCTCCACTGGACAGAATTTATTTACTTGTCCATAGACAAAACCTGTTTTTACATTACTACCAGATATATACAACTTACAGAGCTGTAAAATATTTCAAAGGTAACTAAAGACTCAGAATTCCTACAGAATGGGGTAACTTTAAGAGTGTAATTTAAACAATGCATATCTAACGGCCAGCAGTGCTGTGTATGAAGAGAATTCACTGTACTTTGTTACAGTTTGGATGTATGCTTCTGAGAAATAGACTTTATTTTTACTAATATCTCTTTTACAGCTTTCAAGCAGGGCTTAATAAACATGTGCTGAAGTTGTCCGAACTAACTGGTGGCATTTCGAGTTTTGTGTTTGTTTTTAAAGGATAGCTGGTATTTGGATTTCAGAAATATATTTACATCATACACTTCTTGACTTCCAAACCAGGATTCAAACTAACATTTTTAAAATCCCACTTAGGATCAAGTCTTAAACTAGTACTTCAGCTGAATTTTGGGCAATAAATTTACCCAAAGGAAATGAAATCAGCATTTGAAAGAGTTATCTGTACCTCACCGTTTATTGCAGCTTAATTCACAATAGCTAAGATATGGAATCAAACCAGATGTCTGTCAACTGCTGACTAGATAAAGAAATTATGGTATATATACACCATGGAATACTGCATAGCAGTACAAAAAAAAAAAAATGAAAGCCTGTTGTTTGCAACAAAATGGATGCAACTGGAAACCATTACACTTAGTGAAATATGCCAGTCCCAAAAGACAAATACCGTATGTTCTCCCTGATCTGTGGTACCTAATAGAGTACCTAAAAGGTAATCTACAGAAGTGAAATTGATACTTTGAGATGTGATGATTTTGAACAGCCCTTGTCATATGTGTTGAGAAATAATATTTTCTTTTTCATACTATTTGTTGAATTCTTTACATAGAGTAGGGTTAATCTTATATGTATAAAGTTAATTGAAAATAGATCTTTGTAAAAAATAAGAATGGGAATAGGAGAGGGAAGAGGAAGAAGGGTGGGAGTGCAGGTGGGAGGGAAGGGAATTAGAAAGAATCACTATGTTCCTAAATTTGTATATATGAAGCTCATGAAGTTTGTATACCTTAAATAAAAGCTTTCTTAGTAAAAAGTAAATAAATAAGAACAATAATATAAGAACAGGGTACAGAAACTACCATGCTAAGCTATGACTCCTTGACATACTGAGTATTTTAAACTAAAGGAAACTGAGAAAAGCACAGGATTTTCTCTTCTCCTCTGTCTTTTGAAGACTCTCATGTGACAGGTGTTCAGCCCCAAACCCAGAAGGAACATAATGTGACACGGAGAGGCCAAGAAGGATCTGAACACACAGGACTTGCTCATTTCACTGCAATTCTCAACCATTAGATCATAGCCTCTTTCTGTAAAATCCTTCTTCTAAAAGACTGTCCATTCTTCATCAAGCCTAAGCATGCAAATAGACAATTTCCCCCTGATCCTTGGGTTTTCATTTCTGAAGGCCACAATGCTATATAATATTTTGCCTAAATAAATTTATTATACTTTGTTTTTATTAAAATCTGTATTTTGTATAAAAGAGTTAGCCATGAATCTTGCACTGGGTGATGAAAAGATACAACTTTTTTTCTCCTATAACAACCAGCTGTGCTAATCAAAAACAGTATTAAAAAATCAGGGTTCATCCTGCTCTGATGGATGCAAATATTTTAATAGCTCATGTTCTGTTCTTCTTGAGGTAATATATTTCTATCCATGAGCAGTAGTTATCTGGAATGGGTACAAATATTAAGGAAGCTCAGCAAATTCTCTACTCCTATTCATAATCATGTCTTTCCTTCCTCTAAGCCAATCAGTCAGTCAATCAATCAAACAAGAGGTAGGAATTTGATTCAGCAGTTGGACTGCAGCTTGGAATGTCTGCATCCCATATTAGAGTGCTTGAGTTTCAGTCCTGAGTCTGCTTCTGATGTCAGCTTCCTGCTAATGCACACCACGAGGCATTAGCAATGGCTCAAGTAAAAGTCCCAGCCACCTATATGTGAAAGACCCTGACTGAGTTCCAGGCTCCTGGTTCCAACCTGGCCCATCTCTAGTTGTTGTGAGCATTTGAGGAGTCAATCAGTAAATGGAAGATTTCTGGCTGTCTTTGTCATTATCTCCTCCCCTCCCCTCCCCTCCCCTTCTCTCCTCTCCTCTCCTCTCCTTCCTTCTTTCTTTCTTTCCTTCCTTCCTCCCTCCCTCCCTCCCCCCCTTTCTTACTCTCTCTCTCTCTCTCTCTCTCTCTTTGTTTCTCTCTGTCTCTTTCTTTCTTTCTGGGAGATACCTCAAAAATCTGAATATACACCTACCATATGATCCAGCCATCCCACTCCTGGGAATTTACCTGCCACTTCACCAATTCTTTTATGAGTTCCAGTAGCCTCTTGGTGGAGTCTTTTGGACCCATTATATATATAGAATCATGTCGTCTGCAAATAAGGATAGTTTGATTTCCTCCTTTCCAACTTGTATCCCTTTGATTTCTTTTTCTCACCTAATGGCTCTGGCAAAACTTCCAAGACTATATTAAATAGTAAAGTTGAGAGTGGGCATCCTTGTCTCGATCCAGATCTTAGGAGGAATGCTTCCAGCTTCTTCCTATTCAATAAGACACTGGCCATGGGTTTGTCATAAATTGCCTTAATTGTGTTGAGGAATGTTCCTTCTATACCTAATTTGCTTAAGGTTTTCATCATGAAAGGATGTTGTATTTTTTTAAGATTCATTAATTTATCTGAAAGTCAGAGTTACAGAGAGGCAGAGGCAGAGAGAGAGTGAGGTCTTCCATTCTGCTGATTCATTCCCCAATTGGCCACAACAGCCAGAGCTGCACCGATCCAAAGCCAAGAACCAGAAGCTTCTTCCCATGTAGGTGCAGGGGCCCAAGCACTTGGGCCATCTCTCGGGCCATAGCAGAGAGCTGGATCGGAAATGGAGCAGCTGGGACCTGAACCAGTGCCCACATGGGATGCCGGGCACTGCAGATGGCAGCTTTACCCACTATGCCACAGTGCCAGCCCCAGGATGTTGTATTTTATCAAATGCTTTTTTTTCATCTGTTGTGATACCCATATGGTTTTTGTTCTTCAGTTTGTAAATGCGTTTACTTAAAGTATACTGAAAATAGATCTTTGCAAAAATTAATAGTGGGAATGCAAGAAGAGGAGGAAGGGTTGTAGCATGGGCGGGGGAGGGAGTGTCACTATGTTCCTAAATCTGTATTTATGAAATATATTAAACTTGTATAACTTAAATAAAATTTTATAAATGATTCATTTATTAATTTGAAAGTCAGAGTTACAGGAAGAGAGAGCAAGAGCGAGAGCAAGAGAGCAAGAGCGAGAGTGAGAGAGAGAGAGAATCAATCTTCCATTTGCTGGTTTACTCTCCAGATGGCTGCCAGGGCCAAGGCAGAGCAAGGCTAGGGCTGAGCCAGGCCAGAGTCAGCAGCCAGGGAAAGAGTAGGTCTGGCCAACATGTTTCTAGGTTTTCAATGGTTACATGCTATTTTAGTTTGTTTTCCTTTTTGCTTGTAGTTGTTGTGTCTATCTGCCTCTGACTTCCCAAAGGACCAAGGTTGGCACTTGGATCTAATGTAAGTAGAGATTTAAAATCTTTTTTCACCTCCTACCTTGAGCTACCTAATGAAAAGTTGATGCTTTTCAAGAACACACTCATTTTTGTGACTTCCAAATATTTGGCCATGAAACAAGAACAGTAAATTCTGTGCAGTCATAACATTTCCAAAGAGGGGCCAAAATTAGAGACCTGCATACTGCTACTGTTTATTCTAGCTGGAGTTCCCCCTTCTAGAAGCTGTGGCTGGGGAGCTCCAAAAGCTCTATGTAGATCTTTTTTTCTCTATTGGAACCTGTTTTTAGTTTTCAGCCCCATATAGAATTAGTATGAACTCTGAATTGCTGCAATCACTGAAGAACCATGCCTGACTATCATAACTTCTGAAACTTGAGGAAATAAGAAAATGAGGGATGATTTGCAGATACAGGCAGACTATTATTGCAAGACCCAGGGTTTCCGTCTGAACAAAGTGATACAGAGACTGGATTTTAAAACTAAAGCTGTGTAAGTACATGTTTCCCATCTGAGATTCAACCAAGTTGTCACATATAGAAAGGGTTAATTATCACATCATCAGAGAAATTGTTTAAAATACCATAGTTTAGGCCAGCGCTGTGGCTTAACAGGCTAATCCTCCACCTTGCGGCGCCGGCACACCGGGTTCTAGTCCCGGTTGGGGCGCCGGATTCTATCCCGGTTGCCCCTCTTCCAGGCCAGCTCTCTGGTATGGCCCAGGAAGGCAGTGGAGGATGGCCCAAGTCCTTGGGCCCTGCACCCGCATGGGAGACCAGGAGAAGCACCTGGCTCCTGGCTTCGGATCAACGAGATGCGCCGGCCGCAGCGGCCATTGGAGGGTGAACCAACAGCAAAAAGGAAGACCTTTCTCTCTGTCTCTTTCTCTCTCTCACTATCCACTCTGCCTGTCAAAAAAAAAAAAAGATAGTTTAAATTCTGCAGTACTGTAATAATAATAATAATAAAGACATTTTATATTTGCAGTATAGTGGTATGTACTTTTAAAAACATTTCCAGAGGAATTAGTTTCTGATCACCAAAGTAAAACCCATTGAAAAGATGTTCTTTTCTTTGATAAAAGAAAAATGTCAAGTGGGAGGTCGGTCAGTGACAGAAGCCAGAGAGAAACCAGAATTTCTGATTCCAAAGTAAGGCTCTTTCCATTAAAACTAATTTCCTACGATAATGCTGCCACTAGCATATCCATGCAGGACACTGTCTAATTAAATCCAAATGGCTTGTGTTTCCCCCCTGGCTCCATCTGGGATAATGTACAGAATGAAGGAGCAGCAGTTCCTCTCCTTGGGTGCCTTAAGCAGGAATGGTAAGTTTTTAGTACCAAAAGAAACCAGAATCATCTCTTTCTTTCTTTACCATAAAAACATTCTCTTCAAGTAAATATGCTTTTGTTCCTTGCATATTAATAGCACGCCACAGCTACCAAAATCAAGCCATTAAAAAAATGGATCACAAATCCCAAAGTTCAAATAAACCTACTAAAACACTATGGAAAAAAAGAATTTCTTTATGGATCTTCTTGGGCCCAAGATGAAGTTTCTTTGTGAGTATGTTTATGTAACAGGCATTCCAAGCAGAGTAATCAGCTGAAGAGCAAATTGTGGAACTCAGGAGGCTAATGGATCAAGGATAGCCACGATCCTCCCAGGATTTTCCTGAGTGCTAGACAGGGGGTCCAGTGTCCTGGTTCTCAGCCAATCTGCCTGAGTTCAAATCCCAACTCTGCTGTATTTTAGACCAGTTGCTGACCTTCTCTGAGGTTCAGTGTTCTCGTGCTTTCCTAAGCACTAAAAGTGGAGACAGCGACAGAACCTTCCTTATCAGGCTGTGGTAGAATTAAATGAGCCAAGCTCATATTCCCATGCTGCAAATAAAAGCTTTCAATCCTTAGTATTCAGGGGCTATTCACTAGAGCATCTTAAGAGCATTTTTTATGGCAGTATGAAAGTTTCCATTTTCACAACTGGAGATAAAACAAAACTTGAATCTTAGCATTCTATGTATATCAAAGGCAGTCTACTCACTGAAGAGAATCTTGACCATCATTTAATCCACAAGTATTAAAGATCCAGATAAAGGCAAAGTGTAGAAGAACCAAATTTCTTGGGTGAACAGTTGGTGTAGAGGTTATGACACAGTTTAGAATGCCTGCATCTCATATTAGAGTGCCAGGATTTGAGCCCCAGCCCCACTCCCAGTTCCCAATTCCAGCTTCCTGCAAAAAAATATCTTGGGGCAGTAGGTGATAGCTCAAGTAGTTGGGTGCAGGCCAACCACATGGGAGTTGTGGATTGAGTTTCTGGCTCCTGGCTTTGGTGTGGCCATAGCTTTTACAGAATCTGTGGAATGAACCATTGGATGACAGATCTGTGTGTGTGGGTGTGTGCATGGACGTGTGAGCATGCACCTACATTTTAGGTAAGTAAAATCAATCAATTTTCAGAAATAAATGCTCACTGAGCATGCAGAATTCCTAACACTAATGTATAGGCCACAATATAACAGATAATATCAGACTTGATAGAATCTATTGTCAAATGAGTGATACCTACTAGTGGTACTCAAAACTGGAATCCATGTATATCGTATACACATTTTTATGGAAGATTTCTCTGTGATATTTAAATATTTTTTATGAAAATATTTTAAAATTAATTAATGTAAGTATATTATAGGTCACTCTGGTGATAACAGAGACCTGAGTACTGCCATGACATATGGGTGTAAAAGATTGCATTTGGGGGCTGGTGTTATGGCAAAGTAGGTAAGGCTGTTGCCTGTGATATGGGAGCCAGTTCACATCCCAGCTGCTCCACTACCCATTCAGCTCCCTGATAATGGCCTAGGAAAAGCAGCAAAAGATAGCCCAAGTATTTGGGCCTCTGCCACCCAAGTGAGAAACCGGAAGAAATTCCAGGTTTCAGCCTGATCCAGACCCAGCCATTGTGGTCACCTGGGGAGTGAATCAGAGGATAGATTTCCTCTTTGTTTCTCCCACTCTCTCTGTAAATCTAAATTTCAAAAACAAACAAATAAATCTTTTTAAAAATATATTTGAAGTTATGGCTATGATTGCATGGAGTACAAATTATGTCACTTTCATTTGTGCTTTTTCAGAATAATGAATAAATGAAGGATTTAAGTTCATTAAAATGTGAACTGATAAAAAATGTAAACTGATATTGGAAGGCTATATGAATAGGTGAAATAGAAAATGTAGGAGTAAGCCAAAATGGCAGAGTAGGGAGGGAGCTTACTAATTTACTCTAGGAGAAGAAAGCTTTAAAAAAGTGGAGAGAGTGCAGTCTCAGGGAAGAGTTAGGGAGAAAACAGCAGAGGAAACTATGCAAATTAGAAGGGTACGGTAGAACTACATGGAGGGCATGGACACCCACAACTCAGGACCCAGGCAGCTGAGAGCTGCTGCACCAGTGTTGGAGAGTGAGGTGAGACCGCACTGCAGCAGCCAACCAGCTGCAGGAAGAGCCCAGAGGGAACCTGGCTTGGAGCCCCATGGGGGATAGTGTACCTACCAACTAGAGGAGAAAAAAAAAGGAGGGGCACATTTCTCCCTCCCTCCAATCACCCTGCAACAGCGTCCTGTAACAAGCCTATAGAGCAGATGCCATTTTGGACATACCTAACAGCAGCATGAGCTCGTGTCCATGCCCAGCAACCAGCCAAGTGGAGACTCCTGAGTCTGGTGGGGAGAACAGACAGGGGCTGGGTGATTGTGACTGTGGGAGGCCTGTGTGCTGAGACTGCGAAAAACCTGAAGCTGTGTGGGAGGACTCAGGGTGTGGCTGGGACTTTGGGCAGTCCCTTTGGTAAGCTCCACATGCTCAGGGCTCCCTGGTTACCTGGTGAGGGACACTGCTGGGGAATCTGAGATTACACTGAGGACTGCACAGATCCTTTGTGTGGTTCTTGTGGCAGAGCAGACAAATATTATACCCACTGGGGCTAGTGCTCAGGCACTGGTCTCCTTTGAGTAGAGGAACTCAGCTGGGTAGAATAAACCTCCCTCTGATTAAAAAAAAAAAAAAAGAGGAGACTTACCACAACAAACCTGGGTGTGTCACCTTAGACATGCCCTTCACCCTGGAGAACTGAACAGAGTTCCCTGGCCACAACCACCACATGCCTCTAGATATTCATTAAATGAAGACAGTACACTAATCTACAGAGGCATAGAACAAAGATATAAGCCACCACAGCAAAACAAAGAAGAAACCAATGATTATCTCAACAAATGCTGAGGAACAAACACACCAATTCAAGAAATAAGAATAAAGAAAACAACACGACACCTCCAAAAGAACACAGCACTTCAATACTAGATTGTGAAGATGAAATTTAAGAAATGCCAGAAATGGAATTCAAAAAATAGATCACAAGATTGCATAGAAGTAATCAGAAGCAAATGCATGAACTACTGAAATCCGTACATGCCATGAAAGTAAACTTCTCCCACAAAATGGAGATCTTAAAGAGAAATCAAAATGCAATGATGAATTCAATAGAACAAATAAAAAAATCCAGTGCAAAGCCTTAACGATGGAATTGGTGAAGCAGAAGTAAGAATATCAGACTTAGAAGACAAAACACAGGAAATTATACAGTCAGACCAAAAACAAGAAGAAGAAACTAGAAAACTAAAAAATACTGTTGTGAATCTACGGGATATTATCAAGTGACCCAACATATGGGTTCTAGGGGTTCCTGAAGCTATGGAAAGAGAAAGGATGAGAAGGCCTTTTAAGTGAAACAATAACAGAAAACTTCCCTAATTTGGAGAAAGAAAGGGATGTCCAAGTACAGGAAGCACATAGAATCCCTAATAGACATGAGCAGAAAAGATCTTTACCATAACACATTGTAATAAAACACCACAGTAAAACATAAAAAAAAAAAGATTCCAAAATGTGCATGAGAGAAAGACCAGATTACTTTCAGAGGATCTCCAATTAGACTCACAGCAGATTTCTCATCAGAAACCCTACAGGCTAGGGGAGAATGGCAAGATATATTCCAAGTCTTAAGAGAAAAAAAAAACAATCTGCAAAGCTCTCATTTATGAATGAAGGTAAAATAAAGACCTTCCATAACAAACAGAAATTGAAAAAATTTGTCACCACACATCTAGCCCTGCAAAGATGCTTAAGGATGTGTTGCAAACAGAATCACAGAAACATGGTCATCACTACAAAAGAAAGTAAAGGAAGAAAATCTCCCATTAAAAGTACAAAGGAAATCCAAAGTAAAAATAGGAATATTTTTGGAAAAATGTTAGGGCAATGTCATTACTTATCAACAGTCACCTCGAATGTACATGGCCTCAACTCCAAAGTTAAAAGACACAGACTGGCTGAATGGATTAAAAAATAAAACCTATCCATTTGCTGCCTTCAAGAAACACATCTCACCAACAAAGATATACACAGACTGAAAGTGAAAGGATGGAAACATGCCAACAGAAACGAAAATGAGCTGATGTGGCCATCCTAATATCAGATAAAACAGACTTTAACACAAAAACTATTAAAAGAAACTAAGAAGGGCACTATGTAATGATTAAGTGATCAATTCAACAGGAAGATGTCACTATTATAAACATATATGCACTAATTACAGGACACCTGGCTATTTAAAAGAAATGTCAAGGGATCTAAAGGGAGTCACAGACAATAGTAGGGAGTGTCTTTAGTACCCCACTTTGAGCAATAGACAGATCAACCAGAAAATCAGCAAGGAAACAACCCAGTTAATCAATAGTGGACCAAATTGGCCTAGCAGATACTTACAGAGTCTTCTACCCTAAAGCCACAGAATACACATTTTTCTCACCAGTGCATGGAACTTTCTATATGACTGACCACATGGTAGACCATAAAGCAAGTCTCAGCAAATTCAGAAAAATCAAAATCATACCATGCCCCTTCTCAGACTACAATGGAATGAAGCTGGAAACCAGCAACTCAGGAATCTACAGAACATATGCAAACACATAGAGACTGAACAACATGCTCCTGAATGAATAGTGGGTCAAAGAAGAAATCAAAAGAAAAATCAAAACATTTCTGAAAACAAATGAAGATAACAATACAAAATATCAAAACTTATGGGATACAGCAAAATCAGTGTTAAGAGGAAAGTTTATAGCAATTGGTACCTCTATTAAGAAATTAGAAAGGCACCAAATAAATGAGCTATCAATGCATTTCAAGATCTAGAAAAACAATAGCAAACCAAACCCAAAACTAGTAGGAGAAATCATTAAAATTAGAGAAGAAATCAACAAAATTTATTTTTTTTTATTTTTTATTTTTTTATTTTTATTTTATTTTAAAGCTTTTATTTAATGAATATAAATTTCCAAAGTACAGCTTATGAATTACAATGGCTCCCCCCCATAACTTCCCTCCCACCCACAACCCTCCCCTTTCCCATTCCCTCTCCCCTTCCATTCACATCAAGATTCATTTTCAATTCTCTTTATATACAGAAAATCAGTTTAGTATATATTAAGTAAAGGAAATGAACAAAATTTAAACAAAAAAAGATCAGCAAAATGAAGGCTGGTTTCTTGAAAAACAAACAAAATTGACGCACCATTGGCCCAACTACCCCCCCCCCCCAAAAAGGAGAGAGAAGAATCAAATCAATATAATTAGAGATGAAAAGGGAAATGGGAATATAATAATAGACACCACAGAAATAAAAAGAATCATCAGAAATTACTACAAAGAGCTGTATGTCAACCAACTAGGAAACCTAGAAGAAATGGACAGATTCATGGACACATACAACTTACCTAACAGAGCCATGAAGGCATAGAAAACCTAAACAGACCTACAACCAAGGCAGAAATTGAATCTGTAATAAAGACCCTCCCAACAAAGAAAAGCCCAGGACAAGATGGCTTCACTGCTGAATTCTACCAGACACTTAAAGAAGAAAACTCCACTTCTTCTCAAGTTATTCAAAATAAATGAAAGGGAGGGAATCCTCCCAAATTCTTTCTATGAAGCGAGCATCACCCTAAATCCTGAAGCTGAAAAATATGCAACAGAGAAAGAGAACTACAGACCAAAAACAGATGGACAGAACAATGGAACAGAATAAAAATGTCAGAAATAAATTCAAGCATATACAACCAACTTATATTTGACCAAGGAGCTAAAACCAGTCCCTAAAGCAAGGACAGTCTCTTCTACAAAAGGTGCTTGGAAAATTGAATTTCCATATGCAGAATATGAAGCAAGACCCTTAAGTTACACCTTACACAAAAATCCTCTCAACATGGATTAAAGATCTAAATCTACAACCTGACACCATCAAATTATTAGATAATATTGGGGAAACCCTAGAAGACATTGGTTGACATGGCAAACAGTTCTTGAAAAAGACCCCAGAGACACAAACAATTAAAGCCAAAGTTAACAAATGAGATTATATCAAATTGAGAAGTTTCTGTACTGCAAAAAGAGCACTCAGATAAGTGAAGAAGCAACTGACAGAATGGGAGAAATTATTTGCATACAATGCAACTGATAAAGGATTAATAACCAGAATACACAAAGAAATCAAGAAACTCCACAACAAAACAAACAACCCAGTGAGAAATGCGCAAAGTACTTAAACAGATATTTTTCAAAAGAGGAAATCCAAATGGCCAACAGACACATGAAAAAGTTTTAGGATCACCAGCCATCAGAGAAATGCAAATCAAAACCACAATGAAATTTCACCTTACCCCAGTTAGAATGGCTTTCATACGTATTTCAAAAAACAACAAATGCTGGTGCAAATTTGGGGAAAATGGTACCCTAATGCAACATCGGTGGTAATGTAAACTGGTAAAGCCACTATGGAAGACAGTATGGAGATACCTCAAAAATCTGAATATAGACCTACCATATGATACAGCCATCCCACTCCTGGGAATTTACCAAAGGGAAATGAAATCAGTAAAACAAAATGGTTATCTGCAACCCCCTTTTTATTGCAGCTCAATTCACAATAGCTAAGACATGAAATCAACCTTCTTAGCAATGGACATATATAGGTTGTTAACATGAGAATAGGGGCAGGTGTTTAGCATAATAAAATTACCTGTTGAAATACTCATGTTGGAGTGCCTTCATTTGAGTCCAGGCTCTGCTCCTGATTCTAGTTTCCTGGTAATGCACACCCAGGAGACAGCAGGTGACAGCTCAAGTGGTTGAGACCCTGCTGCCCATGTGAGAGGCCTAGATTGAGTTCCCAGCTCCCAGCTTTGTTCAAGTTCATCCTGGCCCATCACAGGTATTTAGGGACTGAACCACTAGAAAGGAGTTAGCTCACTCACTCACTGATGTCTGTCTGTCTGTCTCTCTCTCTGCATCTCTCAAAAAATAAATAAAAAAATAAATAAACTGCAAACATTAAAAATGGTTAGGATGGTAAATTTAATATGAGCAAATCTTATTATTAATAAAAATGATGGTGATGATAAGTTTGTTCATTACTCTTGTGGAAAAAATTAAAATCATTTTGTCTGTGAATAAAAATGGAACAGTGGTTCTCAAGTGGAAACATTTTTGCCTCTTCAGGGGACATTTGGCCAGATCTGGAGATGGTTCTATTGTTATTACCTGGGGAAGGGTGAGTTTCCACTCTTATGTAATGGGCAGAGGTCTGAGTCACTGCTAAATATCATACATTGCACAGGACAGTCCCATACTCTCTGCTGTATGCAGAGAATTATCTGGTCCAAAGCATCAATTGAAGTTGAGAAACGCCATGCTAGGGTAATTAGCATTTTGATGCTGTAAGACTCTGAGAATAAAACACGAGACTTCCGGCGAACCCTAAAGGCTTCCATAGCCTCGGCAACTCATGACTAGAGCCTAGGGAGATTACTGACACCATAAACAAGAGTGTCAAATTGTTAAATCAACATCAAGAATCACTGTGTACTTATGTCCCACGTGGGATCTGTCCTTAATGGGTTGTCCAATGTGAAGTAATGATATAGCTAGTACTGAAACAGTATTTTTACACTTTGTGGTTATGTGTGGGTGCAAACTGATGAAATCTTTACTTAGTATATACTGAAGCGACCTTCAGTAGATAAAGATAATTGAAAATGAAAAAAATAACCTTGGTGTTAAATTGGAAATTACATAGAAAATTAATCAATCTTTTTAAAAAAAATATCATGCAGGATCTCTGTCATTAATGTGCTGTACACTGTTATTTAATGCTATAACTAGTACTCCAACAGTATTTTTTCACTTTGTGTTGCTATGTGAGGGCAAAATGTTGAAATCTTTATATATACTAAACTGATTTTCTGTGTGTGTGTGTGTATATATATATATATATATATATATATATATATATAAAGACTTCTCTGGATACAGTAGGCCTGCCTATCTGTAAGGAAGACAGCAAACCTGGCATCAATATGCTGAATTTGCAGACTTATCAGACATTTCAAAATTTCTGTTTTTGTTGATGACTGAGAGTCTACATGTGCCCTCTTTCCATGTCACTCTTCTCCCCAAATGCATACTTCCCCTAATAAATGACACCATTAATGGAAAAAAAAAATACAAGACTTCCGCTTCAGATCAGTGGAGGAAACACTTTTAGCAATCAAACATGTCACTGTCATTCTGCTTGCAGTCATTCTAAATCAAGTCTTAAAAAATGCTTTAAGGTTATTTCTTTTTACCACAACTATACATATGATTCATTATAGAGAAAGGAGAGAGAAATAAAAAAAAAAGAACTAGAGGAAACAACAGGATATTGGCTATTTTCATTTGGTAGGTTCATATTAGGGGTACATTATTGAAGGCCAACTTAATGTTCGCTAACCAAATGCTCTTTTTTATTTGTCAGGTATCCAAGAAAAGGTCCTGGCAGTCAGGATTGCTGACTATTGCACAAGGGAGATTTCTTGATCTCATTATCTAAAGATATTTAAAATAGAAACTACATGGGGGGAAGTGAGGGAGATATCGGAGATGACCCCCTAAAATCTAAACGAAAATGTGGCCTTTAAAGTTTCCCAGAAGTGCCACCTGGGATACCACATATGCTACTGGAATTTGGGGCACCATATGATATCACCATATATATTAATAAATCCCCAATATTAATAAGCCTGGGAGGATTCTTGCCTAATATTTAGAGAAGAATTCTAAATACCAGCATCCATAAACAAGGCAGCATGGTACATTTTAAGCTATTATTTAGTGAGAAAGATGCATAGGAGAGAGAGAGCTTTATTTAAGAGAGAGAGGTAAACCTGGGTTCATACTGAGCACCAGGAACCAGCCACGTGGAGGAGCATCTAGACCAGGAAGCCTAAGGTGGGTGGCCCGAAGGCCATGCACCCTGGAGGCGCAGAGCTACAGCAAACCCCATCCTGGCAAGAAGCCAGGGAAAAAGAGAGGACCTGACATACCGTGTCCCAGGCTTTTAACCCACTTCCAAAGGGGAGTGGTTAATTAACCTGATTGGCTGGTGGGCACCCAGGTGTGGCCAGGTAGGAGCATGAGGTCACAGAGGGGTGTGGCAAAGGTATCAGGCAGGGTGTGAAGTCACACAGGGGCGTGGCGAAGGCGTGGCCTTCCAGCTCAAAAACCTCATCGATTTTAACCTATATGCCTGCCTACTTTACGGGTGGGTATGATCTCCAAATTCAAATGCTTTTAATGTATTTTAAAATCATATTTGCTGTAAGTGAAGTACAAATATGACCAAAAGAGTTATAAGTAAATGTTTGCATATATAGTTGTCCAACGGAAGTAGTTGATTTATGTAATAGGCCATTTGGGGCCAAAAGAGTAACATTATAGATGCATTTTCTATTACCATAAATCAACAATTCCTCCAAACCATATTACTGCCAAAGCTTCCCTACTGGTCTCTTTACATCTATTTTACGATGTAGACATTGATCAGAGACCAAGGGTAATCTCTGAGTAATAATTCTCTCAACTAAAAAAAACAGAGAAATATCTATTCCAAAAGGCTATGAAATGAACTGGCATATATAAAGAATGAAATAAAATTGCATCATAAACAGAGTTGCATACACAGTTGATATTCAAAAATAAGAATTTAAAATGAAATAAAAACGCCCATGTTCATGGAGTGATGCTTTTCATCCCCCCACCCAGGCATCTGTGTTTGCATAATGTTGATGTAAGCCTGTGTTTAAAATCCTGGGAAGTTACTAGAATGTAAGCAAAATAAGGTTCTAGCTCATAGGAGCCTGAGAATGATTTGCTCCAACTTCTTTCCTACTCCTTCCATTTTTTGCAAATAATATCATATCTGGAACAAATGCAAATCACTATCTTGAGCAAAGAGACCATTCTTCTAAGTTGTTTGGTCTCTGTGCAGTAAGTGTAACTAAACAAATATAAACTCAGCTATCCCTCCAATAATTTCCAGAGACAATGAAAATATACTCAAGGTATTGATTCTTGCACAACAATCTGCTTAGCAGACATTAAAAATTGCTTTTTATTGAGGTTTGTCTTTTTATACTTACTCCTCATGTCAATCCTAAAAATAGCCAATATTTACCCTATTTTATGGATGAGGAAGTTGAGGGTTAGAGATATTGTGATTTGGTCAGGTCATATGGCTGTAAGCTACATGATTTTGATTTAATTCCAGATTTCTCTGGCTTGGATGCATATTGCTTCTCAGCAGCAATGTATTAGAAGGGAGCTGGATAAGATAAAATCTATTGAATCTGTCCAGGAGTAAATGAGAGTTAAAATAAGCTAATTTTTTTTCTCTGGACAAAAGAGACTTCTGTTTTAAAATAACTCAAAATACTTGACTGAACTATAAGTTCTCTCTAGTCAGACCAAATTTTTTTCTTGTTTTACATTTAAACACAAAGTATTGTTTTGGTATGAATTTTACTTTTTCAAATCCAATGGACCTTTGTGTTAATTCAAAGAAGGAAATAATCACTTAAAGGAATATGAACCATAGCCTATATCTAGTCTAATGTCTGTTTCTCCAAATTCACATTGCCTGGCTTGGCCATTAAGTCCTGTCTTTTTCTCAGTGGAAAACCATATACCTAGAAGTCAGTAGCAATAAAAACATAGTTCATTTCTAGAATAATGTGACTAAGGAATATTCAATATCATAGTTAGACAGAACCCTTGAAACACTAACTAAACAGAAGATAAGAACATTCTGAAAACAAATTGCTCTTCCTTCCTTCCCTCTCTAAACATGAGAGTCACTTGCCCCATATTTGCTTATCCTGGCAGTCAGTCAAGCCTGCCTTTCATTGCTATTCACTCTCTTTATTATATCTGCAACATGTCTGAATAGGCATAGTTCTGTGCTCAGCTTTGTAATCAGATGAAGTGATGAAAATAACCAACTTGAGTCCAATTTTCTCTGCATAAAAATAACTCTTTGAGTCTTCTGATGTAATAAATTATAGAAAACTTTAGGTAGAACTAGATCTAAAATTGGAGTCTGATTAGTGCCAGATGCTTCAGTGGTATCAGAACCATCTTTTTACGTTGGCTTCTTTCATTGTAGGCTCAAATGCTAGACCACAATATCTCTCATTGGTTCTTCAAGTTAGAAGGTTTTAAATTAATGAGCAGTGGGATATAGTTGTCATCTTTGACACTTAAATCATGTCCAATAATCACTGTGGGTCACAAATAGCTGATTTAAAAAGCTGAGGATTGAGGAATCAAATATTAAGGTTTCATTAAGTCCTGCTGATACACACAGTAAGTCACAATGGAATCTCAGATTCTGGTCCTAGCCTTCTACAACAAAGTCACATTTCCTAAAATTATGTCAGGAGAGAAGAACCTTATTTCTTCACTCAGTTTGCTGAACTCATTTCATGATACTAGAGTCAATACATGACAACAGGATTCATATCTGAGTCCATACTATGAAGCATTTTAACTTGATCTAATGATAATAACAATAGTTAATATTCATAGCACCATAATTCATAAATTGAATGTAAGATATCAAACTGAAATCACTACAAGGCCAATTAGGTAGCCTAAATGAGTAAAGCTGAGTGGAGATTATGGTAAATGGGATAAGGTGTATCTGAGAGCTCAGACACTGGAATATCTGAGGCAATTTGGGGACATACAAGGTAGCTCACTCGCTCTCTTTCTGTCTCCTCTGTCTCTTTTTTCCCTCATCCCAACCCAAAGCTATGAAATCGGAAGAGCACCAGACCTCTCCAGGGCTGGGAGACCATCTATTTTAAAAGCCCCTGGGAAGAGACGCTGACCCTGAAGAGCCCAGCTGCCTTTGTTCCTCACACCCTCCCTCTGTGAACCAGGGACACCAGGGCTCCCGGGCCAACCTTCATTTGAAAAGTGCAAAAGAACTGGAACATTTCCTTGCTGAGGCACAAAGGCCCTTTGCCTTTTTTCGTTGGCTCAGAAGCTTCAATCAGCTTTGGAGTTTCAAAGACTCAAGCAGCAGAGTTCCAACTGGGCTAGGACTGAGTTGCGGCCAGGATACTGAGTAGGAAAGCGAGTATTTCTGCCCACTCAATAACCCCACACTGATGAGATCTCCCTGCAAAGGTCAAAACACAATGTTTTATGATTTGAGCCATCACAAGAACAGCAGAGAACAGAGTGATGAAAAACCACTTTGCCCTTCACTTTCAAACAACTATTTATTACTTGGCAACCTTTGAAAGAACATAAACAACTGTTCTTAAGGACTTACCAAAACTCATTCTCTAACATCACACATTCAGAGCAAGAAGCTTCCTTTGAAAATGAAAAAAAAGGGACAGACAATCCTAGCTGGTAGCTAGAGTTGTTGATGGACAGATATATTAAAGCCAAGCTAAGTGAAAGGAAAAGAGAAATGAACCATTAGAGAGAGGCATGGCAATGCAGAAGAAAAGTCATAGAGCAAAGACTGGAAGAACAAGCTCCATTGTGTATCATTCTTAGCTCTCAGCCAAGTCACAAGTCACGGGGAGGGAAGAAGATGATCAGCATACAGAGAACCTACCTCTTGTCAGGTTTCATTGCACTCGCTATGGTCAATGGACCAGAGAAGCTTTCTTTCTCCCTTTGACACAAAGAGAAGAAAAACCAATAAAAAAAAAAAAAGAGGTGCACTTGTGCCAGATATAATTTACTAAGCTCCCCTGGAATGCTTGGAAAACCAGAGAGCTTTGACTTGGGCAACAGGATGATACTCAAATGTGGTGCCACTGCTCTACAGAAAGAGACAACTGAACATGAAGCCAATGGTATAAGGGAACTGCCTCACTAGGCTTGTGAGCATTGACTCAATCATGCCTATCTCTTCCTAACACTGAATTCAGCGATACCATGTCAGCAGCTTGAAACTGGTTGCAGTGAGAATAGTGACAACATGGAGATCATCAAACACTGCCAATCAGAGTTTCTCTCTTTCCTCCCAAAGAACAGGTTTTTAAACATTCACAAGCCACCGTGGTTAAGGCATTCAAAAGAAGGGATACTTCTGGTAGTGATAGCAGAGTTGAGGTGTGACTTGAGTTATAACAAAGACAAACCGGAATGGAAGAGCCAATTTCAGTCCCAGATGAAGGGAAGTTAGAAAGCTCAGGGAGAGATCCATGAGGAGCCAGCGGAAGATGGACGACGGCATTGGCACTGTGAGAATTAGAAGAATCGGAGGTAGCAGGTAACGGGTTGCGACTCAGCAGTGAGGTGTCAGGACCGCCTCTTGGCAGTAATCAGAAACCAGAAGCATCATAAGAAAAGGGGATACTTCAGATGTTGAGAAGTGGGTGATAGTTACGCTGAGCAAAGCCAATGAGAGAGATCGCTTAAAATGCTGGCATGCTTTCTTGCCAATTTCCGGAAAAGAAAGCTTCCATTTCTCAGAGAATTATATTGCTATTTGTTGCCACTTTTATCAACAAAGGACTTTCCAAAAACTAAGGCAGTTAGAGTTTAGAGAGGTATCCATGGAGGAGGGAAGATTGGAGATAAATCTATGTCATGGGCAATTATGGGTCAGGTCTAGTCTGTGAGCTCCTTCTCCTATAATTTAGCAAGTCTTAATGGCTGGTCATCCAGGAGGGAGAAGTCCAAGATGGGCCAACAGACACGTCCATGTTTCTCATAATTCTAGTGGGTAAGGACTGGCTACATAATTTACAGGGCCCAGAGCAAAATGAAATGGCAAGTCCCCTTTGTACACAAAGTATAAAGAATTTCAAGATGGCAGCAGCAGAACATTAAACCCATGAAGCTGGACGCGATGATGGGTCACTTTAACAATGGTGAAACCTGGCCCAGCATATCACCTTCTTCTATTTAGTCTATATCCTTCTCGCATTATTTACCTGTTAGTGAACTTTTGGAAGTGCCAAAGACATTGACTATTTTGGTACTGACCACAGATTCTAGAAGTATAGCCTTCTGAACCAAGGAAACTTAAGACTCGGAGAAACTGATCACTTCAGTGTTGACTTGCTAATGAAACATCATAGCAAATGGCAAAAACTGTAAGAATAACACAGTTTTCAAGTATATTTCAAGTGGACTAAAAGCTGTAAGAAACATGAAAAACTTTAATGGCTATAGAAACAACAGAAGCTTCTTTCTTGTCCATATCACAGTCCAGTGAAGGTCAGTGGCTTCTGTTTCATACAGTCTTTCAGAGACAACAATCTCCACAGTCCTGCCAAACTACTCTCCTCTAATACAGTCAACTTTGCTCACAAGGTAGACAGCTAACGAGTAGTAATCTTGTGTGAGAAGTCTTCGTGGACCAAGCATAGAAGCGGTAACTGTCACTTTCACTCACCTTTGTTTGGACTAAAATCAGTTATATGACAATATGTGTTCATAAAGAAGATGAGAACTGTGGCTCTGTGCCTATGAAGAAAACACCTGGATGGTGGTCAGCATCAGCAGTCTGAGCTGCAGGAAGGTTGGTGGTAGCTCAGGGCCACAGGTCACGAGTTCATCTCCATATTCTGCTTTAGAGAAGGAATCCTCCTTCTCTCCCCTCCCCCCATCTTATTCCCATCCTTCTTTTCCATATTAAACAGTGATTTGCCAGGAGCCTGTAATGTACAGACCTGAGCTAAATACACAGGTTTATAGTGATTCTAATACACAGAACCTGCACTCAGGGACAACTAATCATAAACAGAAGAACCGTTAAAAAGAAGACAACACCTCTCTTGCTTGCTTTGGGTAGTGTTCTCTCTGAACCAATATAGCTCCAGATTTTCAGAACAGAACACCCTTTTTTTATAAAGATTTATTTTATTTATTTGAAAGAGAGAGAGAGAATCTTCCAATAGCTGGTTGCTCTCCAAATTTAGTCAGTAGCCAGGGCTAGACCAGCCCAAAGCCAGGTGACTAGATGTCTCTCTGGGTCTTCCGCATGGGTGGCAGGGGCCCAAGCACTTGGACCATCCTCTGCTTATTTCTCTGGCACATTAGCAGGGTGCTGGATCATAAGCAGAGCAGCAGACACTCAGTACTCCTATAAGAAATGCTGGCAATGCATGCAGTGACTTATCTCACTGTGCCACAACACCAGCCCCCAGGGCAGAGCCCTATACAACAATCCTGGACTCTAAGTACCTAGTTATCATGAGTTGATCTGAGAAGTCCCTTCTAGCTCTGACAGTCTAACATTCTATGTCCTTGGAATTAATCACAGCTAGGAAACCAGGTAAGGCGCCTGCACAGGAACCAGGAATAACACAAGAATGAGAGTTAGCAATAGCAGTTTGGAATTTAAAAGAAAGAGCCTACTTGGGCAGTGGCTTGGGGACTTTGTTTCTTATTTGAACAAACACTTTTTATATGGTTGACCAGTAAAACAGATGTTCTAATTCCACTAAAGGGTACTTGGCCTCTCAGGTATGCATGATTCAGGGATGGTGCTGTGGCACAGTGGGTTAAAGCCCCAGCCTGCAGCACCGGCATCCCATGTGGGTGCCGGTTCAAGTCCTGGCTGCTCCTCTTCCAATACAGCTCTCTGCTAATCGCCTGGGATAGCAGTAGAAGATGGCCCAACTCCTTGGGCCCCTACACCTGGGTGGGGGACCTGGAAGAAGCTCCTGGCTTCGGATCAGCTCAGCTTTGGCCATTGTGGTCATTTGGGGAGTAAACCAGCAGAATGGAAGACCTCTCTCTCTGGCTCTACCTCTCTCTTTGTAACTCTGTCTTTCAAATAAATAAGATAATTCTTTAAAAAAAAAGTATGCATGACTATTCATGCTCTGGTGTGCATAAGAATCATACCAAGGACTTGTTTTAGTTGCATGTTCCTACACCCTATGAAGGCAAGAACCAGTGATGTGGATTTTTAACAGCATTTCTAAGTGATTCAGTGTCAGAAACATTCAAACTGGGATTATGTGTCCCCAAACAGTTAAAGTAATCACTGACTATGGTGAGAAAGCTTGGGGAAGTCAGACTCCCCATTCCAAGGCCTTTTCTCTCCCAAAAGGTAAAGCTATGACTGGAGCACCCTCTGTCTGCATTTATTAAAGCACATCAGTGTGACGGCTGCCATAGCTACTCCCATTCCCATTGCCTTTCTTTGCTGCTAGCATTTGCAGAGTCATTAGAGAAGAAGGAAGACTATAATAAGATTTTCCAGCTGGATCTTAGTGTTGGTAAACATCTGGATAAAAATCAGAGGACATAAATCAATCCAAGAGACAGCTGTTACCCATCATCTGGCTGTCTAACACTGTGGGCAACACATCTGGATTCTGGGCTTTTTATTCCCACTGGAGTTGGAAAGTGTTGCGCCACATAGGCCAAGTTTTTCTCATTTTAGATAATTTATCAAGGTGTCTATAGTCAGGTTACTTGTATTCAGAGCCTCTCCATGGATGGGAACTTAAGTCCATCTCCACAGGTCACAGACTTGGACTCTCCGGAGTTTCAGATGCTGCTAAGAAGGCCTTGCCTATGTTCCCCAAAACATAGTATGAGATTGGCATTCTTCCTGCCACACTTCTCTGACTACATTAAAAATGCCTTCTTTGAATTTGCCCTTCTGATGAAACTGTTATTATAGCCTGTTTTCATCTGGAAATTTGTGCTACAGGTTGGAACCTAAGAAACCATCGAATCTACAATAGTCATGAGTAGCCCTATCATACCACATCTTCTTATTTATGAAATTCCCTTGGCTTCAATTTCATAACAAAGCAGCTGCCAATGGTAGACCCCTAAGTGAATATCCTGTGTACAATTATATAAGAAAATGATGCTTTATAAGCACTGGATTCTGAAAATATAACTGCAATATCCTTTTGTGTTGCACTCCTTTCTGAAAGACAATCTGATTAAATGAAGCTGTAGTTTTAATCAGAGACTGCTCACTTGCCTCTTGACTTTGGCAGACTCCCTAGTTAGTTGGGGCCTCTAATTACTAATGAGCAGGACCATACCATCAAGCAATGAGATCATTTTTTAAAATATGAGGATCTGATTATAATCCAATTGCAAGATAATAGAAAGTGTCCAAAAAGAGCATCTCAAATTGAGGGAAATTTTTAGCATGCTGTTTTATTCCTGAGGAATTCATTGTATCCTGCTCATAACTTTCATTAATTTATGGGGAATTTCTGAAAAATTAGGATGGCTGCCCCAACACCTAGAACCACTCCAGAGAAGCCAGAGGAGATGGATTCTCAAGTTTTCATCTTATCCTGTGCATGGAGGGACAATGTGGGATGTAGGGGAGGTCCCTGCATGTGAGTCTTTCTACCTTCCATTCACTACTCAGGAAGTAATATTAAAAAGATCACAATCCAAGCCAGCACTGCGGCTCAATAGGCTAATCCTCCGCCTTGCAGCGCCGGCAAGCCGGGTTCTAGTCCCGGTCAGGGTGCCGGATTCTATCCCGGTTGCCCCTCTTCCAGGCCAGCTCTCTGCTGTGGCCCAGGAGTGCAGTGGAGGATGGTCCAAGTCCTTGGGCCCTGCACCCGCATGGGAGACCAGGAGAAGCACCTGGCTCCTGGCTTCAGATCAGCGCAGTGCGCCGGCCACAGTGGCCATTGTGGGGTGAGCCAATGGCAAAAGGAAGACTTTTCTCTCTGTCTCTCTCTCTCACTGTCCACTCTGCCTGTCAAAAATTTAAAAAAAAAAAATCACAATCCAGAAAATAGCAGACCCAGCATCAGCTCCACATCTTCTGTCTACAGTGTTACACAGTGCACAGTCACCATTTAAGGGACATGGTTAGTTTTCTGGCTCTCCTAATGAATGGTAGAGTGTTCTACCTTCCACTGAGTCTTGAAGAGGATGCAGTCACTGAGCAGCGAAAACGTTAACAGGTATCAACTAAGCAAATAGGAACTAAGCAAATAGGAACTAAGCAAATAGGCAGAGTGACATGGGCAAAAAAGAAAAAAAAAAAATGGGACACACTGATGCTCAGTTGGGTCGAACTGACAATCTGGTGTGAGAGTACCTCTGACTTTATTAGTTTATGTGTGCATTCAACTAACATTTACTAAATGTGTACTATGACCCAGGTACTGTGCCAGGCATTGAGAATAGTGAGCGAGACTCTTGTGGAGCACTGTGGGTATCATAAACTGGTATGTTAATTACTATCATTAGTGCCATGGAAATCAATGAGATGGGCAGCAAATGGAGATTTGAGAGATCAGGAAAGCCTTTCACAAGGAAATAACTGTGAGAAAGATAGTTTTTTGAGGCTCTTCTTATTTTTAAAATGAGAGTAATAATATAAACTCATAAAGTTGGGGTGGAGATTAAATGAGATGATGCATATAAATTTCTTGGTAGTTCCTGAATATAGTAAGTTATTTAAAGATGTAGTTGATGCTATTTTTAAATTATTATTACTCTTAAATTATTATTACTAGTATGCTATAGCTAGAGCTACTATTACTCCCATGAGGCTACTTCAAAGAGTTTGTGGAAAATAGAACTGAAAGATGACTTTATTCTGAATTTTACAGGAAATTTTTGAATATGCCATTGTATGTGTGTATTTCAATTTTTTTGCACCATTTTCCATGAGCTTTTTGCATTAGTCTTGTATAATTTTCCAAGAGTTGAAGGATGTGTCAGAGAGAACCAGGGCAAACATGAAGACCATGCCAGAGAGAAGAACAGCATGTATAAGGGAATATAAGCGAGAGACATCAGAGTCTGGTGCAACAGAATACAAAAAAAAGTGACTGGCAGGGCCAGTGCTGTGGTGTAGTGCGTAAAGCCACCACCTGCAGTGCCAGCATCCCATATGGGCACCGGTTTGAGACCAGGCTGTTCCACTTCCAATCCAGCTCTCTGCTGTGACCTGGGAAATCAGTGGAACATGGCCCAAGCCCTTGGGCCACTGCACCCATGTAGGAGACCTGGAAGAAGCTCCTGGCTCCTGGCTTCAAATCAGCACAGCTGGAGCAGTTGTGGCCAACTGGAGAGTAAAGCAGAGGATGGAAGACCTCTCTCTCTCTGCCTCTCCTTTTCTCTCTGTGTAACTCTCACTTTCAAAGAAAATAAATAAATCTTTCAAAAAATATGAATGGCAAGAGATGAGATAAAGACATAAACCAGATTCTGATCGTGAAGAGTTTTATAAGTTAAGGCAAAACAGTATGAATTTTACCCCAAAAGCCATTGAAGGATATTATACAGTTTTGCAACATGGTGTAACATGGTCACACAGAAACAAACCCCCAAAATGCAATTATACAGCCACACCACATTCATATCAATAATTTAGAAATAATCATGTCATAGGGGCCGGCGCTGTAGCACAGTGGGTTAATGCCCTGGCCTGAAGCGCCAGCATCCCATATGGGTGTTGGTTCGAGTCCCGGCTGCTCCACTTCCGATCCAGCTCTCTGCTATGACCTTGGAAAGCAGTGGAAGATGGCCCAAGCCCTTGGGCCCCTGCACCCACATGGGAGACCTGGAAGAAGCTTCTGGCTCCTGGCTTCAGATTGGTGCAACTCCAACCATTGCGGCCAATTGGGGAATGAACTAGCGGATAGAAGATCTCTTTTATCTCTCTCTGCCTCTCATCTCTCTGTGTAATTCTGACTTTCAAATGAATAAATAAATCTTAAAAAAAGAAATAATCACATCATAATACAGTTAGTTCTTACAGGGGATATAATTTAAACATTTTTTAGTGCTGAATAAATTGATTCCAAAGTTGTAATAGGACTTAACCAGGAACATAGGAACAGCTACTACAGATCTTTTGACTCTAATATTTTATTTTTTCCATCCTATAATATTGCTCTCTTTAGCACTATTTCCATTGTTAATGATCTGCTATCAGCCACACCTGAAAACTCCAAGACTAATTCTTAGTTCTCCAACTAAGTTCCCCTCTAAACGTCGATAGGAACCAGCAGAAAATTCAGGTACTGTTGGATTGCCTCTAAAAACCAGGCTCAAAATTTATGAAGAATAATAAAATTATTCCTTAGAAACAAGCAGTTTAAGCTTTTGCGTACTTGTAATCATCTTCTCAGAAGTGTGGATCTGGGGCAGAATTCCTCTGCATGACTGTTCCCCAATGCCCATCTCTATCCTTATAAAATCAAGCACAGCCAAACATAAAGACTAGAAGGAAAATTACCTCAAAGATACCTCCTGCAGATTTCAGGAGAAAAATCCTGTTGGGGAATAGATTTGCCCTCATGTTGATTCTGGGTGGTTTTAGGGCTTAATTGTGTGTAATTTTGTTAGTCTATGGGACAAATTCCTTGTTATCCTTAGATGTCCTCCTCAATTATTGACCAACTGATTGTAAATGTGATGCGTCCTGCTCCCACCAACCTTCTGTTCCCTTACTGTTCCAGGGCTGTTGTCCTGACTTTCTATTTGCTAAGAAGCACTTTGAATGCACTTAATGCACTGCTGTAAAGCACCTGCTCTAGAAATCTCCCTAGAGATAAACCTATATTAAACTAAAATGCAATGTTATATATTTTTCATTGTGGCCTTATTATAAGAAATGCTCATAAAAAAGCATCTTCTATAGACTGCTGTTGAAGACAGTGCCCATTATTGTTTCATAACTTTATTCTTATGATTAATTTCTCCAAATTCAGGAAGAAGGTCTGTCTCGTCTGAAGACTGCATATTTTTCCTTTCAATAGGGTGAGAGTTATATCTACCTTTGTTTCTTTCCCTCTCCCTTTGTTTCCTTCTTGTTTTGGCTTGCAGTCTGGAGTTAACTGTGTAAGTAATGCCTATGCCCAGTTCACCCTTACTCTAATCCTCTACTTCTTTACCTTTTCCCACTACCTTTCCAGATGAACTGAGCGAAGAGGTCACCTATGGAGAGAGTGCCTGGCTGAGGCGGGAGTCAGACAGGGTCCCAGAAGTCACAATGGTTTTAGGGAGGCCATCTGAGCTGCCGTGTCGGGGGAAGTGTTTATCCTCTCAGTGAAGTCACTGGAAACTGGGGACCTTCCTCCAAGTGATGTTTGATTTCTTTTCCTCATTGATCTTAAATTCCATGTAGGAATATACTTTTGTTTTTATTACAAGACAGTAATAAAAGACTTAACTTGGGAAGAAGAAAGATTATAAATTATAAATAAACAGTCATGAATTATAAATATTTGGACTTAGGATTTCAGCAACCTCGAATTATCTCCCTGAGACATGCATTAAAGATATCATCCAAAGAGGTGATGGAAAAACAACAAAAAGTACCAAGCTGCAATAGTTCTTAGGCCATAAATGAATCATTTGCATCTGGGATGGCGCTCCAACCCAGCGACCTCGCCTGAGGTCTAACACTGCAGAGCCCTAACACTGCACATTTTAACTTTTGTGCCCTCTTGAAAGGGAAGCAGAAAACTGTGGCTTTAGCTTATTCTCACAGTACACAAATGCAGACAGTTGCTTGGTTTTTATTATTGCTTCTGAGATGAGTAGAGGCAGGAGGACAGCAACTGCTATTCGTTCTTCAACCTGCCCAGCCTTCTTATAAGGCTTCTGTTTGGCGAGTAGCCACTTCTTATTCCAAACACTGCTGTTAGCCTGAAAGGTCATGTCAAAGCTAAATGACAGGGCAGATCAGTTACTCTAGGATCCTCACATTTAGAGGGCCTCGTGTCACTGTTCTTTGACCTTGTCCCAATTTCCCGATACTGAGCTTGAGTAGCTAGAGACTGTAGCCACTGCAAAATAAGAGCGTGCTGGAGAGGAAATGGAAAGAACATTCCAGATGCGCAAATATCAGGAGAGAAAGGTCTGAAGCAAAAGGGTCCGGGGGGAATGTAAGGATGAGTGGGGAGGAGAGAACATACATTTTGGACATCTGGTATAAGAGGAAATGTGTGGGCCAGCGCTGAGGCTCACTAGGCTAATCCTCCGCCTGCCTTGTTAAAGATTCAGGATCATGAATGTTGGGACAGAACTGGCACCTCAACTGGGACGCCGGTGCCGCAGGCAGAAGATTAGCCTAGTGAGCCTCGGTGCCGGCACTCCGGGTTCTAGTCCCGGTTGAGGCGCTGTTTCTGTCTCAACATTCATGATGCTGAATCTTTAACACGCTGCTCAGGGCAACCTTGGTAGCTAAGTAAGACTATCCCAAGTGTACTGATGAAGCAGGAGAGGTTACACTTTCAGAAATTCATTCAGCTACTGTGAACAACCAAGATTTTAACTCAGTACTTTCCAATCCAAACACTATGACATTTCCATTTGAACTTTAATTCCCCTGAGGGTCACAGAGAAATAGAATTTTCTTTAAAAAGTAATTCCCTCTTCAAAAGAAAAACATGCTATCTGAGACTTCAGGTTTTCTACCTGTAATATAGGAGGTAAAAACAGTCAGGTGAAGACAAGATCACTACGCAAAATTAGTAACCCTAGTTTTAAGGACACTTAATTTGTCCTAAATTCTGTTTCCCACTTCCCCCCACCACATTTCATCAGTTAAACACAACTGTTATGCTTCTTCAGATTAGGAAGCTAAAGCTTGTTTGGAGAAGTAAAAGAACTTTCCTGATGTCTTAGTCAAGGATCTTCCAAGCACTGTAGTTTATTTCAGTAAGTGACCCAAAGTCACAGGAATGGAAGACTGAGAAGAGGGAAAGAGAGGACAGAAAAGTCAGTCCGCATTGTATAACTGGCATGGTCACCGAGCGGGAAAGTCCAACCTCTGCTCCGGAACTGAGGGGAAGCAGCCACAGAACTGTCCTCAAGGGACAGAAGAAAAGACTATTTTATACTAGCTTCCATTCTTGCTGGTCAAAGGTTGCCCCCTAAGTGAACTTCCTCCCAGGCTTGCACATCAATCAGAATGTTGAACAGGTGTCCCTTGGGGTGATGTGAAACCAGAAAGTAAGAGATTTGAGTGTAGTAGAAGGAAAGAATGACCAGAAAGTTATCATCATAATGGCAAGGGTCAAAATGCAAGCCAATGGGATATGAGATGGAGCCCAAGAGTTGCCCGGAAGCACATAAGGTACAGAAGCAAAAACTAGGATTGGAATTCAGGAAGTCTGACCCTAGCCTCTTCTGGTGAGCAGTTGGTTCTCAAACTTCAGCTAGCCTCAGTCTCAGAGCACTTGTTGAAACACCTTACAGAGCCCCACTTCTAGAGTTCTTGATTTAGTATGTCAGAGTTGGGGATCTGCAAATGTGTATTTTTCTCAATTCCCAAGGGAGGCTGTTGATGTTGGTCCAAGGACCACATTCTGAAAACCACTGAAACACTGAAAAACACACACTTTGGGCAGCTTGCCAAATATCTTTACAGCCAGAAGAGTAGAGAGCCATCATTGTTAGGGGAAGAGGTCTTGAATTCACTTTCAAGTTCTTGGGAACCAGTTTCAATGCTTCTTCTCTACAGAAAATACAAGGTTTAGATTGTAGACACTCGTGGAAAAAAATGCTAAATTTGGTTCAAGAGGCTCTTGCTGAACAAAGAAGTGCTAGGGTGAACTGTCACACTTCAGAGAGGAGTCCTACAGAAATTGTAGTGAAAGCAACAAAAATATAAGAAGCGTGGCATATGATTAAATTTAACTTCAAAATGAGAAGGTGCAAGCATGGAAACGGTGTGACTAGAGTACTTCCTAATGAGTTCTCAATGTGTCTCCATTTAATGAATACACATTAAACACAAGACTACAAAAATAAATACGATACAGTTGCTACTTTCAAGGAGGTTCCAGTCTAGTAAGGACGAAAACAAAAAAATAAATTGAATTTTTAAAAATCTGATAAAATTATAGAGAAAAGAATAAAATTCCATAAGCTCTTAGAAAGGAAAGTAACAAAACTTCTAAAATCAACCAGATGTTCATAAGGAGGTGGTTATTTCAGTAAGGGAAATGAAGGAGGGATGAGGTTTGCCATGCAAAGAAGAGAGAGAGAAGAGTGAAGCCAGACCATAGTTTTCATGTGCCATTTAAAACGTTTGAGCTTCATCTACTAAGCAGCAGAGGGTTAGTAGAGGCATTAAAACAAGATTTGTCACAAGGAGATTTAAGTTTTTTTTTTACAGAAACATTTCTAGATGAAGCATGGAAAATGAAGTCAATTAGAAAAATGAATTGTGGGAGATGAAATGTGGAAATAAAGGTTCTGGAACAAAGCAATCACAGCAGGGTCAAGAGGTCAAATCTGAGAGGGAAGGAAACACCAGAATCAAAAGTTCGAATTGATGTTTGGCAGGAAGATCAGAGAGGGAGAGAGAGGAGTTAAGGACGAGTTACCAGCTTGAAGGTCATTCACAACTCCATGAGTTCTTTATCCGGCTCTTAGAGTAACGATTCCTGGTTTCCCCATGAAGCTTAAAGTTGTTTGTTTTGTTATTAAGCATCTAGACATATGTATCTCAAAAAGGTCAAGGCCAGGCTTCCCATGTGTTCTTAATTAATATAAGCAGAACATATATTTCAAAGTCAAATAAGGTCTCAAGGCCTTCTTAAATATGCATTAGAATCCTCTAAGTACTCGCCATTTCCTAACTTACCATGCCTTAGAATCCCTTTTTTGTATAGCTCTCTTCAACTCTAGATGGTCTGAGAATCTGTATTTTAACACACATTGAACACACCTTGGGAATGATGATTTAGGAGAGCCAAGAGCTCTTCCTCTTTGACAGTGAGGTAACTCTCAGCAGATAGAAAAATGAAGGAGGACCCTTCACTCCAAGGAGGTAGATAGGCCATGGCTTTGGGGAAAGTCAAACCTGGAATACTATCCTCACGTTAGTCATCTTGTTTGTCATTACGACTAAATATGCAGTTAGGCTAACTTTATAAAGGACAAAGATTTATTTTGGCTCATGGCTCTGCAAATTCAGAGCCCAAAATCATGAAAGCTCCAACTGGTTTGACTTTTGGTGATAGTGTTCTTATTAGCAGACTCTGAAGGAGGTAGCAGGTATCACAAGACAAGTGACAAGAAACACACATGTATGTCTCTTATCTGTCTTTGCGTCTCCCCTTATAAAGCAATCAGGAATCAACTACAGGGGCTCTAAGGTAGTATCTCCCCAAAGGCTGCATCTCTAAACATCATTATTAGATTAAGTCTGCCCCCTTTTAGTACTAGGAACATGAGACTTTGAGGACTAAACTCTATGTTTAAGGGGACAAATATCCAAATATCCAAGCCACAGCCATTCTTATTCTGCTCTTAATAGGTCTATGATTTGGGGCAAGTTAGGTGAACTCTGGGGCTCAACATGCTTATCTGTGACTACCAAATAATACCTAATTTGCAGGGTTGTTAAGGAATTAGGGAAACATACATGTACTTAAGCAACAATTAAGTTGCTAATTTGACACTGGGGAGTCTCTAATTTTTAGCTTATACTATGACCCATTCTTCTTCTCCTGTTCTTGCTTTGTCTCCTGGTACTTTAAATCTTTGCCTTTAAAATTTTTTCACATTGTTAATGTGTTACTTTACTTATAACCATCCATTGGTGTTTACTGTTGATTGGTTTTGTTTGCTGAACTCAGTGGTTAGGTCAACAGACAAAGGCCAAATGGTCTGTGATGTAGATCTAGATTTTCTAGGCTCAAAACTCAAAGGAGGGTTTGATTTTCAAAAGAAGTTAAAGCCGAGTGAGAAATCTGGGAAGCTGAACCATGAGTTATTTCTGTACAATTCCATTGCTCTGGATCCAATTTCTGTTTTGCTACGAAGGATGACTCATAAGGCTAAATCACAAGCATGTCAGAAAAAAGTAACTATTATGACCTCCTCAGGTTGTGCTTGAAAATGATTAACACATTACTGTGGGGATACTTCCTCTTCCAAGAGGGTAGATGTGGCTTTAACAGGAACATAAAATTTGACATCTCTGTATTCTGTTCTCAGTGATAAGATTCCAAGCCAATGATTTTTTTAAATAGTGCATCATATTTCGTACCAATATATAATATCAACTTAACTTGAATTCTCTCACAAGACAATACTATTTACAAACCTTGGTGCAATAAGACTATCATTAGTTATCAAGATTAACAAATTTTAAGCATGTGCTCTTTCATTTTTGTGCTCAAACTTTGCAAGGCTCCCTATTGCTTATTGAATTAGCCACAAACTGCTTAATGTACAATTTCAAGGCTCTCCATGAACACCATGAAGCAAAGGAGAACTAAATTATGTGTCTTAAGCCAGTGCTTCTCAAACATTAATATACATATAGATGGGCTGAAAATCTTGATACAATGTGATTCTGACTCTGTAGGACTGTATTAATGTTGTTCATGGAACAGCTTAGTTAATGAGGAATTAAGGAAGCAAGAAAGAATGTGAAAACCCAGATTGGGTAGAGAACAAGCCAGTGAAGGGGGTCAATGGAATATAAGAGGAAGAGGTGAAGAAACCCAGAGAGAATCTTGATATTTCCCCTCCACGTGAGATGCTCTTTAAAACAAATCTAAGAATCTCAAGTATTTGATTTGTTCTTTATGGTTTATATTTCTCTTTGTCCAGGTAGTTCATATCAAGTTTCCCAGGAATTTATAACAGTCTGAAACCATTTTTCCTTTTTTCCACTAATATTGGTTCTGTGATCTAAGATGGGAAATATGTACCTTGATTCTACCATGTTTTAAAAATATCATCTTCTTTGGATAGAACTTAGGAGAATCTTGGTCTCTCTTTGGTTTGAGAACTTTAATCTTGGTATTTAGGGTGCTGGGCAGCAGTCACAAAGCCCAGTCCAAAGCCACTTGGGGGTTTTCCTGCTCATCACACTTGATACAAGTCCTCAGAATCTTAAGGTGCTAGAATGGAAATTACAGAACACTTCATGTAGAATGGATGTGATAAAGGTATATATTGTCTCTTCTGAAGTACAGTTCAGAAGCACTGAAAAAGTATGTTCAATTGGACTGAACATCTTACAAAATAATATTTCATCTTTTCTTGGGGTTCTAGTTTTAGCCAGTCTTTTGGTACATAGTGGGTTTGGGTTTAGTTTCTCTTTATTATTAGATATTTACTATTTAGCTTCTCTATAAAGTTTTGAGAGTATTAGACTCAAAAGTAATTACCGAAGACTCTTTGTCTATAACTGGAGGTGATTCTGAGCATTAATGACGCATCTGAATTGTTCTTATTTGCTGTTTGGAGAACATAGTGTTCTCAAAAGTTTGAGTTCCTGGCACCATTATTCCTTCTGGGATTTTGCTCAGTTTCTTAATTGAGTTATTTTCATTTTAATCAAATTGTTGCTTGGAGCTATGATAATACCAAAGGAAGTCCTAGTATGAGTCTCCCTTTGGCCTTTGCGTGGCTAATGCTCCATTTTGAAATTCAGTCCATGGCCATGTCTCCCTTCACTGACTTCTGTAAAGCATTAACAGGGCTTACATTTTGGCTTACCTTTCTAACAGAAGTCCAAGTTAATAAAATGGAAATCTTTTCTCAGTCAAGCTTGAGTGTAATATTTAACTTCCAGCTCATTTCTGAGACCAGTTCTACAAGAGAAATTATCCTCATTGTGTGAAATGACTTGAACATGGATACTCTTGGTTCTGATCTCTGCTGCAGTGATTCTAATCATGGCTCTATGGTAAACAATGTAGGGAGATTCTTGAAAGTATAGACCTGCCTCCCCTCTTCCCATCACAACTCTAGGTGGTCAGAGCATCTATGTTTTAATACCATAATCACCAGCACCACTAACTACCAGGTCACAAGGCGATTCTTATTCCTGGCCAGATTTGGGAATCATTGCCCTGAACAACGAAATGGTCCCAGTTGATCAAGCTATGGAGGAGAGCCATGTCTTTATGACTGAGAAACTACAAAGTGTTCTCTATGGAGCACCTACATTAGATTTTCCAGGAAGCTTGTCTCAAAGGTCAATTCCAGGACCATAATCCAAATTGTGTATCTGAATCTCAAAGTCTTGGAAATCTGTTTCCATTTGGGTCTCATGGAATGAAGCTTCGGGTAATCCACAAAAATGAGCAGTCAGCTACCTAGGTAGACACGATAGTAAGTTCTCTCATCATACCTCATCAGTTAAATACCTGATACATGGGAACCTTTAAAGTTGTTCTGAGGAATTCTCAAATTTTGTGAGCATTAAGTCTCTCTTATTGAAATTTATGAATCCTCTCCTTAGAAATTTTCACACAGGCACACCAACATATTTGTGAAATATGAAACGTTGCCACTGGCTGAGCAAGAGTTGGGGGGGGAGGTGTTGGAGGGGAAAACATATAGTTATGGGAGTGCAGGGACATTCTCTTGCCATTGCTTTTGCTTCCTCAATGAAGAAGCAGCATTGTTATTAGCTGAGTGAGAGGTTGAGAGGGAGGTATTAAAGATGTAAAGAGAGAAGAAAGGGTGCAAAAGAGTCATCCATACATGTGGGCGAGAAAATGGGCGAGAGAAACAGCTACATTGATGATCATCCCTGCAGTCTTAGTTCTCACCAAGAGTGAGCACTCTTCGCAGGGTATGCTCAGACTTGCCTCTTGTGAATCAGTCATAATAAATGAACGCTGATGACTCTGGCCCTCCAGGCCTTACTGCACCACTGTGGTCAACATGCTCCCTTTCTCATCTCAGGAACAGGGGATGCACAGTGAAGTCAGGTGAATCCAGTTCACCAAGAAGTCACCGGCACTTTTGCCCAAGTGCTCTGAGGATTTATGTCTTTGTGCAAGGAATGCTTTAGATCGATGTTTCAGTAATAAAGGGCTGTTCTGTTCACATTCTGCAATTTTAATTGTATTACTAGAGAATGGCTTTTCAATTTGTATCTTTTATTGATGATGTTCTATTTTCTAGCTTACTAGACATTTACTTTACTTCAAGATAATTGCTGTACTTAGATTTTAGTGTCCTAATTAACTATCCTTACTAATTTTATGGCAAGAGCTGCTGCATAACAATGATTTCTTATAAAAACATGCTTGGTAATATAAATATTATACCTCTTTCACTTGCAGAGAGAAGAATAAAGCAAAGCAGGTGGCAAAGGCTTGGTCCCACTGAACTAATTTCTTTTAAAGTGCAGGCACGTGGGCCAGTCCTCAGTGTCATGCTAAGACATCCTCACCAAGGCAGCTGCCTTGCCTGGGAAACTTCTCAATCAAAACATTCAAGCCCTAGACACTTTTTAAAGGAGTGAAGGGTGCCAAGAGGAAACACAAAGATGCTTGTATTTCTCAAATAGCCTTTATTCAGTCAAGACTCCCTGATATCTTTATTTGTTGTGATGATTTAATTAGCAACCAACAGACACTTGTCAGCAACTCCCATGTGTCCACATTGCTTTGTATACGAGTCAAGATAGGCTGGGCTCTGCTGCAGTCATAAATAACCATCTAAAGCTCAGTGGCCAACAGAGTAAAAGTTTATTGTTCACCCACGCAGAATCCTATGCAGGTTGGGCCATCATTCTCTATCTTGAAGCTACTCAGTTTTTATTTTGGGGCACCCAAAGTTGCCATAGCTTGGGAAGAGTCTCCTAGAGGGTTCAGCAGGATGGAGTTGCCTAATGTTACTTTTATCCCTAGTATGCTGACCAGATCTAGTACAGGACCCTAACTCTAAATGCCCAGGAAGTAGGAAATATGGACTATGCAGGTGGTTGGGGAGCCCAGGGGCCCCTAGTGCACTGTTCCAGGTGGTGAGAAGGGACATCAGGGCTAAGAAGGCTAAGTCCTTGCCCTTCAGAAGATTTTGATGTGCTAGCATGGCAAAAGGAAAGACAACTGACATTTATCAAGGTCTTCTCCACACCAAGTACTTAGCAAGAAGTATGACATTTCAGTGCACTTTCCTAACACTACAGCTATCATTCATTCTTCCATGAATTACTGAGCAACTACTATTTCCTCAGGCTTCTGTAACAAAGTACCATAAAATAGATAGCTTGAAACAACAGAAACTTCATCTCTCACAGTGCTGGAAGTTAGAATTGGGAAATCAAGTTGTCAGCAGGGCCATGTTCCTTCTGAGACTCTAGGGAAACACATTCCTTCCTAGATCCAGGGAGGCAGCATTCGCATCTCTTCCTCTGCCATCGCGTACAATCTCCTCTGTGTACCTCTGCCTGTATGTGGTATCTTTTCCTTCTTATAAAGCAGCAGTCATATTGAATAAGGAGCCATCCTAATGACCTTGTCTTAAGTGCATCTGCAAAGTGTTTATTTCCAAATAAAGCTATATTCACTGGTATCAAGAGTTAGGATTTCAACATGTCTTAAAGGAGAGTAAGGCACAATTTAACCCATTCCAACTGGTAAACCCAATATGTCAGAAAAATAAACAAGAGTGACACCTGAATCGAAGAAATTTCCTAGAGGAGATGATGTCTAACTCCTCACCCTCCTAAACCAGAAGTAGATAAGCAAGCAAAAGCATTGAAGAAAGGCATTCCAGGAAGAGAAACCAGGTGTACCAGGGTTCAGCAGCAATACAGAGTCCAATGCAGTACACAAGCCATAAGGTCTTACAGAGATGAAAGCCAAGGTTGATGGGATGGTCAATTTTATACATCAGTTTGAGCTGAAGGATGACCAGAAAGTCACCAAAACATCGTAAGGGTGTTTGCAAAAGACATTACTTAGTCACTGAATCAGTAGACTAAGTAAAGAAAATCTGCCATCATTGATACAAATTGGCATCATCCCATCCCTTGAAGGCCCAAATAGAACAAAGAGGCAAAGGAAGCATGAATTTTCTCACCCTGCCTGAACTGGAACTTCCCTCTGCTCCTGCCTTCAACCATTGTAACTTCTTGTTCTCATGCCTTCAGACTCTGGGTCTTACCCAGCAATGCTTTCCCTAGCCCCCACGGGGTTCTCAGTTCTCGTCCCCAATTCTCAAACCTTCAACCTCAGACTAGGAGTTATACTACTGGCCTCCTAAGGCCTAGGGCTTGGGGTGGATTATATACTGACTTTCCTGATTCTGAAGCTCACAGATGGTAGCCCATGGAAATTCTTGGCCTCTATAATTATGTGAGCCAGTTTGCATAATAAATCTTCTATCTCTCCGCCATCTATCTATCTAACTATCCATCCATCCATCCATCCATCCATTCATCCATCCTCTTGGTTCTATTTTTTTCTGAAGAACCCTAACTAATGAAGTGGGAAAGTAGAAAGAAATGTGTTTTGAGGGCTGGAATTGAACTTAATTATGAAAGGGCTTTGATTGGATTGGAACTTTATTCTGAGATCCAAAGGGTTAAGCAGGGAAGTGAGGGTATTAGGGTAAGAAACAGTATGAGAATTAAGAAAGATCATCTGGTTTCAGAATGGAGCAAGAATTGGAGGGAGTAAGTTTGGAGTTAGTTCATTACTGTAATGATCTAGATAAGAAAGAATGGCACTCTAAGAATGGTAGCGAGAGGAGTGAAGTGGGTACATTTTTTTTCTTACATTTTTTGTTTATTAATATATAGAGAACAATTTCATGAATTTAATAGATATGATTCCAAGACTGCAATGATACTTTCTTCTCTCCCTCCTACCCTCCCTTCCTTTCTTTCCTTTTGTTCTTTTAACTTTTTGTGATAACATACTTTAAATTTACTTTATAATCACAAGTTCAATACTCCCCTAAACAAAGCTCCATGGGGCCACTGCTGTAGCCTAGCAGGTTAAGCCATCACCTGCAGCACTGGCATACCATATGGGTACCAGTTCAAGACTAGGCTGCTCCACTTCCAATCCAGCCCCCTACTAATGCACCTGGCAAAGCAGTAGAAGATGGATCAAGTGCTTGGGCCCCTGACACCCACATGGGAGACATGGATGAAGCTCCTAGTTCTTGGCTTCAATCTGGCCGAGTCCTGGCCATTGTGGCCATCTGGGGAGTGAACCAGTAGATGGAAGACTTCCTTTCTTCCTCTCTACCTCTCTGCCTCTGCCTCTCTGTAACTTCACCTTTTGAACGAGTAAATAAATCTTTAAAAACAAAGCAAAACAAAACAAAGAGCTCTACAAGTAAAGGTAGATAGCCTCCTGTTCTGTAGGAGTATAGACAGGATTTATACACTACAAAGGAATCACAAGATGTCAGTTTAGCTCAATATACACTGTGGATTTTTTTAAACTCTATATTAGCTACAACCAATCAAAGAAGATATGATATTTGTCTTTTGGGGTCTGGCTCATTTTCCTAAGCATAATGGTCTCCCTTTGCATTCATTTTGTTAATTCTGGAGATTTTATGGATGGAAAATTATACTTTGATTACTAAAGTATGATGGAGACATATCAGATGGCCCCCAGTTTTTACTAAATGGTGGCACAAAATTTAATGAGAAGAGGAACAAAGGAAGAGGGGCAGTTTTGAGAAGGTTAGCAGGGAGGTTGGCTGGACTGAGGTGGGAAAGTTGCTGACATGGATGGAGATACTTGTGAGATGGGTTGCAATGCAGGCTAAAATCCTTATGCCCTTTCAGACATATCCTGTTGTTCCAGTAGCAAAATCCTAATGGAAAATAAATGCCAGTATAGGTATTTAGTACTGGGTATAAAAGGAGTTCACTGAAGGGAAGGTCTTTATGATCCAGGAAGAGAAAAGTATTGAAGAAAGGGGCAAACACTCCAGTACTGGGCCTTTGGATGACACAGCTGGAGAATGAAGAGAGGTTGAGAAAGCATGTCTGATTTGGGTGTAGCAGGAGGAGAGCTGGAGAAGAAGCCTGAGCCCTGCCTTCTGGAGTATATCAGTCAAATCGAGATACCATGAAAGAGGAAGGACAGGTAAAAGTAGGTGATGGCGGCCTTAGCAGCCAAACACTCTGCAGGGTCAGAGCCCTAACCAGATTAGCTATGACACTGCAGTCCTCAACCACCAATGACCTTGATCACCAGGGCTCCCCAGGCTCTGTTCCTTCATCAGTAAAACAAAACACTAGGCCAGGCCATCTTAAGATCCCTTCCAGCTTTATTATTTTATGAGTCCTTCTTAGTCTTTATGAGCTGTGCTTGATTGATTGGTCTCCCTGATGTACTTGGCTCCAATGATGCATGGTCACTGTGCAGAGCTGAATTCTGCCTGTTTTCAGAACATCGTAATAAACTGGTGATTGTTTTCATTCGACTAACCAAGGATGCAGATTTCTTCACAGCTGACCTGAGTGGAACTGTAACTAGTTAGGTGCCAACTCTGTTGACTTCCATAACCAGCTCTACCAAATCTGACTGAATCGATTATCTTACCTCAGTAGTGCCTGAAGGATGTGGTTTAACCAGGGACTTTAGAGTAGAGGGTCTTCAACTTTAATGTGATTCATAAGCACCTGAGTGGGCATGCAAAATGCAGATTCCTGGGCCCTCATCTAAAGGCCTGATGTGGCAACCAAGACTGCATTTTGACAAGTTAAGATCTTATTGAGGGATCCATTGGACTCAAGATGAGAAATTTTACATTGCTGGGGGAGAGATTTTGTTGAGAAATATTAAGTCTACCACCATGGATAAGTTACGATTTTGGTTTATAAACCAGTAACGTAACTGCAAGCGTTGGTATGTGCAATTGCCGAGGTAATAGGTAGCTAGGACTACAACACAGCTCTGAAATCAGCAACAAATCTCTCAGAATACAGGGTGGGAGGCTACTCTGAATGGTGACCAGTATTTTGCCCCTTTCTGATTTGGTTGTGCTGTTCTACCTCATTAGTGTTGTCTGCTTCTTAACTGAAGTCATCACTTTGCACTAATGCTGGTATGCTCACTGAGAAGAGGTCCAGCTCTCTCTGAAGCATCCAGTCTCCTGGTCCAGCAGCCAGGCCTCTGACAGGGAATTCACCCATGTCCTAGCTTGTTGTGTGCCCTATACCCCTAACAGTGGCTTTGCTTCCACAGCAGCCTGTCCAGAGCTGCAACTAAGCTCAGGGATGGAAGAACCACGGTGAGAAACCCTGAGGCGACCTCGGCTGAGAGTCCTCAGGACAGATTTGTGCTGCTGAGCAATCGATCCTACTCAAGACCCCCAATGGCCAAAGAGAACAATCTCTTTGGAAGTGATCAAAGTCTGGGAAACATTTTCCATTTTGAAATGAGCTTCATTGCCTTTTGTTCCTTTCAGTTTACAGTGAATAGGCTTCTGTTTACAGCTGGTTTTTTTTTTTTTTTTTTTTTTTTTTTTTGACAGGCAGAGTGGACAGTGAGAGAGAGAGAGAGAGAAAGGTCTTCCTTTTTGCCGTTGGTTCACCCTCCAATGGCCGCTGCGGCCGGCGCACCGCGCTGATCCGATGGCAGGAGCCAGGTGCTTCTTCTGGTCTCCCATGGGGTGCAGGGCCCAAGAACTTGGGCCATCCTCCACTGCACTCCCTGGCCACAGCAGAGAGCTGGCCTGGAAGAGGGGCAACCGGGACAGGATCCGGTGCCCCGACCGGGACTAGAACCCGGTGTGCCAGCGCCACAAGGTGGAGGATTAGCCTATTGAGCCACGGCGCCGGCCATACAGCTGTTTTATAATTTACAATAAATTTACAATTTAGAAGCAGTGAGTTCTGTTTATTTGATTAAGTGCATTTGAACCTGAATTGGCCAGTCTGTATGATAGTATATAGGCACAAAAACCACAAGACAACTTGGGGTCACAGCCTTATTTTATGTCCTTCCTTGTATTTCCCACTCTACCTGGATCAGCCTCAAGCCAAGAGTCCTAATCACACATGTATATATGTGTATGTGATGTGTACATTATACGTAGGTATATGCGTACATAGCACAGTGTCTCAATGCATGTGTACGTGGGAGGGAGCTTCTAGAAGGCAGATTGCTGACGCTTATTTCCTGATGGTCTGATTCAGTGGTTTTCGGCTGGATGCTTAAAAATTAAACAAACATCTCAAATGGTGGTGATACTGATAAATACACTGGGTGAAATATTAGCTAGCTCTGTCACCCCTTGGGTTTACATATTCCTTGGAGGTCTTTCCTGAGTTCAGCTTAAGCACTGAAATTCCATTCCATCCTTTGAAGCTCCACATAAACGTCCTTTCTCCTGTAGCTCTCTCTCAAACTCCCTTCTCTTCCCCACAGTTCTTTGTTACTTCATCTGAACTCTTACTGCATTTTCTAAACAACTGCACATGAGATTATACAGATTCACTGGCTGCCTTTTTCAAGTGTGAACTCCCAGAAGACAGTGGCTCTGTCGATGTTATGTCCACGGTTCCTCACATTATACCTGATGTGCGTTAGATGCTTTTAGAAGTCACTGACTGGTTCCAACTCAGCTACAGGTACATGAGACATCTGCACAAACTGCCAAATAGGCAATCACTGTTTCCTTCCAAAGGCTCTGCAGTATAACTTCAATCTTTAGTGTTATCCCAACAATAAAAGCACACTTAGAGATGAAATCTCAAAGTCTTAATCAAGAATCCCTATCCTTGAGTGAATCATTTTTCCCACTTTGGTCACATTTACCAAAATCAGGTGATAGAATCAATATTTTCTGTATGTGGCCTTGTGAGAGAGCAATTGCTTCTGGGGATGCACAATAAAGAAAAACAGAGGCAGAAGAAGATTTTAGTGGCAGGAGCTGGGAACCAATTTCTCCATCAGGGAGGAATCTTTTTATCTCTGGTAAGGAGGTTTTTTTGTTTTTTGTTTTTTGTGTGTTTTTTTTTTTTTTTTTTTTTTGCTTGTTTTGAGCCTTCTCAGGAGCAGTGGCTCCATGGGAACAGGCATCACTGTCACGTGTCAGGCATTGAGGCATCTACTGCGTGGAGATGAAAAGCCTGTTAGATGTGGTGGGGTAGAAGAGAGGCAGTAGGGAAGATTGCAAAGGACAGGCTTTGGACAGGAGCTGGACATCCCCTTGCCAGTGGCAGGGACGTGTGGCTGGCAAGAGATGCAGTGGCATCTGTTGGCCGTCTCCATAAGAGTCACTATGAAAGGGCCTGCACCTGCCTTCCTTCAGTGCAATCAGCTGTAAAGATCCCAGAGGAAGGGGCATCCTACAGACAGAGCCTTCAGTCTCAAAGTGGTGCTGCTCTGGACAAGTATCAGATAATCCTGAAGTCTGCTTTCCTCCCGCATCCCTCAACAGGATGGAATTTTAGCTTGATTTCAGCCCCCAATCAAAATGTCTCAGCATGTCTCCTCCAGTAGATATTTTAGAGATGTGTGCATCTGTTCCATTTCTTCTTCACAAACAAGCTGTGAAGGAGATGAGCCCTCTACGACCTTAGTTTCATGGCTCAAGAATGGAAGGTCCAATATGTTTCCTGAGAAATCTCAATGAATGATGAGTTATGGTTGAATGAATAGTCACCTGTCTTCCAATCATGGTAAGTGCACCCTGGGTGTGGGGAGATGGGGACCAATTATCTTCCCTCCCAGGCAGAAAGCACAAAGCAGTAATAAAACTGGAAAACTAAATGTGTGGCTTGGCCATTTCAAAGAGCCTGGTCCACTACTCAACGGGCTGTTGATGGAAGATCTGTGAGCACTGAAATCAGGGAGGGGGCTTTAATCTGGAGGTAATGACAAAGTCAGTGCAGGAAGAATCAATAGATGACGATGTGAGTCATTGAGCTTTGTTGCGAGCAGCAGCCTTTCACAGCAAGCACCTTACAGCTACAACACAGCAAGAGAAGCAGGGCTTCTTACTCTCCGCTTCATAGGAATTAAGGCTATTACAGAAATTATTTTTAAGAGCATTTGTTTATCACTTATCTCCCAACTACAGGGTGCCAGGAACAAAGGCAGGCATTCTTTCCCCAGACCTCTCAGCACAGATTGTCCAGCACCAGTTAATGTAACTCTAAACATCCAGTAGGAATTGATATTAGACCATTTGGAGGTTCAGATGATGGGGGACATTTAAAGGTCCAAACAAATAATGCTTTTTAAAAAAAATAGTACAAATATGTAAGAACCTACACCACATGAGGCCATATCAAGTCTTCTCATGGAACTGGAAAGGTGCACAAGAGTCCAAGAGCCACAACAGCTTGTTCAGACTTCAGAAATGCTCTCAACACTGTTTTGTGATGAAAACAGCAGATGCATGGGTAACACTGAATAAGGTGACATAGTAACCAGATGGTTGCTAGGAAGGCCCAGACTAATAACAATGCTACTGCTTATTACACTTCTGTTTTTCTTTTTTAAGATTTATCTTTATTTATTTGGAAGGCAGAGTTAGAAGCAGAGAGAGAGAGAGAGAGAGGGAGGGAGAGAGAGAGGTCTTCCATCTGCTGGCTCACTCCCCAGATGGCTTCAAAGGTCAGAGCTTCGCTGCTCCAAGGCCAGGAGCCAGGAGCTTCTTCCAGACTCCCACATGGATGCAGGGGCCCAAGGACTTGGGCAATTCTTATACTGCTTTCCCAAGGCATCACAGAGAGCTGGATCAGATGTGGAGCAGCCAGGACTTGAACCGGCACCAATATGGGATGCTGACATTGCAGGTGGAGACTTTACCCACTACACTACAGAGCAAGCACCACAGCACCAGCCCCACACTTCCTTTATTCTTAAAAATGACTTTAGTGAGGCCTATTTTACATAGCATATAATTACTCTCATCAAGTTTGCAATTCAATATTTTTGCAGTACATTTCCCAAGTCTGGTAACCATCACCATAAACCAGGTTTAGAATATTCCCATCTTCTTAGTAATTCTATGTGCCACCCAACTCTTCCTTTGGAAAGTCAAGGTGAAGGAACTGGGGCTGTGGCATAGCAGGTTAGCCTCCACCTACGATGCCAGCATCCCATATGGGTGACAGTTTGAGACGCGGTTGTTCCACTTCCAATCTGACTACCTGTTAATGCACCTAGGAAAGCAACAGAAGATGGTGCTTGGGCACTTGCACCTACATGGTAGATGTGGATGAAGCTCCTGGCTTCAGCCTGGCCCAGCCCTGGCTGTTGCAGACATTTGGGGAGTGAACCAATGGATAGAAGACTTTCTCTGTCTCTCTCTCTCTGTCTCTCTCCGTCTCTCTCTCTCTCTCTGTAACTTTGCTTTTCAAATAAATAAATAAATCTTTAGGGGAAAAAAAATAAACAAGAAGTTCTCACCCTCAGACAGCCCCAGGATCACCCAAAGAACTTTAAATACAATGTCAAAGTTTTCCTTCCCCTTCTCAGAACATTCAGGGTCAGGGCCCAGGCTTGCTGTATGTTTGTGAAAATTCTACAGGTACAATCTCGAGAACAAGTGTCCTGCTAATCACCAGCCTTAAGAGCAAATCCAATCACCATCAGCCCCCCTTACATTGATCTGGCACTTTCTCATTTATTATTTAATGTAAGCCTTGCCAAGCCTTAGGGGACAGATGACAAAGGAAACTAAAGCTAGCTCAAAGTCACACAGCAGAGAGTGAGCCCCTGTGTTAGAATGCTGGGCTTCTGGTGTCCAGCCTAGTGATCTTCTTATCACCCCAGGTCAACCTTCTGTATTCCAATTTCAATGGCAGGGACATAACATTTTAGAACTACTTCCAAGAAGCTGTTTGCTTAAGCACTGTGAGCCTCCTAAAAGCAGTAGCGAAGGAGTGTTTCTCCAGTTGCACACACATCTACGAGATAAAGACCCATTCCAAAACCAACATGATTTCAGAAGTCCCCAGCATTTGCCCACCTTGCGCTAGGAAGCATCTCACCCTTCCAGCATCACCCAGGCTGCACCGTGCTCCTGTCCCCGCGGACTTTCTCCCGACCTGCTCAGTGCTCCTGTGATGCCCCCCTCCTACTTCTCCACCTCACTGAAGACTGTGCAGAAGCCACCATTCTCTTGGTGCTGCAGTGTCTCTTCCCTGGCTACCTCAGCGCTGGAAATTGGCCCTCACCCCCTTCACATTCCGTGTGTGAGAGACCACGAACCCGAGCGTGCTACGAGTTTTACTGCTTCTCACTATTGGTAGATCAGGTCCTTATTTCTACCACCCTCTCTCCATGGTAACCATCTCTCATGGCATCAGCCCATTACCTTTGGACCACGTGTCGCTTCTTCAACGTCTCGTCTCTTAGGGGGATCCTTCCTGGGAGACTCACAGCTGCTGTGGGAAAATAAAGCCATGCTAAGTTTGTGACATCTGCTTTCTGGAAATGTCACAATCTCTGAGCAGGCTCAGAAGATGAGAGCTCTCCCAGCTCAGTTAGGGATGAATTTACCACAAAATTAAGTTAACCAGAATCCCCAATTCTCTGAACATTCTGGTTAATAAAGGTATTTATTACATATACATGACAAGGTCAATGTCAACTGTATTTATTCTAAATCAGAAAGTGATTGCTTGTGCCTCCCAAGGACTGGTGTGGATGAGACTCATTTGGGAAACCTTTAAAATGCAGACTCTTGATCTCCCCACCAGAAGCACAGACAGGGCCTGAACATCAACTTTTGCTTCATCACCTGGGGAACTCTGAGCTGCTTAGACCCAGACTGTATCCTGAGAAATGCAAATTTACAAGCTCGGGCCTCCAAATAGGAACTGCCTGGGAAGCTTTCTTTAAAAAGCCTTCACAGAAGTTCCACATTAGAGCTATTTTGAGGCAGAATCTAACAAGAGAACAGGAGGTCGGAGAATGGTAGGGAGTCCCTGAGCCTTTAAAAGATCATTTGGGGTTAGGAACTTCTGTCTTAAATTGAATAGCTCCCTAAAACCAAAACTCACTTGTGACATATAAGAAGTCATTCTTCGACTTGGGGGACCAGGCTTCTCTCCAAAGTAGAGAGGCAAATAATAGACTGTTTTCTTTATGAAAATGACCTCTTCCTTAAGCTATCCATTACCTCCACCAAATGTGACGCCTTGATATTTGATCCTTCAGTGATAACACTGGGTGTTTAATTTAAAGTCCAGGGATATGATTCTGTCGGGATTGTAGCACCAGATGGCTGTACCAGGCTGTAAAGTAAGAGAAACCCTCTCCATACTGTTCAGCCCCCGTGTGACTTCCTCTTCTTGCCTCTCTTTTCTGTTAGCAAGTAGACAGATTAAGTTTACATATTGCTGTCATCGTTCTCCACCCAGATCTGAGAACAATGCAACAGAAAACAGGATGCCTAAGCAGACAACAGCACTGTCCAGGAGAAACACAAAACACATGTTTGCCTCTGTCTGCAATTTGTGATTTTTATCCTCAATTATCTCTCTCAGCTGTTCCCAGCTCGCCTCTCTCCAGGCACCCCAGCTGCTAGGTGTAGCTTAATTAATTTAAATCCTCATAAAATGCTGAGGCTTTGCTCTCTACTACTCTCTGATTTACAAACATAGTTCCAACAGTTTGTCCACCCTACTGGCCTCTGCAAAGAACCAGGCTGTGTGTTAGGCCCTGAGTACGAAGATGAAGAGAGCTCAGGGAATGCCATGGTGTGGAACGGGACAGCAGGATCGCGGCCGTACTCACCATAGCTGGGTGCCAAAGCAGCAATCCCAGCAGGACCTTGTGCAGGCCACAGCGAGACACGGCATGCGAGGATGAGGGGCCGTCCCTCGGAGGCGGTGGCATAGGCCCGCAGTCCTGAAGGTTAACCAGGAGTGTGCAAGGGGGTGAGACGGAAGAGCGGAGGGGAGCCAGCCACTTAACTGGAGTTGGCTCTTACCTGAGCGGAAGGCCAGAAACGACAAAGGCAGGTCCGGGTCCTGACCGGCCTTGTGAGGAGGGTCCTACAGAGCGAGGAGCTGGCGAAGAACCCTCTACAGAAAAGTCGCGAGGGCCTCTGGGTCCTTCTCCAGGGGAACGCCTGGACAGCTCACGCGAAGAACCCAGCTCCCCAGGCGACCTCCTGACCAGACTTCCCTGGCCGTGGTAATTGATGTGGAGGGGAGAGACAGACCGGAAGTGGATCAGTCCCGAGACTCCAGCTGCCCTGCCTTCATCATCGGCGGAGGCATGGTGAGTAGCTGCGGCTGGGAAAGGGGAGGGATTCTTCCTTGTGATGGGGGAAACGAGCAGACAGCTTGGTGCTGCCTGAGGAATTGTCTTGCTCTGCAGAAAATCATTTCGGTCTAGAAAAGAATACAGTCAACCCTCCACATCAACAGTGTTCTGGATCCACGGGTTCTTCCAACGGCAGATCAAACCTCTTTTTAAAAAATCGCATCTATACTGAATAGAGTTCTTTTTCTTGTCATCGTTCCCTGTACAACACTGTACAACAACTATTTACGTCACATTTACATTGCTATTATTAGTAGGAAACCAGCGATGGTTTACAGCATACAGAAGAATATGCATAGGTGATAGGCAAAGATTGCGCTATTTCATATTAGGGTACTTGAGACCCCTCGGATCTTGAAATTCTTGGGGGTGGTCCTGGAACCAATGCCCGCAGCTGTGAGGAAAGATTGTATGTAGCTTATGCACTGACGACCACTTAGAGTACACAGAGAAACAGAGAGAGAAAGAGAGAGAGAGAGAGAGAGAGAGAGAGAGAGGGAGGGAGAGAAACTGTGACAGTTTTCAATGCCCTACTTGTAGACTTAGGTCTCCAAAGCTGCTTGGTTCCCCTTCCTAAGACTCGGTTGTTCCCTAAGTTTTCCTCTGTGCCCTCTCCTCTCGTTATCCTTCTGAGTCCATGAGCTACTGTAACTCAGGGCTTTGGCAGCCTGGGCCCAGGCACGCTGACTGATGATGAGGTTCCCGTTCACCCCTCCTCTACCAGAAATGCCCGCAGGCTCGCTCCCACCTTGGCTGCAGAAGAGGCTCTGCCAAAGCCGGCATATGACTCAACAAACCTGTCCAAGAACTCTCCATGCCAAAAACAAATAAATAAAAAAGTCCTTAGATTAAAAAAAAAAGGTGACTACAAACACCCAAGAAAGGATAGCTGTTGTAAATTATACCCTGACCCTTCGCTTCAACTACAAAGGCACTTGCACAAATGAACAAATAAAACTGCAATTGCAAAACATCAGGCAGACAGGGACACGGAGCCACCGCTCTCTGTGGGCCTCTTCCACTCTGTCTACCCATCCTGAAGGTGGCAGAGACCCAATTCAGAAGGCTGAAGCTGTGTCCTTTATTCCACCACACTAGTAACGTGATCAGATGTGCATGTTAATAAGATGTCTCTGGTTTGCTGCTCAGGCAATGCTTGTGCTATAATTCTTTAAGGTTAAGACTAAGTGAATTCATCCCATGTATGGTTGGAAAAATGAGAAACCATGCTTATTTCCAAAGGAGTAAGACACAAAAGTGTATTTATTAAGATATCAAGTCAAGGGCAAGTGCGTCGGGCCTAAGACCAACTGGTTGGAAGAGCACCCTGGAACTAAACTGGCTTTCTATTCATTTAGAAAGAAATGGGTGGTCTCTGTCAGCATGAGGGGCCCGTCGCAAAGGCCTTTGTAAGCAAAGCGCAGAGCTGGCCAACGGAGCTGACTGGAGCCTGGCTGTCTCTGGCCCCGCTCAGATAACACACAAGAACTCCAACCTCAGTGTTTTATGAGGCATTTTGAGGGCAAAGCCACAGAGGTTTCATTCCTGTAACCTGGCCCGAGTGTTCCCACAGCACAGGGAGAAGTGAGACTCTATCCCCTGCCAAACTCCATCAGAAAAGCACACCCTACTGGCAGCAGCCTCTTCTCCTAAGGATTCTGGGAGGAGATCCAGACAGAAGCACTTTATGTGGGGCAAACCAGGCCTCCTGCTTCCTCTCCTGGCAGGCGGACATTTCCCTTTGTGTCTGTTGCAGAACTGAGAGCCGGATCATGTGCCTAGGTACCTAAAAGATGGAAATCAGTGACTAAGGGAAACGCTGCAAAGGTTAGGTGAGGGGCCCAGAGGGAGGGTAGGAGGGCGGAGAAGACTGATTTAGGGCAACAGGGCCAATCCGCTGGGTCAGGCTGCTCTTGACAAAGGATCTCTAAGGGGAGGCTGAGACGGAGCCAGCTTGCTCCAGGGACTTCCGTCAGCAGCGGAAGGCCAGCCTGGGGAACTGCCGGCACCGACTGTTGTGTCGCGAGTGGAAGTTTCCTATTTTTGGCTAGGATGAAATGCTTACCTTTTTGGTGGCAAGACAGTGCTGGAACTGCAATGGAGATGAAAACCCATTACCACTCCTTGGCTCTTTGTCCTATCCCCAAGAACTCTGCACTCTCTCTGACCTCAGAAACTAGCTATTAGATACCCAGCTGCAAAACTAACTGACTACAAATGGCTTTTTTTTTTAGTGTTTTTCTAACTATACATGCTTCTTGGAGGAAAGAAAATAAGAAAAAGTACAAGGGACAGGCATTGGCATAGCAGTTGAGACACCACTTGGGATGCACACGTATCATACTGGGAGTGCTCCTGACTCTGGCTTCCTGCTAGAAGAGACCCTGGGAGACAGCAGGTGGTAGTTCAATTACTTGGCTCCCTCTCATCCATGTGGGAGACCCAGATTGAGTTCTGGGCTCCTGGATTTACCCTGGCCCAACCCTGCCTATTACAGGCATTGGAAGAATGAATTAGTCAATGGAAGGTCTGTCTGCCTGCCTGATTCATTCATTCATTCATTCTCTCTCTCTCTCTCTCCTTTCCTCTCTCTCTTTCCTCTTTAAATTAAAAACAAAGCAAAGCAAAAATTCATCAACCTAAACCACCATAAATATTCTGGCAAAAAAAAAATTCCATTCTTCCCTTCTCTCCCTTGCAGAATCCTTTTCTCCCCCAAATATTTTAAAACATTTATTTATATACTTACTGTGTGTTTATTTGAAAGGCAGAATGACAAAGAGACTGGTTTACTCCCCAAATGCCTACAGTCTCCATGACCGAGTCAGGCCAAAGCCTGGAATTCTACCCAGTGTCCCACATGCGTAGAGGTGATACAAGCACTTGGGCCACCATCCACTGCCTTCCCAGGTGCAATAATGGGAAGCACCAGCACTACAGTGCGAGATGTATTGTCAAAGACACCTTGACCTGCGGTGCCACAGTGACTGCCCCTGCTCTTCTGGGTATTTATTAAATATCTGTATGACAAGCACTGTCCATTCAAATGTGTTCGTAAGACAGTGTCTCTGCCCTTGTGCCTTAGAATCTGTCCTTGGAGATCTCTTCCTCTCTGCATAAACACTTAAAATTTTACAAATATAAAATACAATTTTAAAAATGTATTTGTATATATAATTTTACACAAATGAAATTGTTTTAAAATCAACATGTAACCTACTTATATCTCCTCTCAAGAATTAGTCAAAAACATCTTGTTAGTGTGTGTCTCCATGGTAATGACTCCAAATTGAGATGGCTCACAGACCTGGATTGTGTCCCTGGCTCCCATCTTTAGACCTAGAATCAGCCAAAGCCATTGCAATCATTTGGGCAGTAAACCAACAGACAGGAAATCTGTGTGTCTGTCTCTGTATATACCTCTCTGTCTCTCTGTATGCCTTGCTGCCTCTCTCTCTATCTCTTTCTCTCTCATATATATATTTACTCATATATTTATTCATATATTTTTATATATTTATATATATAAATCTTTATCTCCCTCTCCAATAAACTAAAAATATATGTGTTTCATATTTTGGTAAAAAGTGCCGCATTATTCTCTGCAAAGACCATAATAATCTGGGCAGGCAATAATGATGTAGAAAACCAGTACTTCACATCCAGTTTCCCACTGTCTTTCAACTATATATAAATATGTACTGACTTTTTAAATTCATATTTTGCCTTTTTCCAATGAGATCAAATTTACTGATTTTTTTCCACACTTTCTTTTTTTTTTTTTATGATGCTTAGAAAGGATTTTTTCTGACATAAAAGTATTTTAACAGATATTTTATTCTAACACATGCTGTTTATATATATAATATTCAAACCTTTGAACCATCTGGAATTTAAAGGGTAGGTAAGTTTTTTCTGCCAAGGGCCATTTAGATATTTATAACATCATTCAGAGGCCATACAAAATTATCAACTTAAAAATCAGCCTGCTATGGGTTTATTGAATGTTGTTTCCTGCCTGTGGTTGCCTTTGGCAGGGCCACACCAAATGATTTTGTGGGCCTTATATGCTCTGTGGGCTGGACCATATACAGTTTACAGTTTATATAAGGAAATAGATTTATTCTTTCCTAAACATACTCAAGAACTGTTACTTCAAAGGCCTATTTTCAGGTACAGGCTGCGAGCTTTGTGGAGTGATCATTTATTTTTTCTATATGCATACTAGTGCCAGAAATTCCACAGTTAGAGGATAGATTTACATTGTCAATTAGAATGTAAACATCAGATGGAGAGGAAATACCTCAAGGTTTGGCAGCCACTTATTTGATTGATTGTACACCAAGCCTTTTCAAGAGCGGTACAAGACATGCAGAATGCATTTTGGAGGGAGTAGGTGGAAGATACAGCATTTCTGGAGGAAGAAGGAAGACGGAAGATAGAATTTGGCATTGCTGGAATACAGAGCTGGGGGTAGAAAATTGTGAGTGATGAAACCAAATGGGAAGGCAGGAGCCAGAGGCTGGCAGGTCTTACGTGCTGTTTTAGGAGGTTTAGACTGTTTAATCTGGGTGACATGGTAGGGAATCGTGGAAATAATTAGGTGTGGAAGGGGCACGGCAAATTTAAATTTGGAGTAGATTATTCTCTTTTTTTAAAGATTTATTTGTTTGTTTGAAAGGCAGCATTACAGACAGAGAAAGAGAGGAAGAGACAGAGAGGTCTTCCATCTGCTGGTTCACTTCCCAAATGGCCGCAAGGAGCTGCGCCAATCCAAAGCCAGGAGCCAGGAGCTTCTTCCGGGTCTCCCACATGGGTGCAGTGGCCCAAGGACTTGGGCCATCCTCTACTGCTTTCCCAGGCCACAGCAGAGAGCAGGATTGGAAGTGGAGCAGCCGGGACTTAAACTGGCACCCACATGGGATGCTGGTGCTCTAGGAGGAGGTTTTACCCACCACGCCACCGCACCAGCCCCTGGAGTAGATCATCCTAATGACCTCATGGATAGCTTATTTGGGGACAAACAGGAGAAACCACTTAGGAAGTTGTGGAAGTAGACAAATCAAGAAATAACAATGAGGCTCTGAATAAAGGTTTTGGCAGTAACTGAGCAAGTTGGGAAATACGTATGTAGTGAACTGAGTACGTGAGGGTAAAGGAATAGGAGGGACGATGGCCAGATTTGTAGCCTGTGATTGGATGAAACACCAACTTGATGAAATGAAGCATGCAAAAATGATAAGTAATTAGTCCCCTGGGAAAATGCAGATGAAATTCACACATAAACCTAAATGGCTTAAGAAAAAAAATTACAATTCAAAGTGTTGGTGAGGATAAAGAAATTAGAATTCTCACATGCTGCTGGTATGAGTATAAATGGACACAATCCTTTGGGAAAGTATTTGGAAATACCTACTAAGGTCAACATAATGCATAACCATCATCGAGCCATTGAGACAATGATCTCACTTCTGGGTATATAGTTAGCTAACATAACTGTTTATGTATGTTCAACAACAGCAAGAAAAACATGAATAACACTATTATAGTTTCACTATTCAAAATAATATCCTTCTATTTAAAATTTTTAAAAGTCTATCAGTTGTATAAAGGAAAGTTGCAGTTTATTAATGCAATAGAATACCACATACTTATAGAACACATTACTGCAGCTACCTTCAACAAGTGGATGAATCTCATATGTGGAATATTTTGCTAAAGAAACCAGACACAAAAGGAACATACTACATGATTCCATTTATATAGCATTCAAAAATCAGCAAAACTAATCTCTGGTGGTAGAAGTCAAGATAGTGTTCCTTTTAAAGCAGGAAGGATAGTGACTGAAGGGGATGCAGGGAGGCTCTGGATAATGTTCCATTTCTTGATGTAGGTTTTGCTTATGCAGGCGTTTGCACTTTCTGGAAATTCACTAGGCTGCATCCTTAAGATATGTGTTCTCTCTGATATGAGCTTACTTCAGAAATATTCCTGGGAAAATGGAATGAAAAGATAAGTGTATTTTGGTACACAGATTTTTGAAATCAATATATATTTTTTCATAATACTCATAAACTTTTTGAAGACTTCTCATATACTTCAATTAGAAGTGTAATAAGGAACAGACATTTGGCCTAGCAGTTAGCATACCTGCCTTCCACGTCAGAGATGCCTGTGTTCAATTCCTGGCTTCAACTCCTGTCTCCAGCTGTGGCTAATGCTTCCTGGTGGCAGCAGTGATGGCTCCAGTAGTTGGGATCCTGCCACCCACATAGGAGACCTGGCTTGCATTTCAGCTCCAGTCTTTGGCTGTGGTCCAGCCTTGGTCCTTGCAGACATTTGCAGGAGTGAACCAGTGGATAGGAGCTCTCTTTCTCTCTTTTCCTCTAAAATTAATTAATTTGTAAGCATTATTGATGAAAATACAGTAATGTATGTGAGTACATAATCAGCTAATCAGCGGAGGGGGACAGTCAAAAACCTGGATGTGTGTGTGTGTGTGTGTGTGTGAGAGAGAGAGAGAATGAATCTCAGGGCAGGATGAAATGGGAGCTAAGGAGTCTTAGTCCTTGTGGAAGGACAGCATAAATGAGAGTCTGACTCTGGAGAATATCAGCACTTGGAGTGTGGACAGAAGGAGCAGAAACTCATGGAGAAGACAGAACAGAAACAAGGAGAATTAGAACTATGAACAGAAATTGTTACAAAACCCTCAAGAAGGGAGTGATCGATAGCATCAAATGATGCTGAGATGTTCAATCAGCTTGGGAGTGAAAATGTCTGTGGGAGTTGGCACCACAGGTTGCAGCTCACCTTGGAGTGATGTCTATAGAGCAGCAGGAATAGAAGTGCTGGACTCCAGCTGGTTTATAGGAGGCTCCAACATTAATGACAGTGCTTATTTAAAATGCAGATTTCTGAGAATTTCCATCTGAGACTTCGGTTCTCTAGATCGCTCTTAATTCTCTGATAGGCCATACCTTGAGAAACTCTGGGTTTAAGACTAATGCCTTCCTCAAAATTGGACAAGTCCACTTATCCCTCTGAATTCCACTTTACTCATTCTATTAGAATGCAGATATCAATACCTATCTAATAAGATTAGATGCATGAGAATAAAATAAGTTAATATATGTAAGTCCCAGTAATTGTATGTCTTTCCCTCTCTGTCTTGCCAGTGCCAGAAAAGGAAATCCGGCCTAATAACAGTTCCTGATTTTGAAAAATTTGAAATTATTAATGCCAGTGATGTTTGAACTGGCATTTATTGTACCCTATAAAAATTACCCAAAAGTTCTCAGAGATAACCTAGAATCAATGACTTTTTATAAGAGAAAATGGAAAGGCTGGGGTGGGGGAGTGAGAATTAAACTATGTTTTGAGTTGAAAAAGCTAGATGGAATGTCCACAGCAGTTTGCCAGCATCCTGGGAGCACGTAGACCACTAGTTATTGCTTAGCAACTCTTGAAGGACTGAGGGAGCCCTGGGCCTACAAAAGGTGACATTATGCCCTAGGGCAGACATGCCCATTAAAGACCAGTTAACTTAGTTTTCCCTAGTGAAAACCATACTACAAAAACAAAATAAAGGTGCAATGAATCAAATACTTACACTTAACACATTGCATTACGAAGCTACACAAAATAACCTTAATAACAATTAGAGCTTCCTATGTACTCGGAGCTTTCTGTAGGCTAGGAATGGTACCATTTTACAGATGAAGAAACTGAGGCTCATAGAGGTTAAAGGAGTTACTCACATGAATCTACTTGACCAAATCTCTGCAGTGATGTTGATAAAGCTCTGGGGTCTGTGCTATTCTCACTCTAAGAAGATATGTTATAGACTAGGTTCTGAACTAGACACAATACTGCTTAATGTGCCAAGCAAATGATATGGAAAATCACCACTGTGGCCAGGTCTTCACCTAATCTAATTCCTCTTCCTCTTGAAAAGGCAACATGACTGCATTTCCCAAGCTCCATGCAGTGAGGTGTGGTCATGTGCTTAAGCTCTGGCCAGAGAAGGTATAGTTAATAAGTTTCTATTTTGTTTTTGAAGGACTTTCCACAAATGGGTGTGACATTTGGCACCTCCAGGCCTAGCCCAAGAGCAACAAGGCAGAAAGAACTTGGGTCTCTCAATCACTGCTCAGACGAGAGGCATCCCAGTGGTCAGGAATACCCATTTTGGTTTTGACCTCGGTTAAAAACAAACTTGTGAGATTTGGGAGTTTATGTGTTACAGCAATGAGAATGACTTCGGAGGCATTTTTCATTGGTGCTACACTAAGCGTTCTGTGATTGACATCAACAATCATTAATTAAGATAGCAGCTGGATCCAATTAGTGAAGGCGCCCAACACCTTTCCAGGCAGGAACCAAATTTAGTGTAAATTGTTTGTGAGTCCTTCAGAAAGAAAATAGAAATTCAATAATTACAAAGAATACAATTAGGAATAAACACAAGCATACTCAGATGTATTATAAGGAAACCCAACTAACAAATCTATGCCTAAAATTTTTTTTAAAAAACCCTGCTCAAAATGGAACACTAGTTAATATGAATAAACAATAATGCTGCTACTTTAGATAGAGTTATTGGTAAGTAGACACACAGACACATATACCTGATTATGGAAGGAAGAAAGTCACCTTGGTACAGAAACGTGGTCAGGGAGAAGACTTGATAAAATTTAAGAGCCTATTACAGACAGTTACAAATCAGTCATGAGTGTGATCAAAAAAGTAATAGGAAATTATATAGGATAACATTGGGTTTTTAGTATAATTGCCCATTCCTTGGCCTTTGACTCAGTGTGAGAAGTTGGTTTGGGCATGATGACATGTGTCCCACTTTGCTCAGGACAGTCACAGCTGGACACTGTTGTCAAAGGCCTAATTATTAACAGTGCCCCCTTTCTTTCTCAAGAGTGCCCCAGTTTGAATGATAAATTATAGGATCACCTTTGTGTGGGACCAAACTTCAGGAGCTTAGGGCAAACCTCCCTCTCCACTCCCAACATTTGATGATCGTATAAGGCTACCAGCATTGCCAATACTACTCTGAAACCATTTTTCTCCCTTTTTGTGTCATATGATACTTATTTCATTGCACTTTGGGGTGATGCACTATCACCCTCTCCCAGGTTCCACTCCCATAAAGAACAGAAGCAAACATTCTCTCCTACATGCAGGTGACATGGGCTATTGGGATAAATTTGGAATTTATTCAGTAACAGTTTCCTGTTCTATATGTAATCACTACTGGAATGAATGGCAATGGTTCAATAATTTTTTAAAAAGAATCATCCCTTTAGGCAGAGGTTCCCCAAATTTTACCTGGGTAATTCAAAATACCTCCTATCACAAGCCCTTGAGTTGTAGTAACAGACATTTTACAAACAGTATATTTTTGAGGGCACAATAGGATGCAGTTCTGAGTAATGATTGGTCTCTTTGTTTCAACAAGGTGATTTGGGGAGGGAGGTTCTGGTGGAAGTTGGGGGCGGAGGAAGGGCCAGGTGAATAAAACTCCTTGGAAGTATTTCCCATGTTAAATTTATTGCAGCCATTGCTATGAATCTACTTCTCAATTTAGATTTCCCATAGCCATGGAGAACTCGAAGTAACAGAGTAAATATAATGCACCTTTTGGGAGATTTACTTTTACATGGTGTTTATAATTTTAAATTTTCTATACTTGAATAAGCATAACTATATCATTAAATGGAACTCAAAATGCACATGAAGTTTTAAAATAAAAAATGAGTTCCTCCCAATTCTGATGGACCACGTTGTCATTCTCCCCATGTCTCCTGAGTGCTAGAGTGGAAAATTAAAGCAGCACTGCCCTGAGGTGGAACACTTGGGGGCTTCATCATCCAATCATCTGTTACCATGGTTCCAAACATAATGGGCTGTCATAGAGCAAGGCAGGGTGGGGGTGGAGGTGGGTAGGAGCAAAGGCTTTGATATTGAACAGACCTAGGCTTTTTGTCCAGGTTGCCATTTCCTGTTTCTGAAGCCCTACCTAAATGTGAAATGGGAGTAATGATAGTTAATTCATAGTAAATTCACAGTATTTTAATGATTAAAGAATGGATGTAAATTGCTCAGGACAATAGCTGGTGCATAATGAACATGTAACAACTGTTCATTAGTACGATTTCTTCCGTGGTCTCTTGGCTCTATTCCTCAGAAATCTCTATGATCATCTAGTCTGCACAGTTTTGTTCTAGAAAGCATAAAAGGAGATATGGAGATGGGAGTGATCCTGAAAACTAAAGCATTGTAGCAAGCTGGGGAGCTGTAAAGGGAGATGAAAGGAGTGGGGTATTGAGCTTGAAGTGAAGGACTCTGAAAAGTGACTGTAAGGCCACCAAACACAGGAGTTAGGGGAAGGGTTTTTTGTCTGGTGGGGGAAGCCTGATGGGTGGGGGGGAGGTGGAGAGAGTAAGAGAGAGATCAGGAGAGAGAGCCCCTGTACTGGAAGCAAATCCTGTTACACCTTTGCCAGGGGCAGGGAAGTAGGAGCAGCCAATCTTGTTAGGGGGGGGAGGGTGGAGCTGACACCTGTAGTTGGGGCATGGCGCTTAGGACCAAAGATAACTGTGCAAGGTGTCATGGTGATAGGGGTCAGAGCCTAAGATGGCGTCTGAGGCATAGACAGTGCCACAGATAAGACAGTGCCATTTTACTAACAATGACAAGTAGAAGAGGTATTGCCAGGATGATGCTGACGGATTGTTTTCCATTTCTACAGGGTTAGCACACATAGGTATTGCAGAAAAATAGCTTGATTTGACACAAATAAGAATAACTAGCTAGAGACAATGACAATACCAGGACAGTTTGCTAGAGAAGAAATGGATACATCACCCTGGATACATCTAGACAGATCCTCCTGGCTAAAATAGGTGAAGATCTGGTTGTGGCTTCCCTGAATGACCTTTTAAATCTGAGTGTCAAAGGTCAGGTGTCAGCCAATTTGAGGACATAATTTCTGGCAGATGTTTGTACAGGCTCTATGACACATAGCCAGAAATATAAATCTGGGCTTTTGGAGACATCTTTATAAAAATTAATGTGATACATAATCAGAACAGTCACAGATTTATAATGATGATAATGTTAATAAAAACAGTATTATTTATTACTAAATAAAAAACTGCTCTGAGTATGTTACATGTCTTACCTCTTGCTGTTTGAATAATTAACATTTGCACCTAGTTATATGTACCACTCTAATCCAGATACAGTTTGCATCTTTTAATTATTTATCTTATTTGAGGGAGAGAGAGAGATTACATATACTGGCTTACTCTTCAAATGCCTGAAACCATGGAGGGTTAACAAAGAGACACCTCAATTTGAATCTCCCATGTGGGAGACAGGAACTCAGCTACTCAAGCCATTACCACTGCCCCTCTCCAGAAGGGTCCACACTGACAAGAAGCTGAGTCAGGAGCCAGAGCCAGGAATCAAACCTAGTTACTCCACTATGTGATGTTGGTGTCCTGACCTGCTCCTTAGCCATTAGGCCAGACATCTGCCCCTTGGAACTTTTATTTTAAATCTACCAGGGGTGAATGCATATTGACTGACACCCCCCAGTTAAGTTCTACTCACCCTTCTAAGCTGAGTTCAAATTGTTCCTCTTCTGTGAGTATAGTCAGATCTTTCCCTAGCCATTTCTTTTTCTCCAAATTCATAGCATTTATCCTCAATACCATATATATGGAATGTGATCAGATCATTATTTTGAGATATTTGTGTTGCTATTTTACTTGGTTACTCAACTATTATCCTATTATTTAACTCTTCCTGGACATAGGTCATATCTTCCAAGACTGATTGTAAAATCTGCCGGGGGAACTGAACTGTCATAGTCATATGTTGGTTTTTCTGGCCATTCAGTATCCGCATACCAACTTTGGTAACAACAGTAAACAACAGTCAGTTTTGCTTTGGGGAAGTAATCTGTTCTCTCTGTGTGCATTCTTGATGGGATAGCCACAGCTCTCTGGCCCTCTTTTCCTAATGGTAAGTACATGCCTCAAGCTAGGCTACTTGAAATTTTTCTCAGGGATTTGAAACATAAACAACAGTTGATTTATTCTAGGGACAGTGCCAATCTGTTGTCGACCTTCTGCTGTGTGTACCAGATCCTGCTTTGGCTGAAGCCTGCCATTCTAACTTTGCTTTGATCTGTCTGCCTGATAGCCTTACAATGAATTAACCAGATTTTCTGTTGATGGCAGGAGCATGCTGTTACTGGTATAATGCTCAAGTTCTTTGTATGGGCACTGCACAAAGCATAGTACTGAGCACAGAGTAAGCGCTCCTGAGTGAGACTTTGAAGAACTTAAATGGAAAATTGAGCACTGACAAAAAGAAATAGCATTTATGAAAGCATTTTGTAAACAGATAAGAGGGATAAAAATTCTAGTGTAGCACCCCAGGAATGCCACATTAATCATAAAGTTGTTAAATGATGACTTTATGTCATCCTAATAACAAGCATAGCCATGTGGCTTTGCTTACTAAGGCATCTGAGAAGGGCAAACAGCGCCTTCTACAAATCCCACTAAAATGCCCAAACGTGCTGGTGGTGCGTTCTTACTTCTAGAACTCTCAGAACTTCCTGGCCCGGTGGGTCCTCCTTTAAACACTGCCAAATAAGCCACTGTGAGCCAGGATGCATGATGCTCTGGATCAGGCCAGGAAGACATCCTATTTTTACATTTTCAAGTGGATTTAGCACAGTCATGCAAATGTGTGCTACCCAGGGCCGGAAAGAAATGAGGACAGAGCTCAGAGAAGTCAGGGAGGGGTCAACCATGAGACCAAAATAGAAAGTAATACCCATAGCACTTGTAGTACCTCACACATCAGGGAGGGAGTCAGACCAAATGACCTCTAGAGCCTTCCCAGTTTCCAACATTCTTTGATTCAAATTATTTCAATTGTTCATAATTATAACTCTCAGATTCAGCCCCACCAAGAGGCCCTGCTAAGTAGAAAGAGTGTTGAACATGATGTTCCAGTCATTTGCTTAAAAAATAAAAAAAACTCTGTTAGTCCAGAAATAGAATTTTTCATTCAGTAATCTTGTATTAGTGGGTCCTTTTGTACAAATAAATGTGCTAAGTTCTAGGAGGAAGGGTGATCAGTGATGCAGAGAAAACCAGCCACAGCTGCTGTCTTACGTAGCTCATAATTTACCAAACATGATGCTGGATCAATTTGTGCCTGCCTTCTGCACCAAGACCACCCTTGGTAAACAGCAGTAATTCACAGAGTGATCCGGGAGGAGTGGGACGCTTGCTCTCCTAGAGCTCTTGGTCTTCCATTCACTCGCTGATTCAAGTCTTCACTAAAGAGATCCCTGAACCACGTTCTGTGCTGGGTGCCGTGGATACCAGTGACCACGGCTACCAAGATCTCTGACTGCAGGGAGTTCAGAGGGCATTCACAAAGCCACCTATTTAAGTTCATGTCAGTTCTCCAAGGCTATAGTCACTGTACTATTCTGAAAAACCAGGTCTGGTCAGGTCACACACACCATTGTCACAACCATCCTCCTTCTGTCTACTCCACTGTCCCCTGCTTCAAAACCTCCTTTGGCTAGCCTCCTAAACACTTCAAACTTGAAGGGGATCTGAGTGGCAGATTGGCACCCCCTGGTACACTAATACAGCCTGGACAGGTTGTAGCTGATGGAACAAGCAGACTGAAGTGTTATCTCCAAACTCCTCACAAATACCCCGTAAGTATTCAGTTGTCATCACCGCCTACCAAAGCTCCTGTGTGGTAAAGGTCCAGACGTGGAGACCATGAAGAAATAGATCGAAGATGGTGTGGGATGCTAAGCCAAATGATTGACTTTGTATTGCTCCACAGCAGGAGCTGGCGTCTCAGGGAACCGGATACACGGCTGAATGCAGGCTTAAGAAATGAGAAAAAAGTATCCTGACAAGATTCTAAGGGAAGGAGTGGACTCATTGCTAGAACTTTGAAGCACTCTCTGGATGGTTATTTGATATGTTCTTAGGTCCTCTTAGGCTGTCATTGAAGATTGTGGCAGAATTTGACCCTTTGTCTGAAAGATGTCCTGACCAAAATGTACTTTAAAGGGTTTGTGACTTCCACTGCCACCCGTGCTATAGTCCCCAAATTGCCCAAGGGATTTGTAATTCCATAAAGCTTGGGAACCAAGATAAATGCACCAACCCTATGGGCATAATCCCAGTATTGTATTCTAGTTCTCTTTGTTAACAAGAAAGGCAAACCGGATTCTCAAGTTAGTATATGAGACAAAAGGTCAGTAAAAGGCTAGCTTACTTAACGATGGAAAACTTTGTCTAAACCTTAGTTTCCGCAGCTGCAATTGAGAATATGAATACATATTTCCCAGGATTATTATAAAAATTAGATGACATAAGAAATGAAAATCACTCGGCACAGTGATTGAAACTCTGTAGGAGCCCAGATCATTGTTCTTGCTGTTCTCATTTCTCTGACTCGCACATAGTCAGTGCCCATAAAGCTCATTTTTCCTATTTTGGTGCTTCTAAATACCATTCGTATGCTTTCATCCCTCCTGAGAGACATCCTTTTGGATTCTCAGAACCCTTGTAAGATTATAGAACATTAGAGCCAGGAGAAACTGGGGGAACTCCTGGTTTTAAAAAAGAGTATCTGGAGGCCATAAGATTTACCCAATATCCTATGGTTAACTGGTGGCAAAACTGGAACTTGGCCCATGGCTCTTGTCTCTTAGTCCAGTAACTGTTCAGCTGTATCAGTATTAGTCCAAGTTTTGAAGGTCCCCTCAAATTAATCCCTTAACATAATTTTACTCAGCACCTACCTAAGTGGTACTACAAATTTTGGAAAACATCAAAAAAAAATGAGAAACATTCCTTATAATTAATTATTATTTTTGACAAAAATGAAGCCAATTGATGTGTAGTAGACTTCATTCCTCAGCAATTTTAAATTAATATTGAATACTCCTTTTTATGTTTCTGTTCTCAACTATGAGAACAAGAAAATGCAACTATGGACATGGATTCTTGCTAAGCCTTTGATGGCTGATTATTGCTATGCACCAAGCTCCGTGATTGGGGTCAGGCCCATGTTCATTTTCTTTACACATACTGTTCAATTAGATTTCCCAATAATCCTATTTTATAGATGAAACGAAAAACAGCACAGAGACTTAAAGTTATTTGCCCAAATTGCTCTCAGAAGCCAAAGCCTGTATTCCCACTCCTTGCACTCCTTTGAATTTTTAACTTCAGTAATAATCCCTTGAAGTAAACTAAATTTTAAAAAAGGACAATACATAAGTAGGATGCATATAAATTGCTTAATTAGTAGGACTTTAGTCCGCAAATATTTGTTAGGTGCCAATTGTTTACCAGGCTGTATTTCAAGATGATAAATTAGTGTCCCACAAACGGCATTTTTTCTACTCTGCTCATACCCCTGCTCTACTCACTCCCATTCCTGGGTCTTTCTATGTGTGAGCCCAGTTCTTTCTTCTGCTTCATTAGCTTCTGTTTGACCAAGCTTGCTGCTTGGGCCACTGTAACCTTGACCTTCTTAGTCTCTAGAAGTCATCTCAAGGAGTAACAGATTAGTTCACCCGGATGTGTGATAGTAAGATGCTTGCCAAGGCATGGAGACTTTGTGCTCTGAATGCTCCAGATTATGAATGAAGGTAATTTCTCCTTTTTTCAGTCTTTGTTTACACTGAGAGGCTTCCGTTGATGGATTCCCGAAAGGCCTACAACTGCTGAAGCAGAACCAGAAGCCAGGAACTTAATCCAAACCTCCTATGTGGATAGCAGAGACTCAGCTACTTGAGTCACCACCTGCTGCCTCCCAGGGTGTACATTAGCAGGAAGCTGGAATCAGGAGCGAGCTAGGAATTCAATACAGGCTCTCCAATATGCTACATAGGCATCTCAACCACTAAGCCAAATGCTTGCCCCCTTTCAATCTTATTTTGGGCTGTCTCCTAAGCCTCAGGCATAAGTCCTGTCATCCAGACCACAAGACATGAGTAACAGTGAGGTATTGTTTTCCATGTCAGTATCTGCATTGTGGCATAGTGAGTTAAGCCACTGCCCACAACACTGACATTCCGCATGTCGCTGTTCCACCTCCAATCCAGCTCCCTACTCATCATGTGCCCGGGAGAGCAGCTGAAGATGGCCCAAGTGCTTGGGCCCCACCACACACATGGGAGACTGGGTGAAGGTCCTGGCTTCTGGTTTTGGCCTGGCCCAGTCCCAGCCATTGCCACCATTTGAGGATGGAACCAGTGGATGAAAGAATTTTGTGTGTGTGTATGTGTGTGTCCCCCCCCCCCCAACTCTTCCTTTCAAATAAATAAAATAAATACTATTTTTTCAACTATTCCATAGAACCCTCACTACTAGGCCTGGCCTGTGGCCCCCAGTAGCTTCCACTTGGAACAGTTCTTAGCCTGGAGCCTGGCCAGGCCTTCGTGTAAAATAGACATTCGTGAACCAGCTACATAGACCTCTAAACATGTGAAGAATGCTTAGGTTCTCAAAGATTAACCCTGCCACACTCTCCTCTGTGGTGTAAAAGGCAACTGCGGAGTCAGAGAGCTCAACCCCATTCCCACCAGCAGGTTGTCCACTCTTCAGCTGCTAATCCAGGCTCCCAGATCGCTTGGTTTCATTCACATATTAACTTAGTTCTATCTCCCTATCTAAACAGTGTTTCTAAATACAATTTAGTTGAGAAATCAGTCTCTCCCTCCCATAACCAGCATTGATGGCAGGTACTATGCTGCATTATTTATATGTAAGATTTAAACCTCAAAACAGTATAATTAAATATAATTATGTAGGTATGAAATGGAGGCTTGGAAGGTTAAATAATTTTGCTCAGATCACCCAGGTCTTAGGTAATTGAACTGGGAATGGGCACAAATCTGACCACAAAGCCCCTTTTATAGCCACTTTACTACTTTGCTTTCCTTGAACTGCCTCAGCTTATTGTTCATTTCTGAAATTTAAAATAGCTAAAAGGACAACATAACTAAGAGGAATACAAGTGAATAATTAGCATGAGCAGTGTGCATTATCATTTTTATGTCAAGCCCATTTGTGTGAATGTTCCATTAGAAGAGCATTCTAGTTGATAAAAATTCAGAGATGCACATTTGCTAGTCGAAGTAAGAAAATGTCAATAATCCCACTTTATTTTATTAATTTAGATATGGCTCAGGCAAGTACAGCTGGTACTGCTATTCTTAGAGTGAGAAGGAACGAGGAGAAAAAAATATTTCTGTTAGCAGACAGACTCAATCAGATTCAAGAGATAGCTCAACTACCCCAAATCCCTAGCCATTTCCATCCCTCTCTGCCCCTAACAAATCATTCACTGCAAACTGTGCCAGAGAGATGAATGCGAGAACGGAATTAATCAAAATAAGACGAGGGACCAGCAGTCTATCAGAGGTGGCAGTTTGATTAATGAAAACCAGGAAGCGGCCGGTACAATTCAGGAAATCAATGAGACCCAGGCAAAAGGAAAAACAACCAGAAAGCACTAGCTATCTCTCGAAAAACAATTTTAATCCTTTGTATTTTTTTTTTTAGATTCATTGACCTGAGAATGTCAAGTCATTTCACAAGTAATTTCTTTTATTCTTGTTTCTGTTCTGGTGAAATCAACAGAGACATTATTGTGACTTTCCCTCTGGGCTAACAGAGGAAACTGGAGCAGAGAAGAGAGAAAAGGAACCACAGTACCCACAGCACTCCTGTAACCGACTCCTTATCAAAGATCAGTGGGGTCTTTATGCAGTCATTTTGATTAATCTAGGTGTGTTTGGGGCCATCTGCCCAATTCAGAGTACTCCTTCTCCAAGAATTCCATTCACAGAAGTGAATCCTGACTACCACGTGTGTGTGGCCTGCTCCATTCTCCTCTTGGCCATGTTTGATTGGCTCGTGACTGGACATCTGGCCATAGTGGAGCCAATCACGTTCTAGTTATAATGAATTGGACCAATAAATAATTATTGGAATTTGGATTCCAAAAACTATTCCATATGTAATTTGGGCATGGTGGGGTGGCGGGAGCAAAGTGACAGTCTTCACAGAGAAAACTGAAGCAATTGTGCAGAGAACTGAATACCTGTGTCTCTTGGTGCCTGACAGCTGTCCAGTCCCTAGTTCCAGTCCTCTGTGAGACTCAGTCACATGGTTTGCCTTTAACTAGTGGAAAAAAAAAAAAAAAAAACTCTTGAATCCTATTATTCAATTCTCTTCCACTGCTTAAGTTAGCTTAAGTGAGTTTGTTACTTGCAACCAAAAGCATCATTATAATTACTTCTTTAATGGGTCTGTCTGACCCACATTCTCCTTCTTGAGATGTCTGCCTTGCAATTTCTTTTCCTTCTTTTCATTCCTGTTTGTCTATTTCACAATCTCCATTCATGGTACCTTTTGTCCTGCCTGCATCTTTAATACAAGTGTAATCTAATTGTGTATGCTCAGTCCATGTCTCTATTCTCTTCCTGAAGTATCACACCTCCTCCATGGATTCGGTTAATACCCACAAGCACGTAAGTCTCCAACCTATTTGTCTAGGACGTACTTCTTGACTGATGTTGCCCCTAAACACCGTACACTCAAAAAGTCTAAAATTACTCATTGTCCTTCTCATTTCAAAACAATCTGCTCCTTTCACTGAGTTTTCTCTTAGAAAATGCAATACATTCTTATCAGTTACCCAACCTGAATGTCACAGAGTTATTTTCAAGTGGTTCTTGTCTCTTACCCTTTGTCAGAGTTCAGCCTTCATCATCCCTCAATTGATCAATTTACTATAATTTCCTGAGAATTTATCTCCTACATATAACCACCTTTAACTATTGTCAAGCCATCCTCTGCACTCTGCAAGAGTTATTATTCTAAAACACAGACCATTCAATGCCATTCATATGCTCAAAAAAGTCAATGAATCTCTATTTCTTATAAAATTAAGGCCAAACTCATTTTTATGATATATAGATCTCTTCAGAATTTGGCTTCAAACTACCTTTTTATCTTTATTGGCTACTCCACCTTGTACAACAATAACACCAATCTATCTGCTATTTTTCAAACACTTTATGACATTGATTAATTCATTCAATCATCCATCCATCCATTAATTCAGAAACTATTTATTGAGTACAGCATAAGTACTTTGCAAGGCCCAGGATAATAGCTATGACTTAGACCTAGTGTATAATACAAAAGAACTCCCCATCAAGGAAAGACAGGTAATTTCAATTTAGTGAGACTCCATACCTTGCTTATATTACATTCTGCTCAGATATATCTTCTTGACTCCTGGACCTAAGAAAATTCTACCCATCCTTCAAAATCTCACTCAAATCTCACCTTCTCCCACTCTCCGCAAACCTGAATTACTCATTCACTATCCTCAGAACTTCCTCTCCTTGGCACTTTACTGCCATGTGGTCTATGTTAAAATTAGGTTAACGTGTATCTGTTTCTCTCTGGTGACTTTGTCAACGATAGTTTCCTGAACAAATTTTTGTTGAGTTTATAAACAATTCATAACAAAAATTCCTTTTTGGCTATATCATATTGTCTGAAAATTTCATTTTGGATCCAAAAATTTTTACTTTACCTATAGTCATATTGAGAATCATAACCTGTCTCATAGTTACTGGGAGGTCTGTATGAACTAATGTAAATGTGTTAGAAGACAGTGACAATACATAAAATAGTTATTATTCCTTTTAATATATCTACAGTCAATATGGCTAGAAAATTTCTAGTTTCACAGATTCTCAAACTTGAGTATATAGAAAACTATGTGGAGCTTTTTGTAAAACACAGCTTTTTTCGAGATATGAGGTTACCTCAAATGGTGAATGGAAAAATAGGATTAAAAGACAAGTTTTCTTTTGGTGTAAAAAATTTGAAATCTGTGTATATTGAGGGAAGGTCTTCCAAAAGTTCACAGAAAATATGAAAAAACTGCCTGGGTTTCAATTTTTTTCACCAAGATAATACATTTTAATCATGTGTTTTTGTGAACTTTTTGAAGTACTCTTGTATAATTCACATACCATACAACTATGCAAAATATACAATGTTTTACTGCATTTGGAGTTGGGTAGCCTTCACCCAGATCAATTCCAGAACATCTTTGTTATCCAAAAATGAAGCCCTCTATCCATTAGCAGTAATCCCATATTTTCCCCCAATCCTAGGTAACCACTTCTACCTACGTTCTGTTTCTATGGATTTATATATTCTGAACATTTCATATAAATGGAATAATATTTTATGGGTTCCTTGGATCTGGCTTCTTCCACTTAGCATAATGTTTTTGAAGTTCTTTATTTAGAAGCAAGTAAAAGTACTTTATTCTTTCTTATTGTCTAATAATATTCCATTGTAGGATAGATCACATTTTATTTATCACCTGATGGACATCTGAATTATTTCTACTTTTTGGCTATTATAAAAACACTGCTGGGGCTGAGTACTGCAGCACAGCAGATTAGTTCTGTACTTGCAACACCTGTATCCCATGTCGGAGTACCAGGTATTGAGTTCTGCCTCTGCTTCCCATCCAGCGTCCTGCCAACGAGCACCTTAGGAGGCACCTGATGGTGGCTCAAGTCCATCACTCACACAGGAGATCTCGACAGAGTTCCTGGCTTCTGGCTTTGGCCTGGACCACCCCCAGCTATTACGTGCATTTGGGGAGTACACCAACAAGTGGAAGGCTTCTCTTTCTCTCTCTCTCTCTCTCTCTCTGCCTTTCAAATGAATAAACATTTATATGAGTACATTTTTCCTTCTGAGGAGGTCTAATATGTTAGGTGCCCTTGCTTTGTTGCTTGTGCTCTTGGTGTCATATCTAAGAAACCATTGCCTAATCCAAAGTCAGGAATATTTGTGCCTCTTCTCTTCTAGGGTTTTTATTGTTTTAGTATTAGTTATTTTAATTTTTATTTACGGTGTGAAGTAGAGGTTCAACTTCTTTCTTTTGCATGTGGATATCCAGTAATACCAGCACCACTTACTGAAAAATTATTTTTCCCCAGAGAATTATCTTGGTACCTTTGTCAAAAGAATTGTAATAATCTAAGAGTTCATTTTCCATCTTCGCTTCTATCCCATCAGTCTATCTCTCTACTTTTATATTGTTACAATATTATGTGGATTACTATAGTTTTGTAGTAACTTTTTAAAATAATTTATTTATTCATTGATTTGAAGGCAGAATGGGAGGAAGAGATGAGGAAGAGGAAGGGGGGAGAGATCTTCCATCCACTGGTTCACTCCCCCAAATGGTCTCAACCACTGGGGCTGGGCCAGGCCAAAGCCAGGAGCCTGACACTCCTTCTAGGTTTCCCACATGGGTGGCAGGGGCCAAGTATGTGGGCCATGTTCTGCTGACTCACCAGGTGCATTAGCAGGAAGCTGGATAGGAAGCAGAACAGCTGGGGCTTTAGAAGGCACTCAGCTATGGGATGGCCACATTGCAAGCAGTGTCTTAGTCCACTGCACCACAACACTGGCCCATGTAGTAACTTTTGAAATTGGGATTTCCAGGGAACTTTTTTCAAAAATGTCAATTCCTGGGCCTCACCTTTGTATATTCTGATCCAGTCATTATGTGGTAGACCATAAGCCTGGTTTTATACACATTTCCTTAAAGCATCTATTGCAGGGTTCTAAGAATAATATAGAGTAATAGTTACAAATTTGAGTTTTGGAGGCTGACATATTGGAACCGAATCTTGATTCTGACTTTACTTCCTGGGTGACACTGGGAAAGATATCTACCTCTGTGAAACAGAGATAATGATAATATTACTTTTCATGTGGTGGTTGTAGAAATTAAATTCATCAATTCATTCTAAACAGAAGAGTGCCTAGTAATTGTTTAAGTAATTATTTCTACTAGTCAGAAGAGCAGACAATGGAGAAATGCAGAAAGAGAAAAATAAAGAATGTTCTAATCTGATGAGATCAAAATCTTTTTTGATTTTGAAAATAATAAGAAAAAAGATACATTCTTGCTGAGTATCTGTCCTTTTTTAAAAAAAATTGTGGTAATATATACAATATATACGATGAAGTTTCCAGTTTAACTATTTTAAATGAATAATTCAGTGTCATTAATTATATTCTTAATGTTTTACAACTATCACCCATATTTCTAAAACATTTTCACCCCCTCAAAAAAGAAATTCTATAACAATTAAGCATCCCATTCCCCTCTCTCTCCAGACTCTAGTAGCCTGTAATCTACTTTCTGTTTCTATGTCTCTGTGCTTATTCTAGACATTTCCAATAAGTGAAGTCATGCAGAATGTGTCCTTTTGTCCTTTTGTATCATGTATCATGAATCAGAACTTCATTACTTTGATCAATGGATAGCATTCCATTGTATGTCTATACCACATTTTGCTTATATGCTCTCCTCATGGACACTTGGGTTGACTGTGCATTTTGACTGTTGTGAATAGTGCTGCAATGAACAATGACACACCAGTATTTGCATGGGTCCCTGTTTCCAATCCCTTTGGGTACAGATCTGGCAGAATTTGAATCACTGTCCTGTTATCATCAGTAAAATGGTACTTGGGAGCAAAGCAAGTCCTTTGGTAGCTCTCGCAGTTTGTCCTAGGATGGGGCTAATCTTGGCACTTCTCCCTTGACCCACATGTCTGCAGCTCATTACAGTTGCTGTCTGGGCCATAGCTATGTGAGTGCCTCTAGAGCAGTGCAGAACGAAAGGGGGGAGTCCAGACAGTTCCCAGATGACAGAGTCAGTGACACGGCTCAGAGGAGCCAGGGGGCCTGCCCTGTAATCCTTCTTTGCCTCCTTTTCTCAGAACCTCTTGCTTTAGACAGGATGTTCCCTTCATCCGGGGAGACCAGGGGTTCTGTGAGAACTCAGAAAGCATTGAAAACGGTCTAATTGTGCACACATCTTGGCCCTGCCAACTGCTAAGACTGTCATTACAGCCAGCAGGAGCCACTGAGAGAGAAGCATGGGAGCAGGGGCTGGGATCCGGTCGGTGAGGCAGGGCAACTGTAGGTTGCTAAGGAGGCTCACAAATAGGAAGGAAGTCCCTCCCCCCAACTGTAGGTTGCTAAGGAGGCTCACAAACAGGAAGGAAGTCCTTCCCTGCCACTTCACTACTGAGAGGCCACGTCAGGAATGAGCCCAAGGCCCCTAGTCCCAGCCTGATCCCACATCTCACACTTTATCCCCAACCCTGGCTCATTTTCCTCTGGTTTTGAAGGAGGAATGCAGATAGTAGTGGTGCTGTTTGCTGCTTCATGGCAGAGAAGGCTTGTAATTCTAAGCAGTATTAAGGAGAAATATGCCTACTATTAGGTTCTATACATAAAAGACATAATTCGTTTGACTGTCCATGCTAAGAATATTTTATGATTGTTTTTTGCTTATTTGAAATATATTAAGGTGACAGAATCAAGCAAAAATGAGCAAGTGAGTAAAAATACCATGCCTCCATCAGACTGTACTGGGTACACAGGCTTGTTGTAGGAGACAAAATTATTTAAAGGCCTTGAAGAGATTTGATGAGTTTGAGGGTGGGGAGAGTTTGGGCCCCACAACTGAGAACATTTTGGGTCATTAATAAAAGAGGAGACCCTGGATAACATGTTTGAGACTGTCATGGATGTCATGTTTGCCTGTCGTATCTCTATCAGCGGGAAGAGCAGTGTTAAGTGCAGCAGTGTCTGTAATTGCTGTCCTAGTTGCCACCACCATTGATTGACGTAATCCCTGGAGCGGTGATGGTGAGCGGATTCTCCAGGTGACTTTCGGGAGGTGGCTTGGGTCAGTGGCCATCTGCATAGCTCACTAACTAGAGTACTTGTTCTCCCCCTTGCTGGTGGTAGAAAGTCAAGCCCAGATAAAAAGGGTAGATCGACAGAGACAAAGGGGACATATGAAAAACAAGCAAATAAAATATTTAAAAATGATTTTAGGAAAATCATTGTTTTATAACATATAGAACTTTATTGCCAAGTTTATGAAATATTGCTAAACACATATGGCTGACATAGATTAAAAGAGCCATTGGCCTCTCTCAGTGTCATCAACCCTGTGTTATTTGTACACTATCCAGACCAGAAAATGTTCTCCTTAGAAGTGATACAGGGTCTTAAAAAGATCCTCAGCCCCTTCTGGTACTTGGCTCACATAGAGATTGAGTGGATTCCACTTCTCCCAAGCTGAGTTGCCATCATTTAAGCAGCCACTCTCTTTCTCTAGCTCTGCTGAGCCCCAACCACCTAATGAGAGTGAACCGGCCCCACCTGACCTCAGAACTCCTCTTCCGGGCCTCAGAAAGTGAAACATGAAGGCTATGGACATTGCATTTATCTCTTCCATTCTGAGTAACCAAATGTCCTATTCTCACTCATCACCTTTTTTTAAAAAAAAATCTTAAATTCGTGTGGTTATGTAAGACATTTTCTCTAATTTCATCTTAAGGTTCTGCTTCCTCTCAGAGGCACAACATGGTGAAATAAAAAAAAAAAAAAAACACAAAAAAAAAAACAAAAAAAAACCCCATGCAGTTCTGGTCCCAAGGCCAAGGTCCAGCCCACATTAGCCATCTCATGTCTCTAGCCCTCAATTTCTTGTTAGGTTGATGAGATGACCAGAGTTCATGCACTCTTTCAGATCAGTATGCTGAATTCAGGATGCTGAATGTAAACCACAGTAACAGAGTTCCACATTGTGTCCCTGATCTCCATCTTGTTCCCCATGGAAGCGCAGCGCCTTTTCTCTCTGCCCAAGTGAAAAGTCCATGGGGTTCCCTCTGACAAGGGTCCTTTTGCTTCTCCAGAGTCGCCATCATGCCACACTGCTCTTCTGACATCACAAGTTCATACTCTCATTGAGATGCCACTGAAAATCACATTTTCTGGAAACACATTTGGTTATTTGAGAAAATGAGTAGTACATTATTTCATTTCAATGCAGTATTTTAAAAAGATAAAATATGAATATGGTTTCAGAAAATAATACAGTTGGGTCTGCATATCCATGGATTCAGTCAACTACACATTGGAAATATTTTTTAAAAATAAACTTACATCTGTACTGAACATGTACAGACCCTTTTTCTTGTCATTGTTCCCTGAACACGACTATTTACAAAGCATTTATGTTGCATTACATTATTGTAAATAATAAAGAGATGATTTAAAGAAGGATTTACAGAGGGTACATATAAGTTATCTATAAGTACTCTTTCATTACATAGAAGGTTCTGGAACATCTGTTGGTTTTGGTATACTTAGGGGGTCGTGGGCCCAATCTCCTGCAGCTTCTGAGGAACAACTGTGTACGTCTGTGCTTTCCTGTACAGGACATTTGGTGGTGTCATAATCTCACCTCACCTGGGTAAGATGTGGTAGCTGTTCAGCAAAATGCCAGGTGCTTTTTCTCTTGCTGATTGTGACATTTGTAAACTGAAAAGAGAAGCAGAACTGCCTACATGCGGGAACTATCCAGAGGGAGAGAAGACGTAGCTAGGAGCTAAATAGAGAACAGAAATTGTCTCAA